>NC_057946.1:4195270-4512770 GCF_018555375.3 Anguilla rostrata | reverse complement strand
GCACACATACACACACACACACTTACATACACACACACATTCACACACACACATACACACACACACTACACACACACACACACATACACTTACATACACACACACACTCACACACACACATACACTTACATACACACACATACACATACACACACACACACTTACATACTCACACACACACTCACACACACACACACATACACACACTTACATGCACACACACACACACACACTTACATACACACACACACATACACTTACATACTCACAATCACACCACGGCTGACTCTTCTCTCCTCTTCTCTTTTCCCTGTCCGTCCGTCCGTCCGTCCGTCCGCCCCGGCTCCAGGTAAAGAGATGATCGAGATGTACTTCGACTTCCGCCTCTTCCGCCTGTGGAAGACTCGCCAGCATTCCAAGCTCTTCGACTACGACGACCTTGTGTGACCACGCCCATGTCCGGCCCTCTCCCCGTCACCCATAGCAACGCGCCGCGACCCCCTGCGCAACCCCTTCGTCCCGAAGCCCGTCGTCGCGGAGATGCTCCCGAAACGAAAAGGACTGCAGGGGGGCTGGGACGCGGGGGGACGGGCAGGGGTGGGACGGGGGGGGGGCGAGGGGTGTCTGAACCACGCGGGCCTCGGTCCGATGGCGGCCCGGAGAGAGAGAGACGATGTCATCGCTCCCGTCACATGACCCGAGGTCTCGCCTCCGCTTCTCTTCCTTTGCTCTCGAGCCTGGAGGAGCGAAGTTGACAGAGGAATGAAACGGGGTTGTGGGACTACGGTAGACAAACACTTTCGGAGAAAGACGATGGGAGAGAAGGGGAAGGTCTGCGGAAGAGGAAGAGGAGGAGGAGGAGGAAGAGAGAGCCGTTTTATTTTTGGCGAGAGAGTTGGTCACGCTGAGGGCCGGGGAGAAGGGACTGAGGCTGAACCTCCAGCTCTTATCAGGACTCCGCCCCCTGTCAGGGGCCCTGCTTATTGGTTTATATTTTGAAGAAGAGAAAAATAAGCTTAGGAAAACAAGCGACATATCTACACTACACATACTGTGTCGGATAACGATATATCTATAGTCATATTTATTTTTGATGTCGTCATGGTGTTTCTTATTAAAATAACTCTCTTTTGAATAACTCAGGATTTAGCCATTTACTGACTTCCCTCTCAGCCCTTCGAGTCCTCCTACCCCAGTAAAATCTCAGCGTCGTTATTAATTGAGAGATTTTTCTAGGATGAAAGAAAGGGCGAAAGCAGGTCATTACAGGTATGTGTGCGCGTGCGAGTGCGTGTGGGTTTCGTGTTTTACTGCTTTTGACGCAGCGGGTCCAAGGGTGAGGTCCTATAACGTGTCATGGCACCTCTGTGCGTTGTGAGGTACTGTTTTGTGGTATCGGTGAGCAGATTGGGCGTTTCGTTGTTGTCTGTTGAGTTCCGTCACCCTCGCCCGAGCTAAAGCCCTATTTTTTGTGGTTGTGCGACGATTGATTAGCCATGTCTGCCCGTGCCTGTGGTAGCTTGTGTGACCGCACAACGGTGGCCTGCAATTGGCCAGTTCGGTCACACAGCAGTAGCATGATTGGCCAACACAACCACGCAGCATTGCTGAGTCATCGGCCAGTGCATTCACGGCAGTCTTGCGATTGGTCAACGAAACCTTGCAAGCAGTGGTACGATTGGCCAGCACATGTGATTGGTCAGTAGCTCCTCCCCTTCCTGCCACTGTGCCCTTTCTTTTTTTTTGTATTCATAGGGTACGAGTACAGGCAGCCCAGGGGAGTTTTTTTGTCTACATTTGCTTGACCATTTGATTCCATCACAGTCATTTTTATAAAGGCACAAACCAAAATATGTGAATGGACACAGTGAAAGCAAGGTACAGTTATTTATTTATTTATTTATTTAGTTTTACTCTGGGTTTAATAACAGAGGCATAACTGGCCCAACCACAGCTGTGTTTCCATTACCTTCCCTGTCACCGCACATTTAGACCTAGTAGCAATGCAGCCGCCGTTACCCATCAGAAAAACAACCAATAATACTCCAGCAACATGGTTGCCGAACAACAGAGTCTATCAACTACACCTGAAAAGGGTTGCTTTTTCTGTAACCAGGGTGTAGTGTGAATTCCTTCTGGAATTATGACTGTTTCTGCTCGTCCTAATGCGCATTTATATTTTTTTTATATTTCGTGTTTTCAACAAGCTTGCTTCGCCGATAAGCGGATCTCCGAACCGCTTATCGAGGTCTAGATCATTTTTTTACGTTCAGGAAACTCTCTCTTCCGTTTGGGAAGTCACAACAGGGTTGAGAATCAGCGTTTTTTTTCCTGAGGCACAGCAGACTGAGGCTAATGGAAATGTAGCAAACGCCAGCGTGACCCCAGCAGGTCAGTGTGTCTATCTGGCCGTAGAAATGGGCAACATGTAAGCTAAGAACCGTGCGCACTGACCAGGTCAGGATGCACCTGGTAAGGAAACGATAATGTAAAATACAGTAACTGTTTGAAAGAAATTTAAGGGAAATGTTTTTTTTTTTTTGGAATATAATCTAATTTTGTTGATGGGTGATGAGGAGAGAGACGGAAGCTCTTAAGTGACCACGTGCTGTTGTGCCTTAGGTTACTGTAGATGTTGAATTATATATTTAAATTATATGTTTAAAAATCTTATAAATGTTTCATCTGTACATATGCACATATCATACATGCAGTATGCATTTGTGATGCTAACCTTGAAATTATTTCTCCCTTCCTTTTGAGTTTTAAAAAAGAAAAAAAAAAAAAACCTGGACCATTTTGAAACCACGGACATGGGACCCCATTTTAAAATTTTCTTGAAGGTCTAGCGGGACACCCCATTTTCTGTGTGTGTTTACTCCAACCAGCACAGAGGGCTAGTGAACAGCCTGGGATGTGGATGAGGGGGTGTGGTCTGTTTACTTAACGTTTATTGCAATATGCTCCCCAATTGGGAGATGAGGGGTTGAGGGGTGGGGAGGGGGGAGGGGTTGAATTCGATGGAATATTATGAACCCTGTGACCTTTGCTCGCAACGCATTGATAAAAACCGTTTGTTTTGGTTTTTATTACAAAATTACAAACAGAGCATTCTTCCATTTTGTCAGAACCATCAGAACCATTTTAGAACCCTTGAATAGGAAAAATAAATACCTGCACATCACATTAAAAAGCCCTAAATTGGGTTCAATGGCACAATGTTTACACCTGCGAAGGTATAAGCAGCACCTGACAAAGAACTTTTCAGGTCGAAGTGCTGTTTGCACATCAAGCTTACATGTTAATAACACAGTGTGCTGGTATCTCTTCTCTTACTCATCAGTCCATTCCATACCCGTTCCATATTTTTTTTTCTGAAATGTGCGTGCGCTTTATTCCTCTTTAGCGAACATGAACCCCCCAGGGATAGGATTGAACTTGTGAGGGAAGGCGTCGCCTGTTAGAACTCTCTAGAAGCCCGTGTCAGATACTGTGCTGTGTCCGTAGTGGGCCAGGGTTAAGGGAACCTGGCTGTGACTCCGCCGGTTGCTTTGATAGGGCCCCCGTCACTGTGCCCTTTAGCAAAGGTCATTAACCTCCCATTGGTTTTTATAAAATGCCAGTGTTTCAACAACATCATAATAATAATAATAATAATAATAATAATAATAATAATAATAATAATAATTACATTACATTTATTTGGCAGATGCTTTGATCCAAAGCGACATACAAAAAGTGCATTTCATGGTCATATAATAATAATAATATTATTATAAGTAATAATAATAATTAATAATACCTTTATACAAGCACCTTTCATAGGGGAATGTAGCCCAAAAACTTCACAGAAGAGTGACTAGTGACGGAGGACCACAACGGCGAGTCTGGAGGGGTCCAGGGCGTTGGCCTCAAAGAGGAGAGCCGTGCAGCGGCAGCATCCAGCACGGTGACATCACAGCGCTCATTTCCCAGGGTGCAGTGGGGGAACCCGCCAGTTCGTGTAGAAATATTTATTCATGCGTTCATACAAACATGCATTCATACACATTCATACATTTACCATTTGCATGAATTAGATTATCAAGACTTCGGTCTTGATGTCCGTAGGTGGTCGCGACATTGCCTGTTCAGACCCTCAGCCTCACTGTTACGTGTCCGTTCGATATCAAGTCTGCATCAAGCGGTGAGCTCCCTCCAGGGATTATCACTCCGCTTTTACCTGAGGTGTGAGAAATCACCCCCAGGGTGACATTTATTCCGATTTCATGTGCAAAAATGATAGCTCCTGCTTCCCCCACGCCCAGACAGCCAACACAAGTGCTTCCGAAGGTTCAGAATGTGTGAACGGACAGGAAATGAAAAACCATATTTTATTTATTTATTTATTTTTTTGGAAAATGCTTATTTCCAGCTCAGACAGCAAAGGATTTTGTTTTGCTGCCTGTGCTGGGTATATTATCGGAGAGATTGGCTGGCCCCTTGGTGAGGGTTGATGACTCAGTAGGCTGACGTGTGATTGATGTCATTTATAGACGCCTTCCCTGGCTGGATGGAAGGTTTGTGTTCTCCCTCAAATTTGATTCTCTCTCTTGTATGCTGCAAAGTCCATCTTGTTTGGTCAGAAATTAGTTTACTTCGTGCCCGAGTTTCATTTGTGACACTGAACGCCAAGAGATGGAAACTAGAGCTCTTACCTGCTTCCTCTATGGAGGATCGTTTAGCCAGTGGGAACACTACAAATACAGAAAAAAAGAACGTGTTTTGTTTTGAGGTAATAATTACTATGATGTGAATAATACAACAGATATCACTCTAACAATAAAATAAATGGTTTTATTTGAAACTACTAACAGGCAAGACAAAACTATGTCGTATACATTCATTAGATATACTAGCATTATACAAGGAGAGATTGTACTTAACAGTCAAGCTTGCTGTTGCTTACGTCACTGTTGGTATGTTAAAATCTTGTTCAGTACTGGCACAGATTGGAATCGGTTGTTTTTAATTTTTTTTTTCCAGTAAAATGTACCCTGTTTTAAATTAAAAATGATAATATTGACTATCTCCTCTTTGCATTTTATTTTGAAACCTAAAATGTGTATTTATAATTATGTACTGGAAACTAGATTCTGTGAATTGATTTTTATTTCCACCTTGCTGGAGCATTCTTGTTTATTTGGCAAGTATCAATGTGCTTGTTTCCACTGTAGAGCTGGAACCAGGCTGGCTCATTATAGCCCTTTCCCACTGTAGAGCTGGAACCAGGCTGGCTCATTATAGCCCTTTCCCACTGTAGAGCTGGAACCAGGCTGGCTCATTATACCCCTTTCCCACTGTAGAGCTGAACCAGGCTGGCTCATTATACCCCTTTCCCACTATAGAGCTGGAACCTGGCTGGCTCATTATACCCCTTTCCCACTGTAGAACTGAACCAGGCTGGCTCGTTATAGCCCTTTCCCACTGTAGAGCTGGAAACTGGCTGGCTCATTATAGCCCTTTCCCACTGTAGAGCTAGAACCAGGCTGGCTCATTATACCCCTTTCCCACTGTAGAACTGAACCAGGCTGGCTCATTATACCCCTTTCCCACTATAGAGCTGGAACCAGGCTGGTATCCCTTCACTGTAGAGCTGAACCGCTCTAACCTTCCCACTGTAGAGCTGGAACCAGACTGTCACAAACTATAGACAAACAATACAGTGTCAAAACTCTGTCTTTCGACGACACACAGGTACACTGTGTGGAAGGCTGGTTTATATTCAATGACAAAATAGCGTGGTAAAAAGGCTGGATTCAGATGTCCAATGGGAAATGGGTATGAGTCAGCCTGGGTCTAGCGCTACACACACACACACACACACACACACACAGTGGGGCCTGTCACTGGAGATAATGGCTACAATGATAAAAAAGCTCTTGCTTTGCCATTCCGGGTGGTTTATCAGGCCTGTCTCAGAGCTGTTTTCCTTCCATAATCTCCCCCCGGTCTCTGCTCCTCCAGCAGTCCACCACGGCTAATAAAATAAACACATTCCAGTAGACACTTCACATGTACAAGTGCACACACACACACACACACTCTCACACACACACACACACACAACACTCAATCACACGCACACACATACACACACCACACAGCACACACAACAACCAGCACACACAACAACAACAGCAACACACAGCACACACGCACACACACACACAGACAAACACAGGAAATAAAAGATTGTGGAAGACCAAAAAAAACATTTTCGTTTAAATTTTACAATCTAGAACATCTTTTCCCGCACCCCTTCCCCCACCCCACCATGCTAAACCTCAAAGCAAGAATTTCTCCCAAAAGACCAGGAAACAGAATTACTTCGCCCATTCAAGATGGCTTTGTGCATTTTTAATCGCCGTTGCATATTTTTTGGGAACAAAATTAACGGCCCTGCAAATAGACACTCATTAAAAATAATGAACTAGAGAATTTCATTACTGTTTAGATTCCGGGGTCTGTATGCTATAGGTTCACTATCTTACATACATCATGTAAGATAATGAATATCACAAGGCTTATGTAAGATTATTACTGTGGACCAAACCACTACAAATGATTAAATATAGATGGTGAGTGAAGCACTCTGGGGTGGGGGGCGGGGGGCGGCTCTCCCAGGAGAACGCTAGCTGACGAGTGGAAACCCACTCGTGGTGAAGGGTGTCTGCGTCCCCACAATGGCATTATTCAGCACTTTCGCTGCTAATAAAAATGGGAATTGGCCCGCAGAATTTAGAGAGAGAAGGGGAAGAAAAAAGCAGATAACATCACTTAACCATAATAATAATGTTAACAACAGCAACAACAACAACAAGCTTTTTGGCAAGGCCTTTTCCAAACATGGTGCTCAGAAACAAATAAAGCATATGTAATGAGAATAAAAAAGTATAAAAATCATATTACTGCATATGCTTCATCTTGTGTATGTAGTATATATTCCGTTGTTATTATATAATAATAATAATAATAATAATAATAATAATAATCAACCTTTGGGATTGTGGGGGAATTCAATCTCTTCCATATGAAAATTAGCCTTTAATAATATATGAAGACAAGAACAGGTCATTCGGTCTATCTCGGCCCATTACTTGCCTACAGACTCTTCTTCAAGTGCTAGGTACATAAAAAAACTGATGTACATCCCCCCAGGGTGCTGAAGTGAAGTCACCTGAAGGGTAATTCTCATTTCACTATGGAAACCCTGTGGAGTTCGCGCTGAATCCCTAAATAAAGACGCTTTTTGAAATTGGCATTTTATCTACTCTTGTCATTCCCCACCGGCTCCATGCACACCGGCACCTACACAAGTCCCAGAAGTCGGCAGCTCAGACTGCTGCGTGAGTCATCATATGGGGGAGGACCGGAGCTACCCCCCGCAGTTCCCCAAAACCCCAGAGGCCTTCAGCACCACGGACAGCAGCCGCCTCTCCTACAGGAGCACGCACTGCAGCTGAGGCTGATTAATCGCCAGGTCCGCTCACGCTGTGTTTCTGAGGAGAGACGATGACGAGGACAGAGTCGCCGTGTTTCTCCTCAGCTGCCCTCCGGCCAGGAAATCATGCAGGGATACATTTTGCTGTTTGTTTTCTTTCTGTTTATGTTACTCTTGGCTCGCTCCATAAATGCTGAAGTAAACAGCAGCCAGCTGGCCAATTTAGACTCATTCTGTGTGTTTGTATGTGTGTGTGTGTGTGAGTGTCTCTGTGTGAGTGTGTGTGCATGTGCTTGTGTGTGTGTAGGTGTGCCTCTGGGTGTTGTGTGTGCGTGCGGGTGGTGTGTGTGTGTGTGTGTGTGTGAGCCACAGGTGTGTAATATTCCAGGGATCATATTTTTCAATAATAATTCAATAGTCTGAATATTGCCAGGATTTAGACAGACGGACTGACTTCCGGTGCTGCACCAAACCCAGAGTCTGAGCACAGAAGGCTGAGGGTGAAAGGATGAGTCTGACCTTTTAATTCCAAACCGGAGGAAGAAACATCTTCTCCGAAAGAATCATAATGAGCAGTAAGATCTGAAATTTTCTCTCTCTCCCCGAAGGAGGCGCAGGCTCTGTTGTTTTCCCCTAAAAATAGGCTGCCAGTTTGGACCCAAGATCAACTGCACTGATTTCAGTTCATTTGTGATTTTACTTGACATCCAGGCTGTATGTGTGTTTTTCCTGCTCCTGCTGTGCATCATTGCAGGTTAACATCTTGTGGCTCATTCTCCTTTAAACTGGCTTTCTTGTCACTGTGCGTATTTCTGAATTCACGTTTTTCAGTGAATTGCTTTTGTCACTTGCTGTTTTGTTCTGTCTGCCTCTGTCACGTTTCCTCGAGGCTCTGTGCTGTGTCCCAGAGCCTGTCCTTGCATGACTAGTGAATGTGAGGGCGGGGTGTGCCGTGATTGGTGGACGACCGGGACACCGGGATTTGAAAAGTTGCTTTCAAGAGGCAGCTGTGGTTCTCTCACAGGGAATCCAGGCGGCTTTTCTGATGACTATGGCTCGCAAGTCGACAAGCCACTCTGTCATGTCATAATACAAACTGCAGATTGTGTCATAATAGTATGTCATAGATTAGAATGGACATGACGCTTCATGACAGGCGTTGTGCCATGATTATGACACTGTCATGTATATGTCACAATCAAATAAAGAGTTACTGAAGGAGCTACAGACAAGAAGATGGTTTCAGTTCAGATGCAGGCCTTACTGAATGGGAATAAGGTGTTTCAATGTCTGTGGCTTCTGAGCAGAGGTGGAAAGTCCAGGGGTCAGAAAGTAAAAGTCCTGCCATAATATGTTTCTTCTATCCATGAACTCAGCCAGCTGATTTCACTAATTAGCTCTGCCTCCTGGGTGAGGAATTGTGCTCACTAGCAAATCCAGGTGATTGTAACGAAATGCTGGGGAGGAGTTTTACTTTCTGAACCTGGATTTTCCACCTCTGCTTCTGAGACAACCAGAGCAGGCTATCATCCAAAATGTCTGACAGGTGAGCTGCTCTTGGAGGTTTTTTCCTGTGCTCCTCCCAGGTGTTTCTGGTTCCGGTCCTAGAGGAGACAAGCGTCCTTTACCTGGAGGTTGCACAGTTCCAGCCCTGGAGGTGAGTTGGATTTCATTTAGTTTCGTTTTAATTTTCAAATGTTTACGTTTCGTATCTATTGCGGTGCCAGGAAGGGAATTGCGGTGCTGTCCACCAGGGGGCAGCACCAGCCCTACCGGCAGGTATGGCCTCAGCTGTGGTTCATTGTAATAATCTCAGCTGCAGCCCATGCACCTAATTATGGGCTTTAAAAGAGGCCTGGCTCATAGGCCTAGGGAGACTGCTAGGGAGCTGTAGTATGCACAGTGTGGTGTGTTGGAGCCAGTTTCTGTATGTGGGTTTTGTTATTCCTTTTTCTTTGAAGTGTTTGGCTGCCAGGTTGGCCTTTTCTTGTATTTATTTTTATTTTTTTAAGGAATTCTGTTGCATGGGAGTTTTTGTGTAATAAAAGGCGGTACGCCGAACATCTCTGTTGTTTTGTCCTGTCTGTTCACCGACAAGATCACTGGCCACCCTGCATCAAACTATTTATAATAAAAATGAAAATGTTTCAACTTAAATTGTCAGGTGGAGTGTCGTGGGGTCACGTCTCAAATGGGTGTGGAGTGTCTGGGGGCACACGTCCATCAAAGCACAAATGACATCATTAGCAGTGGGACCCTCTGGCATGAGAACTGTATCCTATTAAGATTTCACCTACCAAGATGGTGAAATATAATTGGCTGTTAAGCCCATGTATTGGGTCCAATGCGG
This sequence comes from Anguilla rostrata, assembly GCF_018555375.3. Classification (NCBI taxonomy): domain Eukaryota; kingdom Metazoa; phylum Chordata; class Actinopteri; order Anguilliformes; family Anguillidae; genus Anguilla; species Anguilla rostrata. The sequence goes on along the minus strand of NC_057946.1, from coordinate 4,502,937 downwards.
CTTGTCAAAAGGTCAGCGGGGAACATGACATGTTGCAGCCTGGCCAATGCCAGCTCACCTTCCGTCCAGAGTTTTCAAATGCATCCCAGGTTCTCCCTGTTCAGCAAAATAGTTTCTGCTGGGAATTGTTTTTGTACTTTTGTGCTTTGGTACCATGTTTTCCATCAGTGCTGTGAAACTCCACTTTTCTACAGTGTTTGTAGAGGTATGACATCTTCCATAATGATCTGTGCCGTCTCAGCAGTTGTGTTCTCTTCCTGATTTTCTTTAGCCGTATCTGACTTCATTTTCCAATCGGACTGCAAACAGACTGGGCTGGTTTGGCTGGTTTGGCTGCTTCCCTCTCCCTGGTGGCCAGAGGCAGAAGAAAAATCACTTCACAGTCCACCTACGTGAACGCAAGGTTGGATGCATTTCTTAATTTGGCCACTGCATGCTTCCCGCAGACTGGGGAATTGTGTTCAAAAATAACCATGTCTTTTTTTAAAACTTTTTTGGCTGGACTGCAACAGCGGGGCCAGCCCTACAAACGCAAATGTCTGTGACTGGAGTCACTGAGTGATGAAGTTACACCATTGGTCGGCCGGATGAAGTGTGTTAGGTCCAGCCATACGCTAGGTTTTGACCTGGTCTTGTTAAATTAAGCCAACAAAGATGAATTGATGGCTCTGCATGTATCTGTGTCTGCGCATGTGTATTGAAGTGGAAATGAACACGATGCAGTACTGGTGAATGTGTGCTTTTGAGTGCCATTTTTGTTCAGTGACAACATTAGAGGCCACAGTGCAATAACGACCACAGCCAGGCGAATTTGGAAACAAATTAAACACAGAACGGCAAAAGTAGCGGCTAGCGCGTAAGCGTGCGGCGTGTCAGAGAATCTGGGTCACGCCTGCGGCCGTTTGATTTCGCCGTGATGGGTTTTGTTTTGCACTTCAAACCACACCGGCGGCAGCGGTGCCTTCTCTGCCAAAAAAAAAAAAAAAAGACAAACATCACAGGCTGCCACGGCAACCCGCGCGGCGACTTTGTTATTGAGATGCTTCGCGACGGTGTTTCGCAGGTATGTCACTGCAGGGCCTTCGAAGCCAGTGTGTCTGGAGTAGATTAATAACACGTCGCTTAAACTGTACACTGTGAAGCCTGCATACTGCCTTAAAGGAAGAAATCACACGTTCAAAAGCCACATGTCCAAAAAAGCCACGTGTGAACACACAACATGTGGAGAGTACACATGGGATCTATAAAAATAAGCCCACATAAAAGATGAGGGCGGGAAAAGGTAGCCTGTGTTATTTCAATTCATGTTTTTTTTTTTTTTCACATGTGAATATTTTAATTCCATAAAGTATGTTGGCTGTTTGTCTCCTGCTTCAGTAGCTTGTAGACTAATCATTCAGTTCACTGCAAAAAAAAAAAAATATATATATATATATAATTAGTTGTTATATGCATAGTTATTTATAAAGGCATTTATTTTTGTTTTATCTCATAGTTATATATAATGTAAATGTATTTTTATTTTATGATCTATTATTGTTAAAAATAGATATCTATTGTTTGAATTGGTTCCAGTGTCATCAAAATAAAAGAAAACAGTTTTGTAGACTAATCATTCAGTTTGCTGCAAAAAATGTATATAATTAGTCATTGTATGCATAGTTATTTATAAAGGCATTTGTTTTTGTTTTATCTCATAGTTATATATAACATAAATGTATTTTTATTTTATGATCTATTATTGTTAAAAATAGTTATTAATTGTTTGAATTGATTCCAGTGTCATCAAAATAAAACAAAACAGTTTTGCTTAACCATTTCAGTTCTTCTTCTTAGAGCATATTTACACCAGGAACACAATGGCATGTCCCATTGACATGATTCTATGATGTGGTTATTCCATACAACCTGTTCTTGCAATGTAAGATGATATACCTGAGCTGACATTTTTGGTTTTGGAGATATACTCAAGTGAATGCATTTTTAGTAAGAAAAAAATATTTTTTCTAAATAATACTACTAAATAATCAATATCATATCCAGGCCTAATCGTGGTATTTCCGGATAGAGAAAAGTCTTGTGAAAAAATTATGGGTTGCGAGAAGGGTTAAAAATCAAAACACCATAGGGCTCAAGGAGCTAGTACTTTTGCAGATTTAACAGATTGTTCAACAAAATTGTTCCCTATTAACAGTGGAAGCTAATGTGTTTGGATGCTGATGAGAATCCATATGGTGTTTGCAGCAAAACTGAGTGTCTGAATTAACTCAAGCACCACAATGAGTAGCAATTACACGCTTATTAAGAGCTGGTTGCTGTTTTTGTGTGCCATGCTATTTTTCTTTACACAGAACCTCAAATTGTTTCTGTCATCAGGGTCTACTTTTTATTTGCGCCCTGTAAGATGTAAGACCACTGATATGTGATTAAAATTTTCTTAAGTGAACATTTTAATGCTGATGTAACAATCACCATTGGTGATGCTATGGATTTTTGTGTTTGAAATAAAGTTAAATTAAAGTTAATTTGATTCAGTTTAATTAACTCTTTGAAGAGCTGGATTTTTGGAATGTTTTTTTTTTCTCTCAAATTTCAAAGTCAGTTTTCTAGAACTCCATTGCTTTCAGTTATCAATAATAGTAATTCTAACATCAGGATTTAAATGTTCTAAGAACATTCTGTAAACACATATTTGCGGTTGCTTAGAGTAATTACGTACGCCATAATGGGTTAATGGAAGAGTGTGGACAGTTTTATTTACTCCTTTTCCAACAATAGATTTCCATTTCAACGCTTGACTCCTTGTAGAATGCATCCATCTTTATTTTTTTTGGTCATTTTGAGATAATGGTTCATGATCTTCTGGTGCCAGATGTCTTCTGGGGTCAGATCTTCAGAGCAGATCAGGCCTGAGGGTCAGAGGTCAGGGCTCAGGTCAGTTCCATTTCAGTTACGTCAATTCAGGCGATGAACTGAAATGCAATTTGGGATGTTTGAAATGCCCTGGAATCGTCCATGTGGAGTCCATTTCCTATAGGGGGCGATTTCCTGTGGGGTCAGGCTGGATGCTTGAGGATCGAGTTCAAGCGTGGTAAAGCAAGCACCAATATTTGCAACGTGGCAAAGACAAGCAGATCAATTATAAATGTCAATCAATCAAAGGGCCACGTAGCACCAAGGTGGGTTTGCACCCAGGAAGTGGTTTCCCGGGCAGATCTGTAACACAGTCTGGGGTCTGTCTCAGTGGAGCGTGTTTCAACACGACACCAGGAGGAGGACGTGAGAGCCTCGTTCACCTGAGTGGTGGGATTTTAAAGAAGGGTCACTACCATTACATTACATTACATTTACTGTGGCAGAAGCTTTTATCCAAAGCAATAAGTGCATTTCATGGTCATTGGACAACTACAGAACACGGGTTCAATAAGATACGATACTCATTTCGTACAGCTATTTCTAGCCAAGAACACAGTTCAGTTCACACAGTGAACACTATTCTGACCTAAGGTATGGCAAGCCAAATTAGAGAGAAGAACTTATTTTTATTTTTTTATTTTTTTTATTTATTTATTCTCACAAAGTAAGTGATAAAACAAAAGTATGTAACAACAAACATAGCAGGGATTGTGCAGGAGAGGCAAGAAACCCCAAGGAGCTTATAGTAAAAACCTCCCCTCTAGGATTTACAATTTATCCTAATACTATGGATACAAGCTACAATATTAGAACAAATACAAATTACCAAAAAGTGCTGGAATGGGGGTACATGTATCATGAGTGTCATGAAAGGGGCGGGGGGGGGGGTTAATGTGAAATGATATACAGAGTGGTGGCTCTTAGTTCAGGTAAGTCTGAAGAGATGCGTCTTCAGACCACGGCGGAAGATGGGTAGTGGGGACCCCCCTCCCCTCCAGGGAGCACCAGCCACCCGGTAAATCAAAGAACGACAGGGCAAGGACAAGTGGAGCGGAGAGGCTTCTCCCCCCCCCCCCCCGCGCACTATTATCCCCCACATGCGTAGCACACTCCACACGCACGCCCAGGCTGCAGCCTGAAATAATCACACTCTCCCTCTCTTTTTAACCCCTCCCTTGTTTATTCTTCCTCCCTTGATCCCTCCTTCACGGGTCATCTCTCTGTCGTTTCCTTCTGCAGCTGGGGCAACTGGGTTTCACTGGGTTTATTTAATGAATATTCCAGTGAGAGGACCAGGGTTCAAGGTGTGGCAGTATTGCGAAAAGCATTTCATACACATAAGTACATTTCAAACCTGCTCTGCCTCGTTTTTCTTTCTTCCCTCTCCTAGGGAAAGATTGCATAAAAACATATATATATATATATATATATATATACATATTTCTGCACCTCTCTCACTCTCTATCGCTCGCTCTCTTTCTGTTGCACACTCTGCCTCGATGTCTAGGCCTCTACTTCCTCTATCTCCGTAATGCTCCTGTATATTGAAGGTTAATTGGATGGAGGCCTGTGACACATTGCAGCGAACCGATCGATCGTCCTTGACCCTGTTGAGAGGAAGGGGGGAGAGAGAGAGAAACAGAAGGGGGAAGACAGGGATAAGGGGAAAGAGAGAGAGAGAAATGGGAAGAGAAGTAAAAGGGGAGAGACAAGAGGGAGTGAGAAGGAAAGAGAGAGACAGAAAGGGGGAAACGAGGAGGAAGGGGGAAAAGGAGAGAGAGAGAGAGAAAGAGAGAGAGAGAGAGATAAATAAAAAGACAGAGAGAGCAGTGGTAATGAGAGTGGAATATATCCTGCTAATGGGAATGTTAATGTGACTTTCTCCACAGAAAAAGATCCAGGTCAGTTATGCTACTCCAGCCCTGCTATCTGCCCCACCCTAGACCCCCTTCCCATCAACCCCCAAAAGGATCAGCAGACAGCACACCATGCCCATGAGATGCCTAACCCTAAACCTAACACTAATTTGAGCCCGAAAAACTAATTGTAATCATAAGTACTTTTGAACAAATTTAATAACCCATTTAAAATAGATGAAAAACAAAGTCAAGATTTAGTCTAACCCTAACCCTAACCCTAGCCGTAACAGTAACCCTAAACCTAATGCTAACCCTAACCCTAGCCGTAACCCTAACCCTAGCCGTAACCCTAACCCTACACCTAACCGCAGCTGTAACGCTAACCCTAACCCAATGGTTAGGGTTAGGGTTAGATTGTGGGTTAGGATTAGGGGTAGGGTTAGGTTTAGGCTTACGGCTAGGGCTAACGGTTAGGGTTACAGCTGGGGTTATGTTTAAGGTTACAGTTATGGCTAGGGTTAGGGTTAGATTGTGCGTTAGGGTTAAGGTTAGGGTTAGGGTTCCAGCTAGGGTTAGGTTTAGGGATGGGTTACGGCAAGGGTTAGGGTTAGATTGTAGTTTAGGATTAGGGTTAGGTTTAACCTTAAAGTTAGGGTTAGGGTTATGGCTAGGGTAAGGGTTCGAGTTATTGCTAGGGTTAGGGTTCAGTTGTGGATTCGGATTATGGTTAAGGTTAGGGTTAGGGTTAAGGTTATGGCTAGGGTTACAGCTAGGGTTAGGGTTAAGGCTAGAGTTAAGGTTAGGGTTAATGTTACAGCTAGGTCAGGGTTAGGGTTATGGCTAGAGTTAGGGTTACAGCTAAGGTTAGGGGTAGGGTTACGGCTAGGGTTAGGGTTAGGGTTAGGGTTACAGCTAGGGTTAGGGTTAGAGTTATGGTTACGGCTAGGGCTTGGGTTAGGGTTAGGGTTACAGCTAGGGTAAGGTTTAGAGTTATGGCTAGGATTAGGGTTACGGTTAAGGTTATAGTTAGGGTTAGGGGTAGGGTTACGGCTAGGGTAAGGGTTAGGGTTATGGTTATAGCTAGGGTTAGGGTTAGGGTTACAGCTAGGGTTAGGGTTAGGGTTAGGGTTACAGCTAGGGTTAGGGTTATGGTTAGGATTAGGGTTAGCGTTTTGGCTAAGGTTAGGGTTAGGGTTAGGTTTACAGCTAGGGTAAGGTTTAGAGTTATGGCTAAGGTTAGGGTTAGGGTTAGGGTTACAGCTAGGGTTAGGGTTATGGTTATGGCTAGGGTTAGGGTTAGGATTACAGCTAGGGTTATGGTTATAGCTAGGGTTAGGGTTAGGGTTACGGCTAGGGTTAGGGTTAGGGTTACATCTAGGGTTAGGGTTATGGCTAGGGTTAGGGTTACAGCTAGGGTTAGGGTTAGGGTTAGGGTTACTGCTAGGGTTAGGGTTGCAGCTAGGGTTAGGGTTAGGGTTAGAGTTATGGCTAGGATTAGGGTTAGGGTTTCGGCTAAGGCTAGGGTTAGGGTTAGGGTTACAGCTAGAGTAAGATTTAAAGTTATGGCTAGGATTAGGGTTCTGGTTATGGTTATGGCTAGGGTTAGGGTTAGGGTTACGGCTAAGGTTAGGGTTAGGGTTAGGGTTACATCTAGGGTTAGGGTTAGGGTTACACCTAGGGTTAGGGTTAGGGTTACAGCTAGGGTTAGGGTTAGGTTTACAGCTAGGGTTAGGGTTTGGGTTAGGGTTACAGCTAGGTTTAGGGTTAGGGTTATGGTTATGGCTAGGGTTAGGGTTAGGGTTACAGCTAGGGTTAGAATTAGGGTTACGGCTAGGGTTAGGGTTTGGGTTACAGATAGGGTTAGGGTTAGGGTTACAGCTAGGGTTAGGGTTTGGGTTAGGGTTACGGCTTGTGTTAGGGTTAGGGTGCCTGCTAAGGTTATGGTTATAGCTAGGGTTAGGGTTAGGGTTACAGCTAGGGTTAGGGTTAGGGTTACGGCTAGGGTTAGGGTTAGGGTTACATCTAGGGTTAGGGTTAAGGTTACGGCTAGGGTTAGGGTTAGGGTTACGGCTAGGGTTAGGGTTAAGGTTACGGCTGAGTTAGGGTTACAGCTAGGGTTAGGGTTAGGGTTACATCTAGGGTTAGGGTTAGGGTTACAGCTAGAGTTAGGGTTAACGTTAGGGTTACAGCTAGAGTTAGGGTTAACGTTAGGGTTATGGCTAGGGTTAGGGTTAGGGTTAGGGTTACATCTAGGGTTAGGGTTAGGGTTACGGCTAGGGTTAGGGTTAGGGTTACGGCTAGGGTTAGGGTTTCACCTAGGGTTAGGGTTAGGGTTAGGGTTACATCTAGGGTTAGGGTTAGGGTTACAGCTAGAGTTAGGGTTAACGTTAGGGTTACAGCTAGAGTTAGGGTTAACGTTAGGGTTATGGCTAGGGTTAGGGTTAGGGTTATGTTATGGCTAGGGTTAGGGTTAGGGTTACGGTTAGGGTTAGGGTTAGGGTTATGGCAAGGGCTAGGGTTAGGGTTAGGGTTAAGGTTACAGCTAGGGTTAGAGCTAGGGTTGGGGTTACAGCTAGGGTTATGGTTATAGCTAGGGTTAGGGTTAGGGTTTCAGTTAGGGCTAGGGTTAGGGTTAGGGTTACGGCTAGGGTGAAGGTTGGGGTTACAGCTCGGGTTAGGGTTAGGGTTAAGGTTTTGGCTGGGGCTAGGGTTAGGGTTAGGGTTACATCTAGGGTTAGGGTTAGGGTTACAGCTAGAGTTAGGGTTAGCGTTAGGGTTATGGCTAGGGTTAGGGTTAGGGTTATGGTTATGGTTATGGTTAGGGTTACGGCTAGGGTTATGGTTACAGCTAGGGTTAGGATTAGGGTTACATCTAGGGTTAGGGTTACAGCTAGGGCTTGGGTTAGGGTTAGGGTTACAGCTAGGGTAAGGTTTAGAGTTATGGCTAGGATTAGGGTTATGGTTATGCTTATCGCTCGGGTTAGGGGTAGGGTTACAGCTAGGGTAAGGGTTAGGGTTATGGTTATAGCTAGGGTTAGGATTAGGGTTACAGCTAGGGTTAGGATTAGGGCTACGACTAGGGTTAGGGTTTGGGTTACAGCTAGGGTTAGGGTTAGGGTTCGGGTTACATTTAGGGTTTGGGTTAGGGTTACCGCTAGGGTTAGGGTTAGGGTTAGGGTTATGGCTAGGGTTAGGGTTAGGGTTACAGCTTGGTTTAGGGTTAGGGTTATGGTTATGGCTAGGGTTAGGGTTAGGGTTACAGCTAGGGTTAGGATTAGGGTTACGGCTAGGGTTAGGGTTTGGGTTACAGCTAGGGTTAGGGTTAGGGTTACGGCTAGGGTTAGGGTTAGGCTTATGGATAGGGTTAGAGTTAGGGTTATAGCTTTGGTTAAGTTTATGGTTAGGGTTATGGCTAGGGTTTGGTTTAGGGTTAGGGTTATAGTTGTGGTTAGGGTTACGTTTAGGGTTAGAGTTTGGATTATGGTCCTAACCCACAATTTAACCCTAACTCTAGCCGTATCCCTCACCCTAAACCTAACCTTAGCTGTATACCTAACCCATATATTAAACCTAACCCCAACCCTAGCCGTAACCCTTAATTCTAAACCTAACCCCAGCTGTAACCCTTACCCTACCCATAATTATATCCCACAATCTAACCCTAATATTAGCCATAACCCTAACCCAAAATTTAACCCCATTTGTAACCCTAATCCTAACCCTAATTTCAGCCCTAAAACCTATTTGAAGCCATAGGTGTCTCAACCACCATGTGTACCATCAAAACACTCACATATCAAAACACTCCCATTACATCATGCAATAAAAGTTAGCTCTAAGGATTTGCATGGGAGAGTCACCAGCCAACACTATAGGTGTTGATCAGACATTGAGCGAAACTGCTGCCAGTGATTGTGAGGTGAAATTTCAACCGTTATAACTCTCTCCTCGCACCTTCGTCTCTTCACTCCGGACGTTCACAATTCCACAGGCGCCCGTCGGTGGAGTCGTAAACACCACAGGCTGTAAAACATCAGCTGGAAGGACAATAAAAAGCCTGCAGCTGCCAGGACGCGGAGCATCAAAGCTGTCTAGCGGTTTATGCCTGGGGCACGTGACTGTCCCCCATATATTGGAAGCGGGATAACCTTTCCGACTAGAGACCCTCTTGAAATGCCGGACCGTAAATATACTATGGGGTGGAGCAAAAGGACCCGGACAAGACTGGGTGCGTAGACAGAGCAACGGCACCTCCACATGGCTGTGGATGGAATGCAGTGAGGGCCATGTGAAAGTATTAGCAGGGGCAAACTAGATACTTATGGGAAGGAATCAAGGACTGGTTATATCTGGAGGGGATATCTGGAGAAATGATTGTTAAAATCATAAGGACACGTAGTCGTCCAAAAGCACTTTATTACTATCACTATTGTCTTTATTGTTTATTAGGATCCCCATTAGCTAACGCCGTGACGTCAGCTAGTCTTCCCGGGGTCCGACTAGTCTAGATTATGGGGGAGTGTACTATGCAGTTTCTTTCCGCCAAGAGGAGGGCGCTCTCCTGTTAAGTCCGCACCTTCCTTTCCATCCACTCTTCTCCAGCTTCACAAATACATAAATACCCAGTAGAGCCGGTGTGTATGTTGAAAAGCAGCGCGACGGTGTCCCGGGGACTGTGGTGGTGGTGTACATACTAGGATCTCGCACCCGGAGTCCCCACGGCTTACTCAGAGCCGAGTACAATTTCCAAGGAAACTTCCAACCAGAGTTTTAACAGTTCAGTCACAAGACCACTGTGTACTGAGTCAGGTGACAAGTTCCAAGGTAATCTGCGATTCTCGTAAGCTATAGAAACGAGTCCCCAGACCCATTGAGACAAAGTCAGGGGGAGGGGGGGATGCTGGTGCCTGACATGTTTAACTCGTAACAAAAATTATTTGTTGTGAAAGCACATCCACTATAATAAAACATAACGCCACAGTTATAATATGAATTTGTCACAATGAACCCAAGTAGGAGTTTTATTTATTGAAGTGCAGCATTAGATGTGATTGGTTCTTTCAGGCACTCAATCAGAAAAAAGGTAGAGGTGGGGGGTCATTTGCAGCAGGAAGTGCAAGCCTGATCTCCCATAAAAGTGTAAATATGTTACATTTGTGCAAATTACCCATTTTTTAAAACGTTTTGATAGATTACTGACATCACTGAAATTAAAATTAATGAACAAAAATTTGAAAAAAGAGAAATTAAGTCTGCCTTTACCCAAGCCCCCTAAATTGAATAATAATATTTATCTGAATAATTTTGCAACATGACTCATTGTATTTATGCTCAGAAGCTTGATGTGTTATTGTATGCATTTTTTAATGCACTAACTACTGCACTAAATATTATCTGTATGAATGCAGATATAATTATTACCAGCTTTATTATGTATTTATGCAGCCCTTATTCAATCAGCAAAATCTCACTTGGGATTAAAATACCTTCTGCAAGAGAGATCTTGCAAGAGAGCGGCAGGAAATTACAAGCAAAAAAAAAATCTGAAAATAAAATCACAATAAGAACAGGAGCACTGCAAACATTACACAGTATTTACAATGCAGATATAAATACAGATTAGGTGGAAAAGTGAATCAGTTTTAGCTGCTGATTTCATGTATTCCAAGACCATGTAGAGTGGATTGCGGCTATTTATCTTTTGGCTGAAATAACCAGTGGTATCATTATTTATCTTTAAGTGAAACGGAAAGTAGTATAAAATGTGACTGTTTATAATACATGTCTGTGGCATTGCTTATCTTAAGAAAATGTTTGAAAAGCCAGTTTTATCAGGGTTGTTTTTTCAGCTAAAAGGACTTTGGCATAAGTTTCGTTATTAATTCTCATCATGATTCCAGCTTCTGTGGCATTATTTAATTTAAAGTAAACACTATTGTGGTATCCATATGATTATTTATATTAATGTACAACGGGTTCTAGTATTGGTGTCATTATTTCTCCTTGGGTAAAAATAACCTCTGCTCTCAGTGCAATCATTTATCATTTAGCCAAATGGACAATATTATAGATGTAATTAATAGCAATGCTGGTATAAGACCATGGCGTCTGTGTCAATACTTATGGTAAGGAAACATTAGAAACACAGTTATGTCAGGGTTATTACTTAAAGGAAAAAAGTGTAGAATCAGTGTTATTTCTCTTCAGGTGAAAATGAAGGCATTGATGATATTATTTAAATGAGGGTTACATTGCACTGTGGCAAAATAAAAAAAATCAGCAGCAATGTTGCCAGTGAAAAACCATTTATAAAGGGGATAAACGGATTATTTAAGTGTATAAATCCTGTTGTTTTATGGAATGATTATTAAATAATGAGCTATTACTGTTATTCTGCATGACCCTGACAGTGAAAAAACAGTGAAGTCCTGTGAGTGTTTACAAATATTTAAATTAAATTTAATATTTTTTACACAGTGTACTGTAGTATCCCTGCAAGTGCTTATGTTAATGAAAGAAGGGGAGAATTATCCACGTCATAATTTCTCTTTGGATAAAAATCACGGCAGTTTCTGTGGAATTATTTGTCTTCGTTTTTCCTGACAGAACTGGGTCTGACTGGGCCCTGGAAGCAAATGAGTGAGGGTCTGATTTATGTGGCCGTGAGCTGTGATTTATACACGTGTTTACTCATCTGTGTCTCTTTGGAACAGAGATCTGTCAGTCACAAGCGAGACAAACTGTGTGTGTGAGAGAGAGAGAAAGGGGGAGAGAGAGAGAGCAATTGAGAGAAAATGAGAAAATAAAAAAATAGCAATTCGTCCCTCTTTTTTTGCTTTCTTCTCCCACTCCCATCAGATACAAGGGGATGTTTGTTGTCACCAGTGAAGCGATTGAAGTATAGTGTACACATTACGCTGCACATTTGTGTCATTATATACATTGGTCGATTGCAACAGGCAAAAATGCTCTCACCTCCACTGGTTAACTTAAAAATAAAATCAGTTCAATCACACAAAAAGTGATGTTGCTGGATGAAAACCTGTTCTGTATAAAATGTATGCTTCTTACAAAGGGAGTTTTCACTAAGCAGCTTTACAGCAATCCATGCCTGAACACCCCAACAGCACGTCAAGCGCGACCATGGCAAGGAAAAACTCTTCGGCTGGTATTATAAAGAAACCTTGAGCAGAACCTGACTCAGAGGAAGAGCCCATTTGCCTGGTTCAGGTTAATTGGAAAATGCTGTTTATATAATACATGTATAACAACCAGGAAAATGACAATGAGATAAATGTCATAATGTCATAAATGTCAGAATGTGTGATTGAAGCTGGGCAAGAATGACTCTGACTCTGTAAGGCTCACCTCTCTGTTTTTTGGGGACTATTTTTTGCCACACTGGGGGAGGCCTTTTCTAATTATTAAGTTTTTCTTTTTGTTTTTTAGTTATAGAAGTAAGCGAAAAAACATCAGCCAACAGGTTCCTTTTATTTTCGGCAAAACAAAAACGTTACACTGGTACATTTGGTACTTTTTTTTTAGGTACATTCAAATTAACCTCAAATTTTCAATTGAGAAAAACTAAAAAATATAGGTATAAGAAAACAGTAAAAGTTTTAGGATTATCCAATGAAACATTGTACATCAGCAGGAAAAAATATAATAGAGCCAGAGTCAGTGTCACTTTTAGAGCATGGGTTTGGGTACAGCCAGAGCTAATCTTGTTTCCTATATGGCTGTGAATTCCCTTAATTAAACTGTTCGGGCCACCTATAGAGCGAATATACTTTGTAATGGGTTGTAAATTAATATTTGCGAATGCCTTTGGGTGACTCCTGATAGTATTTTTAAACTTTTTTTTTTTTTTTTAATGGTTTGTCTTGTTTATATTTGAATTTTTTTTTGGTTTGTATTGTTTATGATTTGTCTTGTTCTTTTTGATATTTATATTTTTTTGATTTTGGTTGGATTTGTATATCATGCCCTGACACTAGTTAAATAAAGGGAGTTGTTAAATTCTCTCCCTCCCTCCCTCCCTCTCTCCCCCCTCTCTCTCTCTCTTCCTCCCTCTCTCCCTCTCTCAGCTCTGTGCTTTTGTTTTTGGGGAGAAGCGGCCCCTTTGCTGAGTACAAAGCTGGGAGAGATGAGGGCAGAGGATCGGAGGAGCAGAGAAGGAAGGAGAACCAGAGGGAACGTTGATAAAGAAACCGTAAGCTCTCAGCTGCGGGGTCACATGGTTGCTTTTCTCCACATCCATTGGGTATTACTGTCCGCCTTTGTTCCGCTGCTACAGGTGAGCTTATGGACCGATTCCCTCTGGGGCTCACTCAGCTCTTAGTGTCAGCCAATCCCAGCCCAGCATCTAGACCAGCGCGAGTTGTGAGCAGCCTGTCTCAGTCCTTTAAAACTGAATAACACTCCAGACCCAGTGTACTGATCAATGGTGGAACATTACAATGCATTCATTTTCTAGCATGCATCCAACTGATGAATCTGTAATAACACCATAATGACAACAGTAATCAACTGTCATTAATAACTGGCCTCCTCTTTAATAAATGCTTATAATAATATTAATAACCGGCCTCCTCTTTAATAAATGCTTATAATAATATTAATAACCGGCTTCCTCTTTAAAAAAAAAAATGCTTATAAAGCATTTGGCAATAATTTATAATAAATTCATGTTGTATTTAGCACTTGTAATCAGACCTAATCCACACTCTGTAATGCACCAATTTTTTTTATATATCCTTCCCTGGTTTTACACTTAACACTTCATTAGTCTGTCCTAATGAAGTTTTATGAAGAGCGATAGACTCAGGAGATTATTTGAAAAGCAGAATCTATCTCTCTCTCTCTCACACACACACTCTCTCTCCCAGCCCACTTGTGTCCTGCTTTTAATTGTTCCTTTCATTTTTCTTATCTGAGTTTCTTAATTTATGTCTTTTATTTGAGCAGTATAATTACCACCTCAGGCCTGTATGCAGCCACTCGTTTCACAAGGCTGTTCGTTCCCTTCATTCGTGAAATGACATCTCTATCTGGAATAAATTAAATGACTGCACTTTTATTTTATTTTATTTTATTTTGACATTTTTCAGATTTTTAGATTGTTAAAACCCCCCAAATTAACCTAAAAAATATAGGTATGAGAAAACAGTAAAAGTTTTAGGTTTATCCAATGAAACGTTTTTTCATGGCGTTGTACATCAGCAGGAAAAAAACATAATAGAGCAGAGAGAAGAGCCAGAGTCACTTTCAAAGCATGGGGGCTAATTTTTTGGGTTTTTAGATTGTTAAAGCCCCCCCCCCCCCCCCCCACTCCACCCCCTGAGAGCAAAGCAAACTGCGCTGTGTCTATGTGATGGAACGGCAGTCTGTCGGCCTGTCAGTTCGTCCCTATTCCAGACACACCAGTAGCAAGCAAGCCTGAGAAGCAATGGGGGTGGAGTTTTTTTTTTTTATAGCTGAGGGGAGAATGAACAGATGGACAGATTGCTGCAGATAAATGTACTACACTATGCACACAAGAGGGGATGGTGGCGGGGGGGTAGTCTTCTCTTTCAGCATCATCTCTCAGTCTCTCAGTCTGTCTGTCGTTGCATCTGATGCACCAGAGGGATGGGATAACCAACCAAATTCTGACTCATCCAAAATAAGACCACTGGGATGCTATTTTTCCACACACATGAGATAAATATCACAACTACAGAGATATGTTGTATAAATTGTAATAATTTATTGGCAAGTTAAATTTTAACAATATTAAGGTCACTCAAATTCAAATTCAAATTCAAAATTCAAATTGCTTTATTGGCAGGAAATACATAGGTACATATTGCCAAAGCATCATAAATCATTTCAAAATACATATTTACAGTGGAATACTAATAATGAACATTCTATTAAAATAAATAAAAATAAAAATAAATAAATAAATAAATAAATAAATAAATAAATAAAAATAAAAATAAAATAAAATATATATTATTATTATTATTATTATTATTATTATTGTTATTAATAAAATAAAATAAAATAAAATAAATAAATAGATAATTATAATTATGTACAATGGTCACTCAGTGTCCCTCAGGTTATGGCAAGCTGAGACATATTGAGCCGCAATTGGGGCTGTTGGTCCTTGTCCTAATAGGACTGCACACTTTTCGTTCTTTGATAAAAAGATAAAAGATTATTCTCTCTCTGAATAAAATGCTATAAAAGTATATGTGCAATGAAATGTCTGTTCTTACCAGGTTCCTATGTTGTGTTGTGTTCCTTTGTGTCATTTTTCTGTCCCTCCCCCAATGAATTGAAAAGGACCATCACACTGATTGACAGGAGAGTCTGCGACTGGGAGTTGGATATGTCTTCAGGCAGGAATATGGCAAGCGCTAAGATTGCGACAAGATGGGTTAGTCATTGATTTTGGATGACCCACATTTTTTTTATGATTGAACATAGCTGCATTTCCTAATGCATATTGACATATTTTTACTGAGCTGCATTTTTCATGATAGACCGTTTCAGTTGTATTGACTTGTGTTTATAATTTTTATTTTTATTTGGTGGATTGAGGATATTTTGATGTTTGATGTTTGATGTTTTCCATTCACCTTAGTAAAAAAACATCAGAAAAACTTTTTTATCTTTTTACATTCAGATGCATGAGAAACCATCTAAATTTTAAAAATGTAATTAGGGGGTCAAGGTGTTTGCTTAGGGTTAGGGTTCTTAGCTGCCATAATTCAGAGGGAGGGTGAGGGTGTGTGTGCGTGTATGCCCTCCCTCTCTTTTGGGGCGCCATTTTTTGGCTTCAGACGTCCGGGCGCTTGGGCTGGGGAGTTGGCGGTTGGGGGCCCCGATGGCGGCCTGACGCCGGGCGGTAAATCTGCGGAGATTCACGGGCCAGTCTGGGCCAACGGTGGCGTTTGCCAGCCACCAAGAAAACATTATTATTATTATTATTATTATTATTAATAATTACATTTATATAGCACTTTTCCAAATGCTCAAAGTGCTTTACAGTGTAGGGGAACTCACTATCACCCACCACCAATGTGTAGCACCCACCTGGGCGATGCACGGCAGCCAATTTGCGCCAGAACGAGAGGGAGAGAACATTTATTTTGCCAATTAAGTCTGGGGATGATTTTAGTGGCAAGTCTGCGAGAGCCAGATCTGGGATTTGGCCAGGACACCGGGGAACCCCCTAAACATCTCATTAAAACCAAAGGCCACCATCTCTCTCTCCTTTCTTTTCCATCCCTCGCCTCATTCCTTTTGACTGCCACGTAATATGTCATCGCGGTGACATCGCAGGCAGGCGAAGAGGGGGAAAAAAAAACACCTTTGTTTGTTCGATTTGCGACGGTGACAGAGCTGTTCGTCTATTTGTGGCTGCCGTTGGAACTGGAACGCACAATGCTGATGGGTAGGATTGTATATTAAACGCTACAAGTCTATATCCACAGTGTATGAGTTCATTACATGAGAACAGAAGACGTTTTGGAAAATGTGGATAAATTTGCGTTAGCGTTGCCATCACCGTGACAAGTCCTAAGCTTTATGATTTTTGCATCTTTATACAACACTGCTCTCTAATGGGGACAGATTCAAACATATGAAAGTGTTGTTCTGACTCTGCAGTTGGCCTGCAGGCACAGAACGATTTTCCCGTGATCCCGAAAGTATAAAATGATAAAAGAAAAAACTTTTTGGAGGAGAAATCATGGTTCAGACATGGTCGAAAAAAAATCTTGATTTTCAGCCTGTCTGCAGGCACGCAAAACAACTCCAAGGCTTTCTTCGATTTCGTCTGTGGCATCTGTCGTGAAGTTGTAAAAGGTACGTCACAAGAATTATCTTTTTGCTTTTATTGATTTCTTCAGGAATATATTCATTGCGCAGCTCTGTGTGACCTATTTGTAAACAATAGGAACAAAATTATCACTTGTGGTGCAAAGTCACACACAGCAATATAGCAACAGAATAAACAGACACAGCCATCTTCCAAAACCCACATTTGCAAATAAAAATGCTGTATGAGATTATCAGCAAATATTGTAACATGATATAATATTCAGTATCACAGTATCTATCATGCTAATCAGTATCATGATGGATCGTACTGTAATGTAAGTACCCATGCCATGCCCCTGTCAGTGATGGCTGGCTCCTTCTCTAATGGTTTCTGAGATACATTTCTGAGCAAGGTCCTCATGGTTTCCTGATATATAAAATATCCTCTCAGTCTGGTCATTAAAAAGCTCTTTGATCAGGAGGGTGATGTGTGCTCATTAGACATTGTAACGCTTTGGTGAGAGGATTTTGGAAAGTACAGTACTGTGTGACGTATATATATTTCTTTCGAGTGTGGGGCTGTCAAAATAAGACAAAATGAGGTCACACTCACCATGGGAAAGTGTTTACATAGACGCATGGTTGCCAAGCAACCAACGCATGAGTTTGAGAGGGAATGGCCTGCAACTTGTTCGCTTACTGTACACACGTGTGCAAATACACACACACACACACACACACACACAATGGACGCGCCACAACACATCACACATGACTTTGCGCATGGCATCACGCACCAGCCAAGCAGCACTCAAACATGAATACGGTACGCATGCAGCGAGCTATGTGCTTTACCATTCATTTTGAGTAACTAATTACACTGCAAAACTGCATCAAAAAGCAAACGGACATGTTTCTGATCATGTTCCCATGGTTTATTGCAAGGCAAAACTGAACTGAAATAATACATAAAACATTCATTATGTCACATACAGTTTTACTACATTATTTGACAATGCAGTCCTATGTATGCAATTCATACGAATCCATTATACCACGGAATGCAAAAATACCACGGAATGCAACAAGTGTGACATGTATGACTTAATATGGTTTAAACATAATATCACAAAAAAAATATTCATCCAAGTAAATATGTAAATCAGGTAAGGGGGAGTCACACATGCCAAAAACACTGAGAAAGTTCAGTGAAGACCTGACAGTTGCTTTTGCTTTATTTTTATGCAGGACACATTTTATTATGAGAAACTTTTTATGCTACAGAACAGTGGATGACTGTGCTGCTGCCCAGAACTAAGAGTCATCCCAAGATGTAAGCAGAAAGATGAGCACATAGAAGACCTGGTTCAAAAATATATTTTAAATACTATAAGTCTTTAGATGCTGGTACAATTTGACAAGAAAACTTATGCGTGACCCTGAGAATGTTCAGTGGAAAAAAAAAAAAAAAAAAATCACTTGACAGAAAACATTTTTTTTTCTGAATATTGGTAAAAAAAATAGACGTCTCATTTATAATGGTTGTTTACAACTGTAATAACAGTACTTGATATGTTGAAATGTTTTCCTGAGGGAGTTTGTTTTTAGGTTATAATGTTGATATTTACAGTAAAATTAAATGTGGTAATTCCCTGAGAGCAGTGGTAAGCCATTATCTGCAGCAAAACCAAGGAGCCAGCTTTCGGTTCTCAACCTCAGCACCGGAAATAATATCGCCCCCTGCTGATATCTATGATTTTCGCTCAAAAACCAAGTTTCCCCATTGGGCTCCATTCACTTTTGACAGCAAAAATAAAATACTTCCACTCAAATATTGATGTTAGCTCTATGCATTATATTAGGGGGAAAATAATCACTTATTCTTTTTCCGAGGTAAAATATATATTTTTTCTACCACACAGACAAAGATATTCATTTTTTATTTATTATTTATTTTAGCCAATGTCTGTGCTATCCTTGTTGTACATGTGGATGTAGGCCCGTGACCAAGGACACACTGAGCATGTCTGTTGAGCAAAAAAAATGGTACTTCCTGGTTCTGATGTGCTCCCCATAGGTTTCTATTGGAGTCGCTGTCTCTACATATTATATACTCTAAGAGTAAAACTCCTACACTTGTGCCCTGCACTTACTCTCCATTTAATTGGTTAAAATAAGACATGCTTAGTTAATAAGCTGTAACATATTTATTACATATTTATACATCCCGAGAGTATACTGAGCAGATCTCTCTCAGCTCCAGTCTATGTTCCCATGTTATAATGCCAGTATGGGACAGCAGAAACCCAACAGCTTTGTATTAGTTAATGTGAATTAATGCTTTGTAGTAGAAGCAGAAGTAGGTTTCTAACATAAATACAGAAATTATTCCATTTTCTTTTGGATTTAGCAATCATATATTCTGGCATTCAATTAAATTATTCAATTTGGAAATGCTTGTCTTGGTGGACGTTCTGTTCTCAGGAAATTGTCTTTAGAGGTCCGAGGCAAATTTGCTTGTAGCATTCTAATGGAAATATAGCTCAACATTTTCCCCTTCAGTTCAGTGACTGATACACCACTAACAGAAAAACACCTCTTCTGTGTTTCTCTTCCCTCCCCAAGACTCACCCTGATACAAAAATATATTAGTTTTCTCATTCGGATACTTCCAGATCAAACAGCAATTCTTTCATCAGTAAAAATGACATAAATCTCAGACTGGGCTCACATTTTGTTGATTTTTTTTTTTTTTTTTAAAGGATGTGCCTGTTACAGTTTCACAGGCACCTTAACCGGGATTCAGAGTCAACCTCAGACAAGAAAAAATCGTGTAAAAACGGCTTGTCCTTCGACCACAGTAAAGCTTTACACAGAATCACGGAACGTTATAGATGCCGCCCATTCTCAGGGCCGCCCAACACTGTTCCTGGAGATCTTCCATCCCGTAGGTTTTCACTCCAACCCTAAAAAAAGATCGCTAATTAGCAGAATCGGGTGTGCCAAATTAGGGGTTTGAAATGAAAACCTACAGGGTGGCGAATCTCCAGGAAACGGCAGCCCTGTTCCGGTTTATTCTGGATTATTATTATTGTTATTCTGGAGTTTTCTGCTTGTTTCAAAAGGAGGCGTTCACATGACGTCACATGGAAAAACGCGGGTGACATGGACAAAGAGCACATGTGCTTTAAACAGAGTCTGAATAAAAAAGCTCGAGTTAGCATATTAAATTGAAGAGACGGAAACCTCAACACCTTGCAATTGCCCAAATCGCTGCTGATGAGGTGGATGAATCAGAGGCTGCCGACAGCTGAACAGGGAATGTTTCTGCAATGTTACAGTCCTGGTTACCTGTTACCTGAATCTACATCAGGAGAACGCTCAAGCTGTAGCTTTACATTACACAGGCATTTAGCAGACGCTCTTATCCACAGCGACTTACACAACTTTTACAATTATACAGCTGGATATATACTGAATCAATTCAGGTTACGTACCTTGCTCAAGTGTACAACGGCAGTGTCCTACTCAGGAATCGAACCTGCGACCTTTCGATTACAAGCCCAGTTCCTTACCCACTGTGCTACGCTGCCACCCCCTGAGCATCACCTCAGAATGAAAGCCCTGGGGGGGCCCGTCTGGTTCTGTCCCAACTGGACTCTGAGACGCACCGATGAGGCGGGCCGACGGAGGAGCTGAATGCTAAGCTAACCGTTAGCGGTGCTAAAAACAAAGACGGGGAGAGAGATGAGGGAAAGATGATGGCCTGTCGCTTTCAGCCTGGTTTCAGACGAGACTGTTTTATCAAAGAGCGTCGGAGAACAGTGGTTGTCGGCTAACGTGGGGTATATGCTGTCTGCAGAGGCACATGCACACGTGCCCACACAGTCAAACGTACAAGCCCTTATATCCACACGCTCACACCTCGCCCTCCACTGAACCGGGCATGGAGTCCTCTAAGCGTGTCTCTGTGCGACATCATGAAGTGTGGATTGCCATGACGACAGGACGGTGCCCCAACTCCCGGTTATTTACAATGCCCACAGTCCTTCTCTCTGGGAGGGTTAACTTGGGGGGGGGGGGGGGCCACCCTGACCTCAACTCCAAATCTGGGAGCTCCAGGGTCTCTGCGATATCCTCCAGCTCGTCCAACAGCTCCGAGAAGGAAGGCCTCCGAAAGGACTCCATCTGTCAATCAGTCAGTCAATCAAACAATCAGTCAATCAAACAATCAGTCAATCAAACAATCAGTCAATCAAACAAGCAACAAATCTATACTTAATTACCCTCACGACACAGCAGTATCAGTGTGCTCACTCACTCACACACTCATGCAACCACTCGCTCACTAAAGCACACACACACTCACTGACGCACTCACTCACTGACACACTCACGCACTCACTCACTCACTCACTCACTCATGCACTCACTCACACACTCACTCACTCACTCACTCTCTCAGTAAACACACACACTCACACACTCACTCACTCACTCACTCACTCACTAAAGCACACATACACACACTCACTCACTCACTAAAGCACACACACACACACACTCACTCACTCACCAAAGCACACACACACACACACACACACTCACTCACTCACTCGTGCACTCACTCACTCACTCACTCACTCACACACTCACTAACACACAGACAGTCTGTAAACTCATTCGCCCACATCCCCTCACTCACTCACTGCTTCACTCACCATACAGCAGCTGGCTGCGAGCTCTATCACCCGCTGTGGGCACCCCGTCACCATCTCCTCGAACGCAGCCACGTCCAGCCCATAATCCTGACCAACACAAGAGACCTTCTGTTCAGCAAAGCCCAATGGCCAGCTGCAGCTACAGGCCTGCCCCATCACTGCAGCGCCCTCTGCTGGCTCTGAGGTGCATGCACTACCATCTAACTCAGAGGTGCACGACTCTGGTCCTGGAGGGCCGGTCTGCATGCTGGTTTTTGTTCCAACCGATTACCTTAGTTTTAGTTTTTTGACAGCTCTATAAACTGTGCTGGTTAACTCCTGTGTCTGAGCTCAGTAAAATCCTTGGGATAAGCTTGCAGTTTGTGACTGTAGCTGGTGCTCATACAAATGACAGACGGATATATGATTGAGCAAATTAAATAATTAAGAGCAGAAGTTGGCACAAAAGCCTGAAACAGATCGGCCCTTGTTGTGCAGTCCTGATCTAACTCCCTCACAGTCCCTCAGTCTGTGAACTGCACCGCTGAGCTGATACAGGGGCACAGGCAGAGGGCCGGTGCCATTACTCAATCAGACAGGAAGTGCACTAATAAATATAATCCCGCCCCCTTTTTGGGCTTAGACCAATTATGCATCACCAGAGAGACTACTGCCTACAGACTGAGTGGCATGTTATACCCAGCACATTCAAAAGCACAGTCTCACACTTATGGCATATAGATATATGCATTATTTTCTAATGATAACACATGGGAAAGCCAAATGATATGTATTTAGTAACAATCTGTGAAACCAATACATAATTTTATTTTCTGCAATTACAGTATTTTGTTCTTTATATTGATGCCTCTACTTTCGTGTTACTCAAATCACAGTCTCTAGGGCTGAGAACTGGTTTTCCACCCTCCCTTTGCCTGGGAGTCAGGTGTGAGGACAGTCTGGCCAATCAGTAGCACTAATTGTTCAGTTAATTACCTGGCAGAAAAGAAAACCAGGGCTGGATTTGGATTCGAGGGCCAGCTTTGAGTATCCACGATCTATTTAAATTTAAATATCACTACCATAACTACATAATCCTGATTTCATATGCCCACGGAGAACGAGAGAAAGAAAGAGAGTTCATTCAGTGCGCTGGCAGAATCGCGGACAGGCAAGCGCTTATAACAGACCAGGAATAATTTTAGCACGTAGCACAGTATGTTCTTGATTATGCCAAGTCTGTTACTGGGCTTCAGAAAAGTACAGCATAATTATATTTCAATCAGCCAAAGGCAGCTATTACAGCAAAGAGACAGACAGACAGACAGATAGATAGATAGATAGATAGATAGATAAATATACAGACAGACAAATAGATAGACAGGCAGACAGACAGACAGATAGATAGATAGATATACAGACAGACAGACAGATAGATAGACAGGCAGACAGACAGACAGATAGATAGATAGATAGATAGATATACAGACAGACAGACAGATAGACAGGCAGACAGACAGACAGAGATGGACGGACGGACAGACAGACAGACAGACAGACAGGCAGGCAGACAGACAGACAGACAAACAGACAGACAGATAGACAGGCAGACAGACAAGACAGATAAACAGACAGACAGATAGATAGACAGGCAGGCAGACAGACAGACAGACAGACAGACAGACAGACAGACAGATAGACAGGCAGACAGACAGACAGACAGACAGACAGACAGCCAGATAGAAAGCAGAGCAAGCAGAAAGCAAGGGGATCAGCAGGGGACACACACGTTGTGTTCCCATGGCAGAGCCGTGCGAGATGAGGGACAGGCTTTACCTGGGTTCGTGGCAGTATTTCGGGGTCGGCCGGGATTTGGCCCAGGATCTCGCACAGCACAATCCCAAAGGAGAACACGTCCACCTGCGGGGAGCCACAGGAAGGTCAGGCAATCGACCAATCAATCAGTCAATCAGTCAACCAACCAAATACTCAACCAATCAACAAGCCAACAAACCGAATAACATTCAACCATAATTCAATAACCAATAATTCAATCAATCAACAAATGAACAAATATTTCAGTCAGTCAGCCAGTCAGTCAATCATTCAATGATCTTTTTTTGTAACCCTTGACAATAGAGTAGTCATAGAGTGTGTACATTTAAGTGTAATTTGTTCCGTAAATAACTCTGGATAAGATCACGACTACACAATAAATTGTACTAAAATAATGAAATATTGAACAAGGAGATGAGAGAACAAAAAAAAAAAAATCAAGACATAAGACACAAAAACATTAGAACAATATCCTTTTGAAATAAATGTTTTTTTACTCATGGAATTGCATATTCCAGATGAATGGGGCAGTAAAAAAAAAGAATAATTGGTAAATTTGGTCAAAGAAACATCTCAATTATTATTCGCCTCATATTTACATCATAGCAGAATCCGTGTGCTTTCGTACGTGCACCACTTTTTAATCCGTCTCACCCACTCACTCACTCACTCACTCACTCACTCACTCACTCACTCACTCACTCACTCACCAAACCAAGAAACAAAGAACATTCAGCCTGTCGCCTTTTGACACGCACGGAAATGGCCTCGGTGATTTGTGTGTGCTGTAATGATGCAGTGAGCTGAAAAAGAACGGGTCCTAATGAAACCTAATAAACGACGCTGAAGCAATGCGCGCGGGACTGACAGGGAAGAATAACGACTCCTCTGGAGAACGTCCTGTTCCAAACGCGGCTATCCAAACGCGCGGAAGTGGCGCTCTGCGAGTCCCTCCTAGAACGAGTCTTTATTTTTTGGGGGGGGGCTTTTTTCAGCTGTATTTGACAGACAAGAAGAATTAGGAGGAGTGAGAGAGGGAGAGAGGGAGAGACACGCGACAAAGGTCGCGCGGTCGGACTCGAACCATCGCCGACGTCACGGCTCGCAATGAGCATGTGGAAAGCGCTCTGCGGGCTACGCCACTGGAGGCCCCCTTTTTTTCAGCTTTTAATGCTGCTTTTATTTCCTTCTTTAAAACCTACATACACCACCGCAGCCATTGTGAAACCCACTGCCCCACTGCACACTCTTATAATAACCTGCTCAGCCAATCACTCTATGTTTTGTTATACAGTGCCATTTAAAGTCAGCGTGTCACACATTGGATTCATTCATTCATGACAGGAATTTTCCAAGGTAAAACAAAATATTAAACCAAATAGTACTGCGCGCAGACTCGATCGGGAGCACCATCGCCAAAAATAAAGTAACGATCAAGGAACAGAGGATGAAATTCCTGGGAAAAAAAGCAGGATTGCTTCCCCTGTCTAATAGTGGGATTTCACTATTTCTTTTTCTCAGAGCCTCAGGCACCAGCCCAGGACAATATCGGAAGGGAGGAGAGGGAAAAGAGAGACGGAGAGGAGGAGAGAAGGACGGCGTGACACTCGCGAAGGGCTGCAATCAGACCGTGACCTCCTTTCTTCAGTACCCCCCGAATTATTATTCCATTTGGAAGCGTCGGAAATGGAACAGCTTCAGCCTTTTTTCACACGCAGCTTTCCCCAAATTCGCCTTCGCGCCGCAGATTGCGGCTCATTGCGGCTCACGGCCCCCCGAGCGGGCGAAGGCGGCGGGCGGCCATTTTAGAACACCGTCGGCAACGAATTTATAAAACGGTGAACGCCACCCCGCCATTCCTTAATTAGATTTTTTAAATTAAGTTAAAAAAACATTTTTTTTAATTCGCTTTTGATTCCAATCCATGTAATTTATTTCCTCCAATGATTTTTTTTTCTTTCATTTTTAAACGTCTGCTTTATTTTCACTGTATGAGCTCTTACACTGTTTGTACGTGTGTTTATTCTTCCTTCCTTCATCCATTGTTCCTTGAGCATCCTAACCGAAGTGATGTCTAAATAAATAAAGTCATGTTGACTCATTTCATTTCAGGCCAGTGCCTTAGACTGAGGATGAGGAAGAGAAGCTCTGCTGTGAAGGTGAATGATTGCTCCTTTGAGGAAGAGCTGACAGCCGGGGAAGGGGGGGGGGGGGGGCTCTCTGTACCTTGCGGTCGTACGGTTCCCCCCTCAGCATTTCGGGGGCCATCCAGAAGGCGGAGCCGACGAGGGACAGCTTCCTCTGCGGGTCGTTGGCGGGCAGGTCGGCCACCTCTCGCGCCAGCCCGAAATCGGCCACCAGGGCCTCCCGCCCCCTCGCCGACACCCTGATCAGGCAGTTCTGCGCGGACAAGACAGAGACAGGACATCAGCCACGTTTCCTGCGCTCCGATTGGCCCATGCTGCATCAGGAGCCTGACGTAGGAAAGCTCTGGTGAGGTATAGTGGAGAACGGTGATCCTGAAGACAACAATGATGATGATGGTGATTATTATTATTATTATTGTTATTATTAGTGTTGTTATTGTTATTATTATTAGTATTATTAAATATTACTATTAATAGTAATAATCGTTATCATCATTATCATCATAATAATAACATACATAAACATTTCTGTATCAGATAATCTTACTTACAAACACACAGATATTTACTTCAATTGTATTGCAGTAAAGACAGCAGTGGTGAAATATTAGTGGTCCCCATTGTTGCCAACCAATCCACTCTCCAGTAGGGGGCAGTATGGCACAGCTTAAACCCCCTGCAGTAGAGCAGTATCCTCCTCTGGGAGCGATAACATTAAGGCAGAATGCAGCATCACTCCTGAATCCTGACCCATTACTCTCTATGAGTGAATTAAAGCGCTGTTCTTTAATCACCTCACGCGGGCCAACAGCAGTGAGAATTGCAGGGGCACGCTGGCGGTGTCAGACTATGTGACTGTCAACGGGAAAAGAGGAAACAGGGGAAAGATACGCACGCGTTCTGCGTGCAAGGTGCCGGCTGAGAAGAGAAACGCTGAACTCACTTATTTATTTAAATGCTTCTCAGAAACTGGCTACAGCGGGTAAAAGAGCACCTGTTGGGCATTCGTACCTGGCCCTCCTTCAGCCTCCTCACCTGATGAATTATTCAGACTGAAAGCTAATGAGCTATACAAAACCTGAGAGTGGCTTTTATAGTCTGTGCGTGTTTGTGAGTGTATATACCTGTATGTGTGTCTGTATGTGTGTGTATGTGTGCGTGTGTATATACATCTGTGTGTGCGGCGGTAGGTGTGTGTGTGCGTGCGTGCGTGTGGGTGTGTGTGTGCATGTGCGTGTGTGTATATGTTACATGTTATACGTCATGTGTGTGTGTGTGTGTGCGTGTGTGTATATGTTACATGTTATACGTCATGTTATGTATGTGTGTGTGTGTGTGTCAGTCGCTGTTGGCGGTGTGTGTACGTGTGTGTGTTCTGTGTGTTGCGTCTGCAGTCTGCACCATGGCCACGCCCGCAGGTTTACCTTAGAGTTGAGGTCCCTGTGGTAGATGTTCTTGTAGTGCAGGTAGATCATGCCGCGGGCGATGTCACAGGCCAGGTCCACCTTCTCTCTCCAGCTCAGGGACACGTCCTTCCTGGAGAGGAGTTCCTCCAGGCAGCCGCCGTTCATGTACTGCGGGACAGAGCGGCAGTGAGACACCGCGCCCCGCGCCCCTGGCACCGCGCCCCGCACCCCTGGCACCGTGCCCTTTGACCTCGCTCCACATTCCATGTGCCACGCGGCATTGATATCCTAACCTTTGAGCTGCTCTGCGCTCTGATTGGCTTACCTGTGAGTCCGCCCTGGCTTGGCTTGGCCAGGCCTGACTTTCAAAAAGAGGTTTGAAAGCTCAAGGTGAACTCCTAGTAAAATGAAGCTTAAAATATAATAATAATAATAATAATAATAATAATAATAATAATAATAAATATGGTTTGGGCAGGTGAGCGGACAGGTGACTGCACGTACACTGATGACTGCTTGGCTACGCTCAGGTTTACCTGAGACATGCTGAAAAACTCGTTCTGATTGGTGGGCCTGCTCAGACACAGTTGGGTGCGATTGACAAGCAAAGCAGGATGGGTAGAATCGGAGTCCCCCCCCGCTTTCCCCTTCCCCATATCTCTCTGAACTAATCAAGGAAGGCGATAAAAGAAGATAACACACCTCTAGGATTGGGTACAGCTTTTCATCCTTCACACAGATTCCAAGATACCTAAAACCAAAAAAAAAAAAAAATAAAGAACAGATATGAACATCTTATAAACCTCGGAGAGATTCCAGAAGTGTCAGATTCTGTCTCTGCCAATGCCATAAACCAGTCCTCCATAACAATACATACACATAAACCCAAAGGTTCTCGCATTCAAAAGTAAACTCAAATTTATCGTCTAACAGTAATTTAACTTTTGGCTCATGTTGATCATAATACAAACTACATCTGACCCCGATTCATGCACTTCTCTAGAGCGTCAGCCAAATGCCAGTAATGTAACATAAGCTCACAGATACATCTTTGTACGCTTAATGAGGTAATTTGATATCCCTTCCGAGGTTCCAAGACTGAAAAACGCATGTCAAGTTTTAGCATGCGCTAGCCTATTGAATGTCAACATCATCATTTTATATATATATTTCCCATGCTGTTTCCCAACACATTTTTCAATATTGACACATTGACAATCAAACAATGTATTTCTGAATGATTCATGTTGTGAGAGCTTCGTCAAGCACTTACTGCATATGTGTGCAATAGCCTGAAGTGTAACGGCTATTTTGTTTTGTAACTGTTAACCGGTTAGAATATCAGGTTCTAAAATACCGTTTTCTTCCAGAATATTCCGGTTCAAGCCCCTGCTAGAAGGTCAAAGCTTTTTGCTAAGCGAAACCAGGCAACGTCATTAATGTCAGTAAGTCACAACACTGGAGACACAGTGCGCGGTCTGAGCCTCATATTTTATTAAGTGTGTGAGCGCGCCGATCATGACGACAGGGAAAGAAAGAGGAGAACGGAGCGAAGCGACTGGCTGACGTTTTTGAAAGGAGGCTTGCCTGACGATGTTGGGGTGCGAGAGCTTCTGGAGCAGGCCGATCTCTCGCACGATGCTGCTCTGGTCCACGTCCTTCTTGTAGATCTTCACCACCATCGCCTTCCGCGTCGTGCAGTGCGTCACCTGGCCAGCAGGGGGCAGCGGTCACAGTCAAGGCCTATTCCACATTTCTCTGCCCATTTTCTGCCACTTCCCATAGTTATTTCATTTTATTGGCTGGACCGCAACAGCGGTGCCAGCCCTGCAAACGCGAATGTCTGTGACTGAGTGACTGAGTGAGTGATGAAGTTACACCATTGGTCGGCCGAGTTATGAAGTCACACCATTGGTCGGCCGGTCCAGCCATATACTAGGTTTTCACCCGGCCTTGTTTTTTTTCTACTGTATATACAGATGTTTTTCTTCCCCCATCATTTTACAATAATCAATTTCATCTCTGTACTCTGAAATCACAGGATCTACGGTGGTGTGTGTCCGTCTCACGCCCCACAGAGAAAAACATTTCTGTCTGGAAGGAGATAGTCGCGCATCTGCCTTCCAGCGGGCTGATCTGGTACGTCTCATCTCAGAAACAGGACTGTAAACCGAGATAAAGAAATCAGTCTGGAGCACACAGATTTTCAGCTACGTATCGCAAACACAACTGCACACACAACTCTTTTTCATTTCTGTGTCGCAGGGGGAGCATATTAAACTGTATTAGAGTAAAAATTTGCAGTGGGAGATGATCAAAAGTACAGCATGCAATAGCAAACTACTCAAAGCCAACCCTGAAATATCGTTTTCCATTATTCCATTATGCACGTTTTGTGGTTCTTGCGTTCCTGTCGGCGTGTGCTCGGCAAGAATGACGTCAGAACGTCGCAGGATTGCGAGCTGCATGCTCCAGCTGCAGCCAGAACAATGCATGCCTCCTTTGATCTGTTCGAACGGCAGGCCGGAGAAAAACACACCAGACTGAAAAAAAAAACACGTACATGTACTGCACGCACAGCGTGATTCACGGTATCCAGGTCGAACCCTCGGTTTAAAGCGACCTTCTGGGACCCGAGTTCAACCCCCCCCACCCCCGGGCCCGAGTGCATGCACGGCCTCGAGGACAATGCGCCCAATCAGGAGCCCTTGTGAGGGCAGACCGTATCGCACGCCGCATCGAGATGCCTATCGACGCACAGTTCCGCTCGAACGCGAACACGCCAACCAGACCCCGAGACGCGACGGGCACCTCCTGCATTACGTCAAACAAGAACGCGTTTTCACCCAGCTGCGATTCGGCCATCTTTAACCCTCTACGGAGCAGGTGGGCTGTTTTTATGACATCAGCAATGGAACGTTCGGTTAAGAAAATTCTAACCGCGTACAGTGCAGCGTTTGTGATCTCACACTTTATAGGGTCAATTAAAATGTTTCTGGCTCAACAACCCCATCAATTATGAAAGCACGGAACTTTAGCCCGGGGGGTTATAAAACGATCCTGGGGGACCCTTGGCATACGCTGGGTTTTATTACAGACGTTCTATTGATCGATGTGGCAGAAAACTGGTTTAACTTCTTTGACACTCTTTAGCCGAAACCAATCTCAACCGCATGCAGGTTCGGCCTGTTGATTTAGATCCAGTGACCACGCGTCAACACTTTCATTTATCTCAGCCATCGATCTATTTTATTATCCTTTCAAAAAATGAAAAAAAGCAACCTGTGTAAAAGCAGGGCCCTCTGAACTGCTTCTGATCCAGGGACTCCCATCATAAGTAAAAGTTAAAAAAAATAAATAAAAAAGCCGTAGACCGGTGGAAGAGAACGAGGAGAATGTGATCGCGGAACAGCGGGGGGGGGGGGGAGGGTGCAATGAGAGTGCAACTGCAGACCCCCTACAGTACCTTTGTGGAACCCCAGCATAAAACTCTAGTTCTAAAGGAATCATTAGTCATGCATCAGAAGAAAATTAAAACATCAGCAGATCTGTCTTGCTAAGCCATTGCAGACATAATGTGACAAAAGGGAGTAAATCTTTCAGTAGACATAAAATTCATTAAAAATTAAGAGCAATTAATATCTTGTTGAAATGCAGGGCTGGTAATTGTGGATGGAATGAAAAGCAGCGATACACAGGGGTCCCCCAGGACTGAGGGTGAGGACCCCTGCTTCACTGCTGAACACAAGTCACCTTTACAGATGACTCATCTGATAAAATAAGCAATAAGTGTAAGACATTATTCCTTCACCTAAGGGGTTCAGTGTAGAATGTGCCTAGATGTATCTGGTGTATAGCTGGAGTCACGTCACTTTATGTTTTTATTGTCCGTTTTGAAAACATTTTAAAATTGCAGGGACATGTTTCTAGAATCCCGCTGGATTTGTTCATCTTTACAGCAGATGCACTGCTCTACTGTCAGGAGTTGTTGTTGTTGTTGCGGTTGTGGCCATGGGTAAACTCAGCCAGCCAGCCAGGCCTTGTGCACAGACATGGCGCACTGTTTTCCTAGAAAGAGGATTAATTACAAAGAAAGCTTCCTGCGCAGTTTCCCCCGTCTGCCAGCCATTTGGATGGCTTCCACATGCAGAGCCGTGCACCTGACCCCGCCGGCTCGGCCATTCTGGTTCCGTGGAACGTAACACCATGGAATGTTCCGGCTTGGCATTGTCTTCACTTTTTCCTTTTTTTTCACATCGCGAGAAAGCCAAGCGTCTAGTCGAGCACAACACGCACCATTCAAAATCGCTCCTTTAACGGTGAGACGAGATGGTCTGAATAGCCTGTTCTCATTGTATATTCTTCTGTTCTATTGCGTTAATGCGTTTCGCATTGGGACATTTTGTGCTAAGGAACTTCAATGACTGAGATGGGAAATAACGCTAAGTATAAATAACCATTGACAAGCGAGTGAAATACAATACCGTGTGTCCACAAATACTTGATGTGATTTTCAAAGCAAGAATCGATGTTACGCAATAAAGCCCGAAGGACCTTAAATCAAATAGAGAAATTTAAAAAAGCATGTGCTTTAACTGCAGCTGGAATATGTATTGCGGAAATATACATAATGTCATAATAATGTCATTCATTCACGTGATGTATGTAATATGTGACATTAATATTAATTTTAGTGATATGCGAGTGCAAACAAACTGGTTGTCCTTAGGACAGGGGTGCTAGTCAAAATACCAAAGAACATGCTGCTCCAACTTAGTGAGGAGATGAACTCCCAATAATGTGACGTACCATATTCACATGGTCTTTATTGAATTTCAACTCATTAATGAGAGAAATAAACAAGGTGTCAGCCTGTGTGGAAGACTATACTATGACAAAAACAAATATGTCAAAATGTGTCAATGTGTAAAAGAACAGTGAGCATATAGTATTTGGATACAATGCTGCAGTCCATTCTTGAATGTAATATTAATGGGCGTTACCTGAATGAAGAACAGTAAAATTGTTGATTTACCTCTTCGGGTGTTTCATATGAAAATATGAAAATACCGCCAACTGCTTTCAAAAAACTACAGAATGCTCACCCGCCCCATTCAAAAAAAATAATGTCAAAACACAGGTGGTGTTCAGTGTCAAACCAACTCTTTACTAACATTTTACTTCACTTCATTCCTATAGGACTGGAGTCATATCAGCCACAGGTGTTTGATGTCTAAACTGGGTGTTTGTTTTCAGGTAAAAGAAAAAAAAAAAAGCCTTTGGCTCCCCAGGGCAGTGCTGACTAGCCCCTGGTGAACGGTCTAATGAGAGTTGAATTAACACTGAACTGAGTATTACTGCATGTCGTTGCGGAATTTATGCTCAGTTTGTCATTATTGATGTATTCTGTGCTTTTAACGTGTTTTTATCTTCTAGCCCCCCCCCCCCATTCCCTTCAGTGGCTTTCATCGCTCGCCAGGCCGCCATCGTAAACAAGAATTTGCTCTTAACGACTTGCCCGGTGAAATGAAGGCGAAATAAGATAAATGAAATAAACACCTTGTAGACCTTGGAGGAGAAGCCGCTTCCGATGCGCTCCGCGCTGAAGTTTTCCCAGAATTCCAGTTTGCGGACGGTGGCGCGGAGCGCGTGCCAGCGGTCGGCCTGGCAGTAGGAGTCCGCGGTCTCGCCCAACGGGGCGGGGCTGCTGGGCTCCGAGGACGAGTCCACCTCCGAGGACGACGAGTCCGCCTCCGTGTCCACGCCGACGTCCACCGAGCACGTCCTGGAGAGCTCGCCTGTGGGCATACACAGACCTGGGGTCAGCCACTTCACCTCTCACTGATCTGGGGTCAGCCACTTCACCTCTCTCTCTCTGCCGTCCTTTATTACTCTGAGGCTCTCGCTGATCTGGGGTCAGCCACTTCACCTCTCACTGATCTGGGGTCAGCCACTTTACCTCTCTCTCTTCCCTACTTTATTACACTGATCTCACTGATCTGGGGTCAGCCACTTCACCTCTCTCTCTGCCGTCCTTTATTACACTCTGAGGCTCTCGCTGATCTGGGGTCAGCCACCACACCTCTCTCTCTGCCGTCCTTTATTACACTCTGAGGCTCTCGCTGATCTGGGGTCAGCCACTTCACCTCTCACTGATCTGGGGTCAGCCACTTTACCTCTCTCTCTTCCCACTTTATTACACTGATCTCACTGATCTGGGGTCAGCCACTTCACCTCTCTCTCTGCCGTCCTTTATTACACTCGGAGGCTCTCGCTGATCTGGGGTCAGCCACCACACCTCTCTCTCTGCCGTCCTTTATTACACTCTGAGGCTCTCACTGACCTGGGGTCAGCCACTTCACCTCTCGCTGATCTGGGGTCAGCCACTTTACCTCTCTCTCTGCCGTCCTTTATTACACTCTGAGGCTCTCACTGACCTGGGGTCAGCCACTTTACCTCTCTCTCTTACCTCCTTTATTACACTCTGAGGCTCTCACTGACCTGGGGTCAGTCACTTTACCTCTTTCTCTCTCACTCCTTTATCAGTCCATAGGACCCCCACAGACCTGGGATCAGTCTTCTCTCAGCCCACACTCCATGACTGTCACTGATCTGGGGTCAGTTAGGGTGTTCTCTGATCTGCTCTCTCTTACCCTATACTCCTTTATTACACTCTGAGGCTCGCAATGATCTGGGGTCAGTCACCTCATCTCTTTCACCTGTGATCATTGCTCTCTCTTTATTTTTTACTGATTCATTTTACTCACATTGCCTCTGTCCTCATTAATAGGGTGCAGAAACAAAGCTTAAAAGTGGTGCAGCGAAGGAGGTGACAGTCTACCATTTATTTTTATTTAAATATTGGTGACCAACATTTTGGCACTGAACATATCCAATTTCCACCCTAATTTGGAATGTCCAATGAACTACTGCAATGGCAGCTGCCCCCATACGCGATCCCCACTGCCGCATCAGGGGAGTTGAGACGACTGCGCTTCCCCTCCGAAACACACGGGGGCGCCAGCCTGCTTCTTTCCACACCGCGGCCCACAGACAAGCTCACACAGAGCTGGGTCCGGGAAGACATCTCATATGCAGCTTTGACATGCAGCCCGCAGGCACCCGACTGACTGACATGGGTCGCTAAAGAGTGACAAAATGCAGACCGACAGAACCGACCCACGTTCCACGCCTATATCCTTGGCCAACGCAAATCAGCAACTGCCCATCTGGGGCGACATAGCTCAGGAGGTAAGAGCGACTGTCGGAGGGTTGCCGGTTCAATCCCCCGCCCTGGGCGTGTCGAAGTGTCCCTGAGCAAGAAACCTAACCCCTAATTGCTCTCGACTAACGAGCTGATTGGTACCTTGCATGGCAGCCTTTCACTGTTGGTGTGTGAGTGTGTGTGAATGGGTGAATGAGAGGCATCAATTGCAAACCGCTTTGGATAAAAGCGCTATATAAATGCAGTCCATTTACCATTTACCCATCACACAATTACTGGCCGGATTCGATACAATCACCACAGCGTGGTGCCTTAACCAAATGGGCCGCCCAGCAGCCCACTGGATCCACCACTTGTGACAGCACTCAGCTCTGGGGTAAGTGCCATTGTGGAGCACTGGCACAGAGATGAGCCTCCATTAAAAGCAGTCACCTCCTTCAGGTTATAATCAAGGGGCGATGGGTATCCCTTAATCAGTTATTATGGCTCTGTGCAAAATACGTAGTCTGAAAGTGCACTACCGAAGGAAAAATGAACTGAAATAATTGTCTTGTTTGTTACTGTCTCATCTAAATCCACTCAAAGGACCAAGGAAGTCTGCCAGAAAAGAAAAGACAACAAAGATCCAGGGATAAGAGACAGCATGCAGACATGAGAGAGAGAGACAATGTCAATGCCATTCTTCAAAATTAATAATATAAGACAAAACAAACCAATACCAAGCAGTTTCATTGCTGAATTGTAAAACAACTGATCTCCAGTAGATCATTTTAAAAACACATCAAAAACAACATTTTTCTGAAGAACTGATATTTCCAGAACGACTGTATGAAAATGAAGTGTCAATATTTTAACAATGACTGAGGGATTGCATCAGCACAGCTAAATGAAGATAAGAAAGAATAAATGCTCTCCCATAAATTAAAGATAACCAAATGCAGATTTAAGATGCAGCCATAAAACCCTGGAGAAGATAAAATCTCAGGTTCAGCAGAGCAAGGTATCTGAGCAGATCCTTTAACACTGACCCAGAACAGAGAATCCATATCCATAGATGCACAACTTTGTGTTCTTAACTTTAAAGTTAAGTATCCTGGCTGCCAAAGCCAGACCGTTTCTGTACCATCGGGAAATTCACGAAGGACACACGACCCAGTACAGTACCGTGGAACGCTGGAGGGGAGTATCCGATAGGTCTATAGAATCGGTGCCCAGAGGCTGTGGATTCGGTTTTGCTGCGTGCTGAACTCTGGGACTTTGAGCTGGTTTTTCCCACAAGAGATGTTTTCCTCTCGGCCGACGAAAGGACCACCGACGCTTTGAGCCAATGACACCCCTGCTGCCGCAAATCACAGGCGCAGCAGCTGGAGCAGATTCAATGGCCTCTTGGTCTTCTGGACAGGAAGAGGAAGCGGGGGGGGAGCGTTTGTACTCGCAGCGACATGGCGGCCGGCAGCTTGCGGGGGGGAGGCAGTGAGCGCGGATTCTCACACCTGCCCCAGAGAGGGGGGCGGGCGGGGGGCTACCATGAGGGCGTCATCCCCCCGCTTTGCGAGCAGACCTGACTTTCGGCACGTCAGTGACACGGGGGTCGCGGCAGAGGGGGTATCCGGGACGGGTCCCGAGAGGAAACAAATGGGCGGCTGTCCCAAAACGAACCCTGAGGTCCCTGCACGTACGCATGGGCTTCACCTCTACCCTGCAGTATTTATTTACTCTACCTTTATTTGATCGGGTAGGTCAACTGAGAGCTCCGTTTTTTTCTTGGCGGTGATGACCTGGAACATCAAAGCTAGGAGAGAGAGAATGTGACAGACTGTGGAAACCCAGAGGTATTCACTCTTGGCCTCGGTGAACTTGCAGGGCAGCTGGTTTTTTTGCTTTTACCGAGCCAAGAAAGCAGGTGAGGGGAATCCTGTACTTGGTTGTTTAAATCAATCAATGAAGCGCCGAGTAAACCTTGGATCTCCAAGGCTGAGGGAATTCCACCAGTGTCAGCCAATCAGATGTACAAGGCCGGTTAGTAGACCGCCAGCCTGCTCTTGGTTCACTACATTCTCTTGTTGTCACGGCGATTCCCTTCCCCTGCTGTGACACGTCAGCCTTCATACATAACAATTTACAGCCTCGCTCATTTTCGCCATAGTAAAATTCAAGCCATCAAATGTGACAAATGGAAGGACAAACAAAAAAGAAACGGGAGGAAAGCTCAGTTTTTCTGGAAGTGGTCTGTGACACAAACATGGCATTTGTCTATCCAGAAATGACAATCTATTTGAACTGTGTCTTCAGGATAAATCGGTTAGCTTGTTGATGAATAGTCTTATCATTCTTGGGAGATTATTATTATTATTATTTTTTTACAAACCTAGAACCATTAAAACCCTACCAAATATTATTGTGCTTAAAAATGAGCCTTGCTTGTACTTCATGTATTTAGAAAAAAGAAAAGAAAAAAAATGCTACCAATCTATTGAACATTGTGACTCTATTTCGCTTAACTTTAGAATGTCCTTGCCCTTAAGTGACTGTTAAAATATTACTTTGCATTATTTTGTTTGGTCCTTTTATATTTGTATCTGATTGCCTTGATTTTTTTGTATATATATATGATGTATTTTGTACATATAATTTGTTTTTGTAATAAAAGAATCAACATGCGTTTTTTATGCCAAGAGTATATTTTCTTTACTATCTTTTGTTTAGTTTTTCAGTCAGATAGACTAAAACACACAAGTGTCAAAATAATAATAATAATAATAATTTTAAATCATTAACACAGCATAACAATTTGTGATACTAATTGTAAATGGCTACATGTGCTCAGTATGGTGTGCCTCAGTCTCTGTCAGAAGTCTCAGCACTGTAAGGCAATTACTTTTGATTGACTGCAAAGGGGAATCATCATTAAAAACTGATTCTGTGTTCCACGATGATTTTAAATCTGAATATACACACGGTGGAAAGGGGTGCAGTTTGAGTGGGTATGAGAGCAGGGTCTCTTTGGAAACGATCCACTCAGTTATTTCATCTTTAAAAATACCACTAAGGCACGCTTCTCATGTTAGCGAGTTAAAATGCCTTAATTGATATGGAAAGTATACCTAGGAGATCGTTTAAAATATGCTGCACGAATACGTTAAGGCTTACAGGGCTTCTGTGAAGGTATGATACAACATGAAAAACCAGCGTGTGCAAATGGCAACGCAGGTAATGATAATCAACAGGTGTGAAGCAATCGGGAGTGTACACGGGAACATTCCGTGCTCGCAAACACCTCACCTCACCGTGCATCCTGAGTCAGAAGAGTGCTAAGCCTGCGTTACACATGCTCATCAGCCTCCTAAAACCCTATGAGCATCGGCCCTTACGTGTCACAACTCTGATTGGATGATCTCTTCCTGTCAAAAACTAATTCTCCACGGGTCGCCCTGTTCCCCCCCCCCCCCCGAGCGGGGGCCACTGACAGTTGAGTGACGGACAATGCAGGCTCCGCCCACTGAGGTGGAGACTACCTGAGCCGTGCTAAAAGACATGGATCAAACATAATCTGCTGCGAAAACAAAACAAAACAAAACAAAACAAAACAAAACAAAAAAAAAATCACTTCTGAGAACTCGCACAAAGAACTGCGAGCCTGTCTCGGCTCGCCGGGTTCTGCCCAAACCCAAAAACGTAATCACCGCTGGAACAGAACCAGGCAGACACAGAAACAGGACCCAGTCTCTCTCTGCGGGGCGAGCGAACGACCGAGAGAGAGACACGGGATGAATGAGTGAATCAGCGAGATCATACAGTGAATGATTAAAAGAGTGAGTGAGGGATAACTATGTAACAAGTGAGTGAGTGAGTGAGTGAGTGAGTTACAGAGATACGAAATGAATGAATGAATGTGAATGAGATATGTAGAGAGCGGACTGACTGAAAGTGAGTGAGTGAGGGAAATTAAAGGAATGAGCGAGTGAATGCATGAGGTGCATTGTAAGTGAAAGAGTGAGCGAGGAAGTGATACGGAGTCAGTGAACGAACACGGGGATGAGAAAGACACGCAATGAACAAGTGAGTAAAAGAGTGAGTCACCAGAGGGAGTTAATAAGAGCATGAGTTAATAAGCAAATGGAACATACTTCTTTAGGGTGAGAACGAACATCACTAAGTTTTCATGTCTCCCCTGTGGCGACGGGCCATTAGCGCTGGTCTGTACCGGTGGAACTGACAGCCAGGTCTGTGCTCCATTTCAATCCCATCCCCTCTCTTGGAGGGCTTCCTCACAGGCCAATCAGAACGGCCCGCCAGCGTAGGATCATCTGACCCATTAGCCCCGCCTACAAGGGCAATCTCCAAGTAAGTGGCTGCGTTTGGACTTTAATCACCACAGCCACCACCTGAGGAAATATGACCTTGAAACCCTGACCTATGAATTATTTCATCATAAGCATACGCGACCAGACAGGCGAAAGGCCAGCCAGCTACAATCTCTTTTATTACTCGTTTAACAAAAAAAAAAAAAAGATGTTAATTAAATTACTCGGACGCTGAGCTTAAAGTGCGTGCGGAAGCCAAGCGACAGAAATGAGCCATTAAGGATGGTAATGTACGAGGCCACCAGTGGCGAAGAACAGAATTTTAATAGACAATAATGGTTTTCTGAGGCTCGTTTCAGAAAGCCCGTGTCCACGCTATGGAACTGTTCTGGCAAAGCGTACTCATTTATGCAGAACTAAACCAATCGGGATTTACAGCGTTGGACACACACTGAGAACGGCTGCTGCACACAGTAAAATGTTTGGCCTTAAATCAACTCAAACACTGTCTATATGGGAATTAATAAGAGAAGTAAATACACTTGGGAACATTTTACTCTGATAGAATATATTTGGATTCACATAAATACTGTTATAGCTGAATTAACACCGAGAATTTTATAGCACAGGTTAGAACTAGGCAAGGATCTTAAAATGAATTATACAAAGGACAGATTATTAAAAGAGGCTTTTCTTTTCGCTTTGCAACAGGACATGAGGCTCTGTGGTTTGCTCACTTCTTTAGACTGTTCTGTTATTCATTCCACAAAGATATCGCTCAAGATGAGATAAGGTCATGGAATACAGCTGAATAACACTACATCACTACATGCAGTAGTGTGTGTGTGTGTGTGTGTGTGGGTATGTGTATGTGAGAGAGAGACAGAGAGTGTGTGTGTGTGTGCATGTGCATATGTGTGTGTGAGCGAGAGATTGAGAGAGAGAGAGAGAGAGACACAGAGACGGGGTGACAGACAGATGCAAACACAATGCACAATGGAAAGCCATTAAGGTTTGCATCACGTTTAAACTTGGCAGGTGGAGCAGACACCCGCAATCACAGGGTGAGGCCTAGGAGTCACACAGAAAAAAGAGCCTGTAGTTTTACAGCAGGGATTCCACCTTTATATTCCACCAAAAGAACAGGACAAAAGCAGCCTTGTAAGGACGCACTACAAACACATCATTACAAGCATAAACACCTTTGTGCTATATCCATTACTGCCAGGGGCGTTTTAAAAACCCCATATCACAACGTGCTACACCTTCCTCTGTGTTTTACATGGCCTTATGATCTTAGAAAGCTCCTGGAGCAAAGACGCAGTGTATCCGCTATGAAGACACGAGCATTCTTACACCACTTTTAATGGACTGTCTGAAGCCCAGTACGCTTACCCTGTAGCACAGGAAGCAAACGGGGAAAAAATGAAACAATAAATGAAGTAAATGACGTGACGTCCCCGAGTTGTGAATATTTCAGAGCGTGATATAAGATCTCTCTCTCATGTGAGCCACTTCAGCACCATTGTGGGTCTGTAACACAATCTGGTTTGTTTCCGTTACAGTAGCTGTCCCAGAGCTCTAGGTCAAGACCCACTGTGTGAATGCGTGTGTACACACGTGTGTGTGTGTGTGTGTGTGTGTGTGTGAGAGAGTGTATACATGCATTTTGTGTGAGAGTGTGTGTGTGTGTTCACTTTGTGTGAGTGTGTGCGCATTTTGTGTTAGTGTGCGTGTGTGTGTGCATTTTGCGTAAGAGTGTGTGTGTGTGCGTGTGTGCGCATTTTGTGTAGAGAGAGAGAGAGAGAGATAGACAGAGAGAGAGAGCGTGTGTGTGTTTCAAGTGGTTCAGGTCACCTCTAATTAAGAAAGAAAATAAAACAAACAAGCTCAATCCCTGACTCACATACAAAGCTTCCTTACAGTATTAGTACTCCACCCAATGCATCAGACATTCTTGTGTTCTGTTCCACACCTGAACATCACCTGTGAGGTGAGGTGAGGTGCACTCAGCCAGGATCAGATCCATGGGAAACGTGTTTTTTTTCATCTGCGCACGACCTCCATAGCTATAGCCACAAAAAGATCCCTGTCCCGAGTGACTGATGTGCTCCTGCACTTCCCACCACTCACGTTCGTCTGCCACAGGGGCGGTGTCCTGCGTGTGCGGTAATTACAACACAAAGAACTGCGTCTCTCCAAAACCCCGACGGATGACGAAATCACGTCTCGGCAACCAGACCAGCAAAAAAAAATAAATAAATAAAGAAAGAAAGAAAGAAAGGAAAACACCACGCAAACAGGGATATTTTCTGTTTCGGAAGGTTGACAGACCTTCTCCACGCAGCAGGAAGAGAAGTCAAACAGATGCATACAGGTCGAGTTTCCAAAAAAAATTTTTTTTTGTTAAAGAAACACTGAGAAGCACATGCTCGGCTCAGCTAATCTTCACGGCCCTGCTAAATTCCACGTTCTGTTGACTCATCGCGCTTATGTCTGCGACAGAGACTGGCGCAGCACCTATTCATCAGCGCGGCTTCTCTCTGAGTGCAAATACTCATTGTTTTTTAAAAACTAAACAGAGTCCCCAGATTGTTTTTTAAATGGTTTATCTGCTTCTTCAGTTGTGGGGTAAACCCGGATAGACACCCTAGCTAAAACAGTACACAACAACATTCAGGGACATTACTTCACATTAAATGTGGAATGAGCTCCTCCTGAACTGAGCTCACTGATTCAACCCACAACAAGTCAGGGTTTCCCCTACGATTGCGCCATGAATTACAATTCAAATCGGAACAAGCTCCATGTTCGCACTATATTATTTTAAAGAGAGTATGCGAGTTTTCGCATTTCGTTGTCAATCAGGCCCTTATTTCATAAAGTACGTATTGCTCCACTATAATTCCTCCTGTACATTTCCACTGTAAATTCCCCTGTACGTTTAGGCTCCACAAATATTCATCAAAATATTCCACCGGGGCTGGTCAAATAACTCAAATGTCTGTTGTGTAAACCTTGACCCGAGAACAAGATCAGAAACTAGATAAGCTGCATTTTCTGCATAGCCGGGTTAGACGGTGCTGTGCTGAAAGGTATGTGCATTTTCTGACCTGCTTTCCAGAGAGCTTGCATATAAAAGTGAAACCTTTCCTGAAAGTGAAACCTGGTTCATGTGGGGTATCGTACTGGGTAAAATGTGTTTGTATGCGTCTATGTGCATGTGTGTGTGTGTGTGGTGGTCTTTTTTTTGGGGGGGGGGGGTGAATACATGAACTTGAGCTTGGCAGAACGTGGAGGTGTTTTGCAATGCTACACCTTAAGCGCAGAGAAACCAAACACTCCGGTGAAACACACCTGACCTCCTGCTGCGATCGCCATGACATCACCTGGCCTGTTCACACACGCTGCGGATCGAACCCTGATGCCCCAATTCCCCATCCCCCCCACCCCCACTCCCCAAACAGCTCACTGCCACCCTTATGGAAATGGAACCAGAGACCAAGACACCCAGCTCCCTGAATAAATATTAAATTATTGTTTAAAATGAACGAGGGATGGCCACGCAAGCCAATGTCTTTATATGACAAACGCCGCAGCTTCAGAGTAAAGACTGTATTCATCGCAATTCCCCTAAGCAGCAAACAAATATTTAAAATACATTAAATGTATACTATAAACAGCAAAATTAAATAATAAACTATAAACTAACTATAAACAATTTTGCAAAATGCTAATATTTACATTTTCTGACCTTCCTATTAGCATAAAAGGAAAACGGGTTGATGTCATACTGGCTCAAACCCGCCGCCTGGCATCTTGCCCCAGTAAGCAACCGCTGAGCCGGCTGTTTGTTCTGAAGAATTTCATGGCAACACTGTCTTTAAAAACAACGTACAGTACAAGCCTGGGGACCAAATTAAAATGCAAAAGTTTACTTGAACACGCGATACTTCTTCCACACCAGAGGCCACGATTGATCTTGCGATGGCGACGGAAACTAATATATTTGTTGGACATCTTTCAAGCTGTCGTCTGAGCGGAACTCTCAGTTTAGCGAGGTCCGTGCGCAAATGCATCAAGTTCAGCCTCACACGGCTTCCACGTCATGGGAAATGAGAGAAAACTACTTATTGGTTTGTGAAAGCAAAATTCATCAAAGCAAAAAAAGAAAAGAAAAAAAAGTTCAACTTTAATGGCCTGGCCCATAAAATTAATTAGAGGGATATTAACTGACCGTAGTTATTTTTAGGACAAGCACGTTTTATATGTACAGAAGACATTCATACAAACAAAGAAGACAAATATCCCACACCTGCTGGAAATATATAACAGTATATAATTTATAAGTATATAAATATATATAAATATAGTATATATATCGTATATAAGTATATAATATAAGTATATAATTTCACAGCCCTGTGCTAATGTCATGAGAAAGCTAATGCTAATGAGAAAGTTCAGGAAGTATGCTTTTGTGAAGGAACAAAATTATTCAATCACTTACTCCATTGGTTCAGCAAACTATTCATGTGCATCTTGAAGGCTTGCGGGACTTCCTCCGCGAAGGAAACACCAGCCGGGCGAGCCGAGGGCAGGGGTCTCTATCCTGGAGCTGAGGAGAAGATCCGTGAATAGCAATTAGCGGACTGCAAGTAGGCTAGCAGACACCACAATGAAGAATCAAACACACACACACACACACACGCACACACACACACCCACATCGGATTCGCACACAAGTATTGTGTTCTCAAATTTAACTCCCCAACACGAATACAGACATGGCTGAAAAGTAGGTAATCGCTTCCCGTTGTGATACCGCAACGCAGTTTAATTTACCTGTCAAGGTTAACGACTGTCAAGGCAAAACTCAGAAACATCGTCCT
Source organism: Anguilla rostrata (assembly GCF_018555375.3). NCBI lineage: Eukaryota > Metazoa > Chordata > Actinopteri > Anguilliformes > Anguillidae > Anguilla > Anguilla rostrata. Next base: position 4,459,838 of record NC_057946.1, on the reverse strand, counting down.
GGATGAAAGTTTGTCGGTCAATTAAACAAACTGGGACGAACAGCTGATCACCGTCACCCATCACACCGGACGTCAGCCGACAAGACTGAACAAAAATGTATTTATGGGTGAATAATATGAGTACTTTTTAACATAGGCTATAACATTTCGCACCTCATTCACGATTATGTTACACTCGCCTTCTAGGTTAAACGTAGGCTACACGTGCAAGTCCAAATGCTTTGAAAATACGGAGCTTCAGAAAAATGGGAAACTTTATATGTTTTTAGGCTACGTCTCATCATTTTCACACTGTGGTAAGTTCGCGTGTTTGGTAGAACATAGACCTATGGTTACATTACTCATCTTCCTCGGGGCAGTATAAACATTAGTCGAATTTCCAGTCTCGGATCATCTAGCCTACATTTTTGCGCTGTACGATGAAATCATGACCTTATCACATTATAGGCTACAAAGAAAATACTGGTTGCATATTAGGATACCGTGTATAGCATATAAAACAATCAAAGATGGCCTACAGGCCAGGTTAAAAATAAACGGAGCAAAAAACTAGCATAAAAACTGATGTTATGAAGCTTTTAAATACAAAAAGCACGCATCGTGACAGGTGAAATAATTCCATTTAGATTTATAGAATGAAAAAAAAAATCGTGATTACTTATCCACCGAAAATTTAAGTATTAAAAAGTGTTTGGAAAGTTTCTAACGGTGATAGGAAGATTAAGAAAAATAACTATAAACAACTTGATTTCCATTTGTCCCTTGGCCACAGTTAGGCTAACTATAGACATCAAAACATCAGCTAATTCAAATATATTTAGAGATAATAATAATAATAATAATAATAATAATAATAATAAATTAATGACTAAATAAACAAATCATATAATAATAATAGTAGTAGGCTAGTGGTAGTAAACGTACGTGCAGTCGTCGTTCTGGATGGAACAATCAATTAACCAGCCGCTCGTCTCTTCGATGGAAAATAAGAATACGCAGCCGCGTGTGACTACTCTCCTAAAACCATCGGCATATAGCATGTGCACTGTATTCCTCTGTGTGAAGTCGTAGTAGGGCACGGTTGACAACACGTCTCCGTCTCGCGGTCTGAAGTCGCTTACACACTCCCGTCTGTCAGTGCACCCGCCTCTTTAATGTCAGGCGCCCCTGACAGTACTAGTTGTTGGCCATTGTGCTATAGGGCGGGCTGATTTTGAACCGTCTGTCGACATGCATGTTTGCACAGTTGTCTAAGGAACACCTCATTACGATTACAAATTGCAAACCGCGGTTTGCTCATCCCACTTTCCTCTCAATTTCTCACAGTCAAGCCAAGCCAAGACCAATGGCAGAGTTGCCCGGGATATGTGTACATGGATGTATAAGTTTGTGTGTGTTTAATTAAGGTTTTCTTGACATAGCCTGTGTACATGTAGGCTATGTGTACACCGTGCACATATATCACCGTGTGATAGTTTCACTTTGCATTTATTAAAGAGGGAGCGGCTTTTAATAGGAATGATCTGGAAGTCTCGCCGCATGAAATGCATGCCCGTGTTTGTTTCTGATGGTGCAGCATTTCTGGTATTCAATTATTTCCTCATACAAGGGACTGGCACCATGACATGATTTATGGTAAAATTCCCCGTTTATATCCTGCTGAAAATTCCATCTTGAACCCGTATAAACTGGTCAAGCTGGTTTAAGATGTGTTTTTCACACTTTAAACTGGTCAACCAGCTGTTCACCAGCTGACCAGCGTACTGTATGCAGTCTGCTAGTCCAACAGTTCACCGCCAGCTTACTCTACCAGTTTAACCAGCTTTGACTTGCCACAGATCAGCTACAACCAGCTAGAAGTGTCAAAAACACACCTTAAACCAGTTTATATTCCCAGCTGGTTTTAGCAGGGTAATCAACTAAAAAAAAAAGAGTTTATATGAGTGCAGTAGGGGCTAAATGTACTCAGTACAACTAAAATACTCTATCATTTTGTGTTGTGTATTTTCAACTCAGCACTTAGGTACATTGATATTTTGGTTGTAAACTTCATGTGCATTTGGTGACAGCCGTCTTGCAGCAGACAGGAGCATGGCTGCCAGGTCTATGTGGCCGAAGTGGCCAATTTTCTGAGCAAAGCTTGCCAGAGTCTTTATTGAACCTGCCCAAAATGTGTGTGTCAGCAAGGGGTGGGGAGCCAAACCGTGTGACATTCCAGAGTGTTTGTGGCTCTGGCAAGCTTTTCCAGAGAACAATGCACTCATGTGCAGGGACAACGTTAGCCTTTCTGCCAACCTAGGCACGACAGCGAACAGGCGAGTGGAAGGTTGCGATTGCAGACTGGGGGAAAGAGGAGGGGTGACGGTTGTGAACCAGGAGGGTTCCCATCACCTATCCCCCCTTGTCACCTGTGCCTACAACCTGCTCTGAATGTGTGTGCGCACGCATGTGTGTTTCGTTGCTCTGGATAAGAGCGTCTGCCAAATGCCTGTAATGTAATGTTTTGTGTGTTGTGTGTGTGTATGTGTATATGTGTATGCATATGTGCTTGTTAAAGGTGTGTGTGTGTGTGTGTGTGTAGGGCAAGGGGGGTCAGTAAGTTGTGCTCATGTTGCTCAAGCTGCCTTGTGCATCAGCCAGTGGCATAGTGGTTATTTCAATCAGGGATGAGACGCCATTTTCTACAGGGTCAGCGGAAGCCAGCACCGGTTCGAGTGTCGTAGCACGGACCTTACCGCAGAGAAGCAGAGACTGGGCGGTAGTCACGGATGGAAGAGGGCTCTAGAGTGCGTCCCTTCAGCAAGCGGGTGACACCAGTCCCTCGGACAGATGAGGAGAAATGGCCAGTGGACAGGAAGGGGTCAACCATAGAGGAAAACAGAATGGCGGCAGTGATGGAGTGATGAAGAGGAAGAGAGATGAGGGGATCAGTTCCAGAGGAAAAGGAGGCTGGATGGCGTGAGAGAAGAATTTGAGACACATCTGCATTTATAAGAGGAAGAAATCAGACAGAGAGGACAGGGAGAGAGAGTGGGTGTAGAGAGGAAGGGGAGGGCTATATATTTCCCGTAAATAGTGAAGTGTTGCCGTAAGAATATTTGATAGAGAATGAGTGGACCCCCGCTATTGGTTCAGGAGAGCACAGACAAGGACATGCTCTCTTCCAAAGTATGTCATATCAAGTAGCACTTTTTATCACACCGCAGCTCACAAGTCACATTCTGGTATTTCTTTTATATCTTTTTTGGCTGGACTGCAACAGCGGGGGCCAGCCCTATAAACTTGAATGTCTGTGACTGAGTGACTGAGTGAGTGATGAAGTTACACCACTGGTTAGGCGGTTTGGTCCAGCCACATACTAGGTTTTGAGCCGTTCTGGTTTGTATTACACTCATGTCTGTTTCAAGGCATAGCAGGTATATAGTTACTGGTATTGTGAAACAGTGCATGACACCGCAAAGGAAGTTAAAGAGCAGCATCTCTCTCTCCAAGTCAGTAACAAGATAACTGCAAAAATGGAAACTAAACTCACTGTTTTTAAGGGAGTCTGAACTCGAGACATAATCTCTGTTATGGCGCCATCTGGTGGGAAACATGGAGGTAATACATAAGTGAAGCTTCTAAAAAAGAAAAACTTGTTTTGACATTTTAAATTGACTTAACAATAGAGGATAATTTATAATACATTTTTATACTGTTTTGTTTTCTTCCCTTTAGTTGCTAATCATTCTGCCATGTTAAAATACACGCAATAAAACACTGATAGTATTAAAGAACAGAACAAGATGATGGCGATGATGATTACCACTCAGTCTACATCAATAATATGCAATCCTTATTAAAATAAAACCCTAATTTTACTTTCTCAAATAACATTCCACAAAAAAAAAAAAAAACGCACACAAACTATAGCCAAAAAAAAAGGAAAGAGTAAAGTTGATTCTATTCAGTAGCGGGTATTGAAAAGAACACCGCCAAGGAGTGAAAAAGTATAGCCTAGTTTGAAACTAATCGTAAATGCGCACTTAACACCTTAGCCGTTAAATTTGTCATAATTTATGACATACTTCAGTGCTTGGTTTGGAGCAGTTCTGAGGTCTTCTCTACCCTGCCCCCCAGTGGTGGAAATAGCTTCCTGCAAGTTAGATTCAATGTCAGTCTTCTACCATAGACTGAAAGCACACCTGTTTGCACTGTATCCTGGCTCAGCTAACCAGGGATTTTGAGCATTTTCAAAGGATTACAAGCCAATTCCAATGATACATCTATTACTATATCTATTACTGCATATTAGCTACTTAATGTTGTACATCCTCAGTATCTCATGCACCTACCGACGTTATGTTATAGGTTTATATATTAGCTACCACTGTCAGTTCTGACACCGATTAGCCCTTTTGTAAGTGACTCTGAATAAGTGCTGAATGCTAAATGTAATGTGAGTAATCACCCTTTAGACAATGTGTGTAACAGCAAAGCCTGAAAAAGCAGAGGACAGAAAAGTTATATTAAAAAATGTTGATTTGCAAGAAGGCATTACTAAACAAAGGTTGTTTGTTTATTAAGGGATACAGAGAAACATCTTTTTTTTTAAAATTTCAGTTATAAAACAACAAATTCAAATGTAAGTGACATCATTTACACAGCTATTAAATCATGTCTTACTGGCATGTTCATATTATGGAAGGTTTCCCTCGTTAGAATACAGACTTTATGCCCTCAAGCATTCAAACTAGGAGTGGTAGGCCAAGATGTGGTTCTTACTAGGAGGAATATATACATTTAGTTTCTTTTTAGTTTTAAAAGCGTCTAGTTCCATTTCTTTTTTTTAAATCTTCACAAGGGACAAAACTTTTTCCCAAGTCAGTTTCATCTTTTTATTGAGTAACAACTTTAACTGAAGTGGAAGCACCATTCCTTTATTTTAAACTTCCCTAAAATTTAGTTTCACATTTTTCCAAAAAAAAAAAAAAAAAAAAGGAAAAAAATAAAATTAAAAAAATAAAAATGTACCGGTCATCGTGCATTATTTTAGATATATTATAATTGAGTAGCAGGTCCTGCCTTGGAAGTTCTGTAGAAGGACATAATACAAAGATAAGACATTTTAATTATTTTAGATTTACTCTGTCCCTGCCTTGGGCTGGTAGGACACAGTCTGTGTTCTCTTCATGTTTGAAACAGTACATCAGATGATTTAATTTAGAAATGCATCTTCCCCTCTCTTAAACAGAGGAGAGACAGAGAAGATGGAGGGATGGAGGAGTAAGGAAAAGCGTAATGGAAGAGGAGACAAAAGCTATGTCTCCATACCAATGCTAAACTTGTCTAATACTGCAGCTTAATTTCCAAAAATTAATTACACTGAAATACAGACTTCCCAAAGGATGCCTGGGCCACATGGAATAGCAGCTCATAGTTCAGTTAACAAATAGAAAGTTAGTCTTGTTCAGAAAGCATGCTAGTTTGTGAAAAGGTACTGATGGGGAGAGTAAAATAAAACACTTTAAAAACTTTTGAAAAAACCACTGTGCAAACAGATGTGGCCCCCTCTGTAGAAAAACCCGGAATGACCTCCTGAGACTGTGTATCATGGACACAGAAGACAGGGCAGGTCAAACCCAGCATAGTAAAAAAAATCCATTTAAATCCACGAGCCAGAGACTCAGTGGCGCCCTCTGCTGGGCGCATTCGGGATCACCACTGTCCTGTATTCCGCCCAAGAGCAGGTCTCTTTCTTTGGTGTGTGTACATGTAGGTTGTTTTTTTTTTTGTTACTGTGCTTAAACAGTACAGGTCCGCGGCAACTGCAGCAGTCCAGCCTTGGTGAGACGCATTCGGCCTGCCTGCCTGCCTGCCTGTCAGACTGCATGGGAGTCTCGCTGGAGGTCTGGGGACCGAGCGACAGAGGGAGAGGTGAGGCGAGATGGCTCTGTGTTCTCGTACTTGGCGGTGGCTTTGTTCAGTTCAGGGGAAGGGAATGTTTGTGTGTGTTGGGGGGGGGGGGCGGTAAAGTCACATTGGTATTGGGCAGGGACAGAGGAGAGAGGGAGGGGTGTGGTGGTGGGGGGTGGGGGGGGTGGGGCGAGCGACTTGGCTGGGCGGGGCTGAAGGGGTCTCATGGGGAGTCGTTTTATGATCGTTTCCGTCTTCCTTCAAAGTTTCTGAAGTTGACCGGCCTCATCTTCATTTCCACAAACTCGATGGAGTGCTCGTGCCCCTTCCAGTGGAACCAGTTTACACCCTGGGGGAAAGGAGGGGAGCGGGGGCCAGTCAAACACAGAGGCTTCGTCAAGGCCGGTCACTGCACAGAAATGTTCTGCAGTTGTGCGTTCTGAGGCTGGCTGGCACAGGTATGAGCTTTACAGAAGCTGTTTGCCATAGATATACACTTCAAACAGGCCGGTTGTCATAGATATGCACTATACAGAGGCTATTTTCCATAAAAATACACTTCAAACAGGCCGGTTGTCATAGATCTGCACTTTACAGAGGCTATTTTCCATAAAAATACACTTCAAACAGGCCGGTTGTCATAGATATGCACTTTACAGAGGCTGTTTGCCATAGAAATACGCTTGAAACAGGCCGGTTGTCATAGATCTGAACTGTACAGAGGCTGGTTGCCGGGCGACGCTCCCTCACCTTGCTGTGGCTGTGGTCGCCGTAGCGCCCCATGACGTTGACGCGGTGGCAGTTCTTGTACCAGAAGGCGCCCTTGTAGGACAGGGCGCAGTTGGTGACGGCGATGTCGTTGTCGTTGTCGTAGGTGGAGAAGGGGCGGCCTTGATGGTAGCTCAGCGAGTCGCCTGAGAAAGGGGAACAAAAAACCCGGAGAGGACCGGAACTCATCGACCGGAAAAAAAACGGTCCCCGGGTCGATGAAATCCTGTGACGATACGCCGGTCCAACCTGACCGCAATTACGCTTGGCCTGCATTTTGACCGATGCTGTTATGTCCCCTGCCTCTGCTTGCCTGGGTAGTGCAGGTGGAGGTAGTTGCTTAATTACCTAATTGCTTGATTGCCTCCACCTGCCTGTGGCCCAATTATAAGCCCAGCAGTATGAGGCAGGGGAGATTTTCTTTTGTGGCTTTTGTGTTTTGGGTAGAGATCTTTTCTTCGAGATCTTATTTGGGGCTGTGTGTGGTTTGTGTTTTTTGTGGAGATCTTATTGTTTTGTGTGTTTTCGTTTGTTTTAGTTTGTGCCTTAGTTTGTAATTTACATTAATAAATGTCTGTTTGTTTTTAGATCAGTTTCTGTCTGTTTTTGGGGCAGGCCCTTTGAGCCGGCCGCAACAGGTGAGGTTAGAGATTAATGCTTGATTAATACGGTTGATTAATACGGAGAGAGGGGCGTACCTGCGGTGCCGCTGTAGCTGCCCAGGCCGAGCTTGTAGCGGCCGCGCGGCTCGTTCACCACGAACTTGTCGTACTGGGCGTAGGCCTCCTCGCCCTGGTCCCGCAGGTCCACCCGCAGCTCGTACTGCCCGGCCGTGGACACCTTGTGCAGGTTGCTGAGGCCTGAGGGGGGAGGAGCGACAGGCGCCGTGGTTACGGTCGCCAAGGTGGAGCGAGGAGAGGGGGAACGAGGGCGGTGGAGCGAGGGAGGGAGAGGGAGAGGGGAAAATGAAAGGAGGGGGTGACTTACCGAACCAGAACTCGTTGTTCAATTCGCCGAAGCCAGCAGAGTAATTCCTCCAGTTCCTGAAGAACTCCACGTTACCATTCTGCCGTCTCAGGATCACCTGCGGAGACAAGGGGCTGCAGGGTCAAATCCCAGGTTGGGGGCACAGTAACAGAACACCTGAGTGTGTGTGTGTGTAGCAATTCAGGGTTCATTGCCTTAAAAGCAATTGTTTCATGACCATGCAATAATACACACATCATGCATTATTATGATGACTATTATAATTATTACAGTATTGTTAATGCAATCATTACATTTCACATTATTGCAGGAAGTGCGTCCCATCTCTACCAGTGGCTCCCCTGCAGCGTATGTGTTATTTCTCAGAGCAGATACTGACAGAGCGCAGTCACAGCACAGTCACAGTCAGAGCACAGTCACAGTCATGGGCGTGTCGCAGTCACAGCTCAGTCACAGCTCAGTCACAGTCACAGCACAGTCACCGCTCAGTCACAGCTCAGTCACAGCACAGTAACCGCTCAGTCCAGTCACAGCACAGTCAGAGCTCAGTCACAGTCACAGCTCAGTCACAATAACAGGCGCGGCGCAGTCACAGCTCAGTCACAGCACAGTCACAGCTCAGTCACAGCACAGTCAGAGCACAGTCACAGTAACAGTCAGAGCACAGTCACAGTCACAGCTCAGTCACAGTCCAGTCAGAGCACAGTCACAGCACAGCTCAGTCACAGTCCAGTCAGAGCACAGTCACAGCTCAGTCACAGTCACAGCTCAGTCACAGTCAGAGCACAGTCACAGTCAGAGCACAGTCAGAGCACAGTCACAGTCACAGCTCAGTCACAGTCCAGTCAGAGCACAGTCACAGTCACAGCTCAGTCACAGTCCAGTCAGAGCACAGTCACAGTCACAGCTCAGTCACAGTCCAGTCAGAGCACAGTCACAGTCACAGCTCAGTCACAGTCCAGTCAGAGCACAGTCACAGTCACAGCTCAGTCACAGTCCAGTCAGAGCACAGTCACAGCACAGCTCAGTCACAGTCCAGTCAGAGCACAGTCACAGTCACAGCTCAGTCACAGTCCAGTCAGAGCACAGTCACAGTCACAGCTCAGTCACAGTCCAGTCAGAGCACAGTCACAGTCACAGCTCAGTCACAGTCCAGTCAGAGCACAGTCACAGTCACAGCTCAGTCACAGTCCAGTCAGAGCACAGTCACAGCACAGCTCAGTCACAGTCCAGTCAGAGCACAGTCACAGCTCAGTCACAGTCACAGCTCAGTCACAGTCCAGTCAGAGCACAGTCACAGCACAGCTCAGTCACAGTCCAGTCAGAGCACAGTCACAGCACAGCTCAGTCACAGTCCAGTCAGAGCACAGTCACAGCTCAGTCACAGTCACAGCTCAGTCACAGTCAGAGCACAGTCACAGTCAGAGCACAGTCAGAGCACAGTCACAGGTGCGGCGCAGTTGGGCGGTCACTCACGATCCAGCCGCCCCCGTCGGTGCTCATGTCGCAGTACACCTGGAGGGGCTTGTTCTCCGCCCCGCCGATGTAGATGGTGTAGAGGCCGGAGGCCGTGTCCCCGTTCAGCAGGGCCTGGCTGCAGTCTTTCGGGAACTTGTACAGCAGGCCGGCTATACACACAGACACACACAAACACGCACGCAGGCACACACACACGCACACACACACACGCACACACAGGCGCACACACACACACACACACGCACAAAAAAACTTTCGTAATTAGACATACATGCAGTATATATTATGGTGTTGTAAAATGTGTTTTATATATATATATATATATATATGAGGGTCAGAGCAGTGACAGACAGAGGGAGAGTGACAGACAGAGGGAAAGGGGCGGAGCTGTGGGATGATGGACAGAGCAGTGACAGACAGAGGGAGAGTGACAGACAGAGGGAAAGGAGCGGAGCCATGGGATGATGGACAGGGCAGTGACAGACAGAGGGAAAGGGGCGGAGTGGGGAGATGATGGACAGGGCAGTGACAGACAGAGGGAAAGGGGCGGAGCGGGGGGATGATGGACAGAGCAGTGACAGACAGAGGGAAAGGGGCGGAGCGGGGGGATGATGGACAGGGCAGTGACAGGCAGAGGGAGGGTGACAGACAGAGGGAAAGGGGCGGAGCGGGGGGATGATGGACAGGGCAGTGACAGACAGAGGGAAAGGGGCGGAGCGGGGGGATGATGGACAGGGCAGTGACAGACAGAGGGAAAGGGGCGGAGCTGTGGGATGATGGACAGGGCAGTGACAGACAGAGGGAGGGTGCGCGGGGCTCACTGGTGCTGAAGACGCTGGTGATGACGCGGCTCCTCTTCTCCCCAGCGATGGCCTGCAGCCGCGCGGTGTACTCTGTGGAGTGGGTCAGCTTGGACAGCTGGTACGAGGTCTCCGCGGGCCCCAGAGCCACTTCCTGTACGCACAGCACAACACACGCACGCCCGTACTTTGGTGACGGGAGCCAATGACAGAGCAGAGTGGCTCAGAGCGGCCAATCACAACGCGAGCTTGTGGAGTGTGACGTGGGCACTCACCCTGACGGTGCCGTCAGCGGACTCTAAGATCAGGGCGTAGCCGGTGATGGCGGCCAGGGGGGCGGTCCAGGTCAGGGTGGCCTTGTCGGGCATAATCTTACTGGCCGCCAGGTCCCGCGGGGGGTCCACGCCTGGGTCAGAGGTCAGGAGAGACAGTTCAAAGGGCAGAGCTTCAGGGGACCTACGGCTGTTCTCTCAAATATCACAGTGCTAGCAGTTTATCAAACAGCTCTCCTGCAACATATTCCTCCCACTGTAACTTTAAACAAATCACTTTAGGCAAATGAAAGCAGAACACTGAGAGCTCCAGATTTGCAGATGGAACTTGTAATTAATCCTTTCAGGCATACAGATGAAATTTGGAACTTGTAATAAACTGGATAAAATTGTGTGTTTAACTTCAGACAAAGGTAAGTATCATCCAAGAATGGGGACAGCAGCGGAGAAGTAGTTTTTAAATAGAACTAATGGTTCACTGAAAACAATGCAGTTCACGTAGGCTTCACAAATCCCAACATAAAACTCCATTACCCATGCTCCTTCGCTCTTAGAACACCGCTAGGGTGGGCGTGGGACTCACCGGTGGTGAAGTCGGTGGTGGCGGCTTCGCTCTTCTCCGCCTCTCTGACCGCGTGGACCAGGACCGTGTACAGCGTGCTGGGGACCAGGGAACTCATCTCGAACTCGACCGTGTTTCCAGAGACGCGCTCCATCACAGGGGGCACTGCGGCAACATCGCAGGACACGACCGTCACCCTCTCGCACCCAAACGCGTCATACACTCTCACATGGATAGGGGGCGGTGCCCCGAATTCAGTTTAGGGTTAGAACAAAAAACTGGGACCAGTGTCACAATACACGGAACATTTTACCCCAACAGGAAGCTCTTGCAGAGCCTTAATCGCTAAAGTAATAAAATCATTTGAATGGTAAATGGACTGCATTTATATAGCGCTTTTATCCAAAGCGCTTTACAATTGTTGCCTCTCATTCACCAGAGTGGTTAGGGGTTAGGTGTCTTGCTCAGGGACACTTCGACACGCCCCGGGGCGGGGACTGAACCGGCAACCCTCCAACTGCCAGACAACCGCTCTTACCTCCTGAGCTATTTGTGAGTTACCATCACACATTGAAGTCCAACTGCAGCTTTGCCTTTAAACATCAATAACTAATATAAGTGGCTGTCACCTTCGCTGCTTACTGCACTGTGTGAGATGAACCATTGAATAAATGAATGAAAGATGTTACATAATAAATGAAAGCAGATGCTTAAATGACTGATTCAAAGTAAAGGACATGGCACACTGCAGGAGTTTCAAACTGAATCTGGTCTCTGCTGTCTCCTCTAAAATTCCTTCTGATATCTCCTTCTTAGTGGGATTAAGTGTGCTGCTCATAGAACTCTGTAATATTTTTAGTGTACATTTTAATTAGGGCAAATGTATAATACTTGTGTTAAGGGTATAAAAAGTATGTCTGGGCAGGGTCAAAACCCACCTATAAGGAGCATGATTGGACAGGGTCAGATCTCACCCATGAGTATGATTGGACAGGGTCAGATCTGACCCATAATGAGCATGCCTAGACAGGGTCAGGACCTGCCCATATGGAGCATGATAGGGACAGGGTCAAATCCCACCCATGAGTATGATTGGACAGGGTCAAATCCCACCCACAAAGAGCATGTTAGGACAGGGTCAGGCCTCGCCCCTGAACGAGTCCAAATGGGCAGGCCAAGCCCCAGAACTCACCAGTTTCGGAGCTGTAGGTGATGACGTAGCCATCAACGGTGGCGATGGCTGGTTGCCATAGCAGCAGGGCCTCGGAGTCCGTGACATTGATGGCCCTCAGACCCGTAGGCTTGTCCAGAGCTGGTGGAACATAAACACACAGGTAGATAAACTATGTGTGAATATGTACACGCTAGTGTGTCTGTGCACGTTCTTCTGTCTGTGGTACACAAATTACGTACAGTATGGGAGTCTGTGGGTTACAGTGAGCAATTCTGTGTGTGTGTGTGTGTGTGAGTATGTGTGTGTGTCTGTGTGTGTGTGTGTGTGAGTATGTGTGAGTGTGTATGTGTGTGTGTGTGTGTGAGAGTGTGTGAATGTGTGTGTAGGTGTGTGTATGTGTGTGTGTGTGTGTGTGTGTGTGTGTGTGTGTGTGTGTGTGTGTGTGTGTGTGTGTGTGTGTGTGTGTGTGTGTGTGTGTGTGTGTGAGTGTGTGAGTGAGTTTGTGTGTGTGTGTGTGTGTGTGTGTGAGTGAGTGAGTGTGTGTGTGTGAGTGAGTGAGTGTGTGTGTGTGTGTGTGTGTGAGTGTGTGAGTGTGTGTGTAGGTGTGTGTGTGTGTGTGTGTGTGTGTGTGTGTGTGTGTGTGTGTGAGTGAGTGAGTGTGTGAGTGAGTGAGTGAGTGTGTGTGTGTGTGTGAGTGAGTGAGTGAGTGTATGTGTGTGTGTGTGTGTGTGTGTGTGTGTGAGTGTGTGTGTGTGTGTAGGTGTGTGTGTGTGTGTGTATGAGTGCGTGTGTGTGTGTGTATGTGTGTGTGTGTCTGAAACACTGACCTGTGGTCACGCTGCCAGCCCCGGGCTCACTCTCCTCCAGGCCCCTGACGGAGATGACGGTCACCAGGTAGGTCATCCCCGGGATCAGGCCGGACAGTGCCGTCTGGGTCTCGCTCCCGTCCACCGACAGCGCCAGCGGCACTCCTGCAGCGGCAGAAATACCCAGCATGCACGGCACACAGCGATCAGAACACACGGGCCCAGGTTTTACTGAGTGAGCTACCCAGCAGCCCTGTGGTTAAATGTGTCCTACAAATTAGTACAAAGTTTCAAGACAATCAACCAATAAACCAAGTCTAGAAGTAATTAGCAAAATTAGCATAATTTACGCCTGACAACAAAAATACACTTTTCCCAGAGAAACAGAAGAGTCCACTGACAATATTAGTTCAAGTTTTATGCAAATATATACACTTATTTTCAAATTCCTTATTTTCTAAATACCAGTAATTTACTGAAACTGCAATAACAAAAGTTCCATTCTTGAAACTGTAATAACGAAAGTTCCATTCTAACAGAATTGAACAACTTCTCTCCCACTGACAGATCTGAAATGTGAAAAATTAATTAACTCGAAATACAGAAATGTCAAGCCATGTAGCAGACATGGAAAATTGTCAAATTGTCGCTTCGATGAAACACCAGGGACATTCACCTCACGGATCCAGCAAAGATGCAGGATCAGTCTGGCTGCTGGGAGGTACAAAAGGGTCCCACATTAAACCACACATAAAATGGCGGTATCCAGCTCTGACGAGAGGGCTCTGAGATAGCGAGGCACAGGGGGCCTTATGTTATTTCAGGACGGGGCCGGAGTGAGAAACCCCTCCAGATCTCAGTCAGTCTCAGTCTCCGCCAAGTCCCCAAAACTATGAACATCCCATCGAGTTAAACTATGCATAAGTGGGAAAACAGCCCACGCAATGTCTTTCTTGGAGTACAGAAACCCCAAATCCCGCCCAGAACAACATGATGTAACTGAGCAATCCACCCAAAAGACTCGCAATACGATCTGCACTCACATCAGGAAGTCTATTACACAGAGAGCTGTCAATCTGTGAGACAGCTTGCTAGCTCACTCATTTAGCAGAAGACGGGAGTGCTGAATACCCTCTTGTCTGTCTGTAAATGGTGATTTTATCTGGGCTGTTCTTGTCATTATGTATTCCTGTGTTCTGACTGACAGACGCCCTCCCCTTACTACTGTGAACCACTGGGCCTAATTTTGACCCATCATGCCCCTTCTTCTCCTGCCGCACCCCTCCTTGCCCTAAATTCAGGAAGTGTGCGGTATTTTTCGCGCTCACCTCCGTCGGAAGGTGTGCAGGAGACCCGGAAGTTGTCCACTCGAGTTCGGGGTACGGTCCAGAGGACGTTGGCGGAGGTGTCCGTCACGTCGGAGAAGCCGATGTCCATAGGAGCACCCACACCTGGAGCAGCGAAGCGTTACAGAGGCAAGCGAGAAAAACAAACACACACACAGGTGGAAAATTACAACCTGCACCGGTAACTCCTCCTCAACGGACTTCTCAGAAACCCAGTGCGCTCTCTTCCCTTGGCACACACAACTACTTATAGCAGGGATGAAATGAATCCAAGCAGAACGACACATGGCACTGATATGTCGAGCACAAAAACACACGCACATCCTCAGGATAATCAACTATTGATACGCCCACATCACTTCTCCCTTTAGAATCAAAAAAGCATGTCAGGTCAGCACATAACATCCACAACTTTTCAAACCAGAAAGATATGTTGTTAAACATTAAAACTGGCACTGGATCCCACCACATTTGTGACTGCTGAGGAACAGTGTTTTACATGGCAGCATGCACAATTTAACCATACCCAGTGGGAAATTACACGTAACCTAAAACCGACCCTGCGCTTCCTGGCTTAGATATTAAGCAAGAATGTCCAGAGACAAGGTGGCACTGATATTACCAAAGAAGGCTGATGTGGACGACATCTTTTTCAGAATCAAAGCCCACACAACACTGATTCGACTACAAATATGGTCATCAAGACCTCGAAAAGTAGGATCAGACGCCTAAGTGCCGGTCTAAAACAAGAACCTGCACCTACACCTGCAGCCCTTTCTGGATAAGATAGGACACACCTAGAGTATAAAGTCATGCAGAAACAACTTGAAGCTTGGCTCACACTTGGCAATAATTTCCCTGATTTTAAACCCAACTGCAGCCAGGCAAACTGGAGCCAGTCAGATAGACGATTGGAGCTAATTATCCTCTAGTGTTAAGGATTTTGTCCACCCCCAACGACTCCCTACCTGTCAGGGCAGGCAAGATTTTTTCCAACGTTTGAGCTCAAGAGGAAGGCAAACAGAACAGGCAGGAATTGGCTTCCTTTTTGCCACTCTCAGTCCTTTGACTTCCCTTTTGAGCCATTGTGTTTTTGCAAGATTTATCAAAGTTTGAGACAAGACGTTAAGAACTGGGCTAGCGAGTCCCTCAATCGGTTCCCAGTTGCCTAGTGTGCACACCATCATGATGGCAAGTTAAGACCGATTGTCAAGAACAGTCCTTAAGTCTGAACAGTTGCCAAGGGTGAACCAGGCTTCAAGGGGCAAAAGACACAAACACAGCACACCCCATTCCCTCCCCCTTTTTCCACATCAGGCAACAGAAGAAAGAAGAGTCTCCAGTAAACAAGGCAGAAGGAATCCTGTGTGAGTGTTACCAAGGTTACAGGGTAAACACAATCAGGAGCCTGTGACAGGAAAAGAACAAACATCTTTGATGGAAGAGGATGACATACTCCACTAAACAGGTCAGGGCACAGGTAATAATTCAGGGGAAACTGAACACGACTGGCACAAGGCACGAAAGCCAGTACGGAATTAAACAAACACTACTTCCTTCGCTGCTCATGCTATAGGGCTACAAACACTTCCAAGTTCTCAAGGAATTTAACACGGGTCACAGGCATGTCAATCAAACATTAGTCATTCAAACATTAGCGGTAAGAACAGATTATGCTTCCACTCTTTTACCCATATATAACCTGTGCGTCTGTACGGAACCGTTAACAGGTTTAGCAATTAGCATACATTAAGAAAGACATCTTAGTATTGACAGGACAAGGCAAGGTGTTCGCAAACCACCATTTGAGGCAACTTTGATTTTCAGACAAACATGTATCTGATGTTAGTAGTCAAAACATATTAGGCGTTTGGGGGCACAGATTAAAAAAAACAAAAAAAACAAAGAAAGTAGTGAATTGTTTTCCTTCCGTTTAACAGAGGCGGGGGACCAGCGCTGTAGGGAGATATACCTGTTCTGGCTACAGCGGTAACGGGCTGGGATCGCCACGCCAGAGTGATCCCGTACAGCTCGATCTCGTACTCGGTGCCGCCAGTGAGGTCCGAGATGACTCTGGTTCGTTCGTCGCCGGGGACGAGGAGCTCCTGCGGGGCTTCTAGCCTTTTGGAGTCCCTAACTTTGATCACGAACGTATCGAAGGCGTCTTCCTCGGCCGTCCAGGCCAGGCGGAAACTTTCTGAAGTGATGTCCGAAACGAAAAGGTGTTCCACCTCCGGTTCGGCTTCTGAATGACAAGGGAATAGTCTCTTTGTTTTTTTTGGACCCTCCTTTGGGAGCTTTTTGGGCTGGCTAGCTAGCTAGTCGAAGGCGAAAATGAAGACTTCAGCGGTAAGTACCAGGAGCTAGCCACAACGGTATGAGATTCGAAAATTAACTGACAAATAAAACCGTTGTAAAAACGCTGTACGTCCACGCAGCATCATGCTACAAACGTAGCATGCTACAAACACATCGCTCTGTTAGTCTGGGCACAATGAGAGCCAGTAGAACAGTTGAACTTTTGGCTATTAACACTTTTTTTTAATGAGGGAAGGATTGTGAACCAAAAGACCATAACTAGAAATGTAGGAATTTCCAGTTTTAAGCATTATACAGTTAATATGACGAATTACATAAAAGTAAGGCCTCCGTCAAGCCCTCTAGCAAGACTTGTTCCACTGTTTCTCAGTCTGCCTTTACTGGTAAGAAATTCAGCTTAAGGAGATAGTTCCCTTTCCGGGAAAGAACTCCAGCAAGTGAATGGTCCCTTTTTAACAATCAGTCATTTTAATATTCCAGCTCACATGCAGTTGCATAGCAATCCTCTCAACATCCAGTGTTCTAATAGTGAAACGTTGCATAGTAATAGACTGTATCAACTGGCATCTCATGCCAAAAATGCTGTGTTGATACTGCTGTTTCCTTTTGAATGGAGGTAGTAATGGGAAAAGTATCACAATTCTGTATTCAAGCACAACAGAAAACTAAGGGCTATTCTCTGGATATTGTTTTTTTAAAAAAAGAACCATTCTGTACTTAGGCATACATTGTTTTTCAATAATTAACTTTAGCTTACCAGTCAGATACACTTTCGCTTTTTGGCAATATTTCAGAGAATAACCCTCAGGTTGATGTCAGTGTTAAAAACTGCTGTTGACCATAATCCTGGTAGTGCAATACTTTTAAAATGTAGGATGATGCAGCTGTTAAGCTACAATAGCTAACCACATTTTACGGCACTTAAACATGTCACAGTAGCAAGACAACTGAAGGAAATCACAGTTAAAACATAGCAAGCGGGCTGCTTGCTCACATTTTGTAGAGACAACGGAAGCGTTGTTGTCTATTTTCTGTAAAAAAGAAAGAAAGGAAGGAAAAAAGCGAGAAAGCAAGAGTGTGTAAAAGGAGAAATTGAACCGTGCTTGCGTATGGTGAGAGCAAAGCAGCTGCCATTGCCAGAGGGTGAGAAAGCTGAAAAGGTAACTGGGGTGTGTTGAGGCTTCTCCGCCAAAGCATAGCTTGTCTCTGATTTTTGGCTCTCAATAGGACACTAATACTCCTTAGATGCTTAAACAGCCTGCCCATGATTCCCATTTGAAGGGTTTTATGGAAGCAAATAACAAGCTAAATGCATCTTTACATTATTTCAGTGCCTTGAAGCACAATTTGGCTACTCACTAC
Source organism: Anguilla rostrata (assembly GCF_018555375.3). Classification (NCBI taxonomy): domain Eukaryota; kingdom Metazoa; phylum Chordata; class Actinopteri; order Anguilliformes; family Anguillidae; genus Anguilla; species Anguilla rostrata. The sequence continues at coordinate 4,442,068 of NC_057946.1, read as the reverse complement.
GAAAACTGCCCTTGCGCTATCAGTGAAAGAAAACTGGTTCCTGAAACCGTAAATCAATTTTTACTAAAGGGATTGGCTAAAATTAAGATGGAAACTGTGTGTGCACAGTGTTCCAAGTGAATCAACTGCTGTTACCTCACACTGAGCCCAAAAATCAACATTAATGACTTCACATCCATATGAATGGATGATACGTAAAAAAATACTGTTGCGCTACGTGTTTTTCTTTGTTGTTGTTGTTGTTGTTGGAGATGTCCTCCCGCTTTGGTGGAGAGAGCCTCAGCTTTTTTTGTGGATTGATGGTACCTGTCACAGCCACTGCAGTCAGAGTTCGGGAGCTCAGCCCGGACCTGGACACCCCGGTCAGCCTGACCTCATAGCCTATGCCAGTGATCAGGCCGCCGACGTCCAGGGAGTACTGGTCGCCCGGCACCGTCATCTCCTGGGGCTCCAGCAGCCAGCCCGAGTCCGTCACCACTATGTGGAAGTGATCGAACCCGCCGGGCTGCTGCCCCCCCCCGTCCCGCGCTGTCCAGGACACCCGGAAACCGAACGGGTTAACGTCCGAAATGTTTAGGTTTTCCACTTTGGGCAGTTCCGCTAAAGAGAACGGCAGCAGGGGTGGAGTTTCCGTTTCGATGTGGAGGGTAAGGGGGGGTAAAGAAGAAGGGTGGAGGGGGGGAGGGGGGTGGAACAGTTGGAGGTGAGAACACATGGTTGATGCACACAGTGATTGCAGAAAATATTTCCTTGTTATATATGTTGTCAGATTCTGTGTTTGTGGCTTAAATGTGTAGGAAACACTGGTGTACCCTGACCACCTCAACCCAACATAAACCAATGGATGAAACCAACAAAGACTTCTTGGCCAACTATGCACAGGTGAAAGCATGAATCCTGCTGATACAAAGTTAATCACAAATGTGTGAATCCACCAAAAAAGAGTGCTCTTAAGAATTCTCAGGAATTATTCATTATTTATTCATATACTGGCACATCCAGTTTATAAGCACCTACCCATCAAGTAAGTATGTGGCCCAGTGTGTGACCAAGAAGGACAGAATGAGTTGCCAATTAGATCAATACATTTCTAGATATATATGAAAATAATAAATAATGACCTAATAAACAGTTAGGTCATAGCTTTTTTAATTTTCGGCAGATTTTGTAAGCAACAGTAATTCATTTTACATCTACAATGTCTTTCTAAAGAAACATTCAGAAAGTTTAAAGCCTGCTGACATTGTGTCTGACAATTTTCTTAAAAATTACACAAAATTAAATAATGAGAGCATTCTTTCTTAAGTGTGCCTGCAGCTCTATGTCGGAACGGTTGTTGAGTACAGCCATTCATAACTCATTTTCTTTTTTTTGGTCCCTGTGAGCAATTTCAATGTCTTGGGTCACCTATTTCTAGATTGCAGAGACCAGTCTTTGAAGAAAAGGTTTCTCTGATTGTAATGAAAAATACTCTTCTTATGATGTACTATCTTATTCTGAATATCTTTTGCAAGTTAGGCCAACTAAAGCTGTGGATCTATTTCCCTTTTGTTTAATCGTTTGGTCTTTTGCCATTTTTTCCCCCCGTAATGCTCTATTGTGGGGACATACCGAAAGAAACTACAAAAAACGGAAATGGAATGGGGTCAGGGGGAGGAGGGAGGACACAGGTGCCAAACACACTTCAGATCCCTCCACGGCTTCTGGAGAACAGCGTCTATCCCGCTCTGAAGTCTGCACTCCTTCACTGTTCAAGCACTCTGTCAAGTCATCTCCTTTCAGCTAGTGGAGTGTGTGTCTCGCAGGACCACGAACAGAAGCCCCAGCTTCTCATTCCACACTGAACGGCTAACATGTGGGAGGGATGGTGCAGCTCATAACATTAGGGTCTCAACTTCCAGCTTATGCTTCGGACAACGTTTCGGCTGTCTTTTCCCTTGGTTCACAAGGTTGGTGGACAGTTTACATCACTGTTGATAAGCGATAGGTTTGGCCAATCAGACACTACGAGGCCCTCATTAGCTATGGCTGATAATGGATAGGTCAGGCCAGCTCCAGTGGCGTAGCCACTGGCAAGAGGACATGCTCTGTGAAAGGCCATGTGTAGACAGTCTGTAATTTACCACAGGCACACAGTAAAAAGTCCAGTGTTTATTCAACTCTAACAGACGACATTTGGTTCCCATTGGGAGACCAGAGTTAACAATGGGCATTTGGTTATGAGTTAATGGCTCAGACTGGAAGGGGTTCAATCCTGTACTGGCCAAATGACAGAAAAACAGACGAGAGCCACACATAATTTTGTAAAACCTTTGTCTCAATGACAATTGCTGTTCCTATCCACGCTTTACAGGCCCTGGAACAACCTTAAATTTGGTCAACGTGCCCCACCCTATCAGGGACATGAAATGTGTGTACATGGGAGTTTTTATGTAACGACTGCTCTGATCCCCTTTGTCTAACCCCACTCCTGCAAACACAATCCATACCTCCAAAGCAAAGTGCATCATTGGAAACAGATCCAGTAGCCTGTCATGCCCTAGTCTAGCCTCATGGAATGTATGGCTAAGCACACTAACTCTCAATCAGGGCTGGATAGCATATGCTGATCTCCAACTTAAAGTGAATAAATCATGAACAGCACTAAGCAGTGGTGCACTGAAAAATCACAGCTGAGAATGACATTGACCTATGGGGCAGAAATCAGTGCCCGCTGAAATTTCATTTGAATTGAGTAACTTGAATTTCTATTGCAATAATTTGAATTCAATTTCAATTTCAACTTGAGTTAAAATTCACAACGTTACTCGTGGCAGTGGCAATGGCAATGGACGCAAACATTTACTCAAATAAAGAAATGCAATGTGCTCTCTATGTTTCTATGGTAATCATGAGGAACAGGAATAGAATAGGATTTGTTTCATTGTTCCGCCATCAGGCCGATAGTTAAGCCTTGTGAGGTTTGTGGGCAGTGTGTAGCACCCATAAACCGTGGTTTCATCTGTAAGCAGATAGGTAACCCGCTCGAGTGGGGGGGGGGGTTATTTTTGGTAGGGTTGGGAAAGCCTGGAGCTGTTACATAGTACCTGTGCGGGCACTGGCGGACAGCGGGGGGGTGCGGCGGCCGTGGGAGACGCCGTACAGGACGACGTCGTAGCGGGTGGAGTCCGCCAGGTCGGCGACGCTGACGTTGCGGGCGTCGCCGGCGGCCCTGAGCTCCAGCGCGTCGTACAGCTGCTCCGAGTCGCTGACCCGAAGGACAAAGCCGTGGAAGCGGCCGGCCACGGGGCCCCAGGACACGGTGAAGCTCGACGGGGTTACGTCAGACACGGCTAACGCCCCCAGCTGAGGCTCTGCCTCTGAACAAAACACAGTAGCCACTGTTTTTTTTTTTTCTATCTTCAGTTTCACTTCAGTGTTGGGTGATTGGGTTTCTTTTGCTATACACGACTGCGGTACTATGCAAAGTGCATTCTTAGCCCGTACTGTACATTTACAACTTCTGTAGCATGCAGGATTTCATTTTAGTCTGTTTTGATCGTCCTTATAGTGTTGTTCATGCTTTGTAACTAACACCGTGCTAAGTAGTCCTATTTTTAAATATCGCACGAGCGACCAAAACTAATTAGTCAGCTAGTCAGCTCGTTGGCTAACTTGGGTACAAGGCATTCGATGCATGCTATGAATCTTTCATGTTTGTACACTGGGTCCCTGACATGAAGCCAAAATATGTAAATATGTAAAATATGTCCTTTGAATTAAGTAAACAGTTGCCTCGTTGGATGAAACCAGGCGTGTGAGCAGCATGCGTTTCTGTCGTATGATGTGCTGAGCATGCTCACAGCTCCACTCTCAAAGAGAGGGGAAAACAATACCGACAGTGAAAGCGACCTCTACCGGCTTCAAAAAAAAACAAAAAAATAAAAAAAGCTGCGATGTTCAAAACTGGAGAATCTCTCGCGAAGGTGGAGAAGGCGCCACCGAGGCGGACTTCAGGGGAAGCCGAGGGACGCGGAACACGGCTCTGGTGATCTCACCGGGTGCGTCCCGAAAAGCTCAAACAGGAAAGGGAGAAAGACGGTGGGGGGGTGGTCGTACCTGTGGTGGCGACGGCGGTTAGGGGCAGTGTGTTCTGCCGGCCGGAGCTGGCGTAAATTTTGATGTCATAGCGCGTGGCCCCTTTCAGCCCCGCGATGACCGTGGAGCGCGCCCCCCCGGGCAGGGTGCGCCCCGAGGCCTGAGAGGGCGAAGCAGACTCTCTGACCTCTACCACAAAGTAATCGAAACTCCTGCCCCCCGTCCTCCAGGAGAGGGACAGTCTGTCTGAGGTAACGTTAGAAACAACTAGACTGGCCAAGTCAGGTTCTGCAGCTACAGGGAAAACAGAGAGTCAGCGTTCATTTGAGTGGAAAGACAAAAGCAGCACTTTTCTTTTTCCTCTTTTCATCGAACCCAGTTGTTATACCCCCCCCCCCACATCCCTTCATAAAGTGTCCCCTCCACCCACAAAGACTTCTCTCCTTGCTCTCCCAAGTTACTTTATTCCTCAAAATTAGAATAAAATTATTTGTAATAAATAATAAATCAGTGGACATATGTTCATGCGTGCTCTGTGCACTTTATCAGATACCTGAGCAGTGCCCCAATATTAAGAGGGTGGTGTCTCTGTGTGTTGAAGAAATAAAACCACTGTATTTAGAAAAAGCCAAATAATGCGGCATCACAAGAATTAAAAACAAATTAAGAGAAAATTGGAAAGGAATCGGGGAAATACCTGTTGTCGCAACAGTACTGACAGCGTGTGTTCTCACCCCTTTGACCACCCCATAAAGGTAGGCTATATAGTCAGTGCTGGGGTTGAGCCCAGCGATTTCATATGACAGTGCATTGTGGGATAGATTATACTCCATGGACTCCATCATCCAGCTGGAATCAATGATCTCCAGGACAAAACCCTCAAAATTCCCTTCCGTGCCATTCCAGGAAACGGTGAAGCTCTCTGGTGTAACATTTGACACATAAAGATTGCCCACCACAGGCTCTGTCTCTAAAAGGAGAAACATCATGATTTGATTTGTCGAAAGAAAAGAAAGAAAAACGTATGCAGTGAAAATTAACAGCAGAGGGTGCTGTTCATTTTCACTCTACACTTTTTAAAAATTTAAGCTTTTCTCAACACCATTATGGCACTTGTTAAGTAAACATATGGCCTGTCCAAGATTACCTTCCTTTGAAATATTTAAACAAGATGGGTCAGGGGTTTCCTTTTCATTTAGGCCAAGTGACTGCCGCAAATTCTGTACAAATTATTAAGTGTGTGTGTGTGTAAGCGCACGTGTGTGTGTGTGTGCATGTGTGTGTACAGGTTTAAGTGTTGGCTTCAATCTGCAGAGATCATAACAGCAAATGAAGCCAAGGGAGCACTGAGCTCCAGGCACTGCTGCTCCCCTCTCATTAACCAGCCTGCCCCTTTTATATTTAGGATACATATTACCATTCCAGTGAAAAATATCATATCATCACGCTCCACAGACTAACTTTATAACAGAGTCAAGTCTAAAGCGCAGCCCTTGGTCGTGCGCTAGCTTATTTATATTTCTCGTCCGCATTGCTTTCTGTAATTATAAAGGGGAGGGAAGAGGTTTACTTTGATTTATGATGTTTCAGTGTCTTGCTGTATTTGTACTGTGTGAATAACTTTGTATTCCTTTAATCTCCAACAGTTTACATCGTCCAGAACAAACACAACTGTGTGTGCGTATCTTTTTAAAGTAATTGAGTAGAGCATCATTGCAGTTAAGAAAGTCATTACAGCTTATAAATAGTTAATTGTGCCTGGTAATATGCTATTGTAATTAGTTTGACATTACTTTGATAGTTGAATAAAAGGCATGGTGGTACGTTCGATGTTCGAAGCATCAGAGTAATTTCAAAGAACATGAATGAGGCTGCTATGTTTGTTGACAAGTTTCTTGTTGAATGAACAAGTGCCCCCCCTCCCCCCCCCACTCTATAGCCCATTCAACTGAATGTACACATACACACAAAGAGGACAGACGTAGAAGAGACCAACATTAATTGGGGAATGTGACAAAAAAGAGGAGGCACAGGTGATTGAGGCTTCATGAACCCTAAAACAGGCAGAGCAGTCAGTGACTCATTGAGTTCAATCAGTCAGTGTGGACAGCCAAAAATAATTTGCTTCCTTTAAGCAAGTTCATGACTGGTGGTGCAAGGTGGTTCGACCCTCTGAGATTCATGAAGCCTCAACTCTAGACACTTGAAACCATTACGACAGGTCTATCGGCCTTTCAAAAACAATGCATAGGCATTTCCAGGTTGGTTCACTAAAAGGAACGGGTTTTAGCAAAAATGAAAACTTGAATTTCAAATAAATCTCTTTTAGATAATATTCAGCATGCTGCTATTTGAAGTACCATATGTATACCTCATATATTGTAGATTTTGAGGCATACTATCAGGTTGAAATGCAAAGTTGCATTTTCACAAAACCCGTTTGTTTTAATACACTGTAGTGTCAGAACAGATTGCTCAAAGGGAGATGGATTAGTGAAGGACACAAATAGCCTTTATCCCATATGGAAGAAACAAAGAAGAATATATTGTTATGCACCAATATATGTGGGAACAACTAATACAATAATGTGTTTTTTAAGTTATTAGCTTATAAACACCAGTTTATGAATTGTACAACTGCATTGTGCACCTATGAATTTATTACACTATTGGAGCATGAAGACCAACGAAAAAAGGCTCTTCAGCTCATTCCAGTGTAAAATGTAACATGGCATGAACCCGATTCATTTTTGGTATATCAACCACAGACATAGTGCATTCCCGTTGCTAGTGTTGCTTTTTGAAAACCTTAAATATATATTATCATCAGCTAGCTTTGAGTAAATGCAACTGCTAAAGAACCCCCCTTAAGTCAGGCAATGTTACAGTGTATGCACGTAAGACTAACTGCCCTGTACCTCCCCAGATGCATGCCATCAATTCCATATGTGCACTATTGGTACCATACTAGCTTTGTAATTAACTGAATTGCTGCAGTTATGTCCAAAGAATATAATAATTTAAATGGGTGTTCAATAAGAAGTAATAGTCAGTCATGCTAATTCTTTCTATTGTTTCTTCTGCATGGGTAAATGCATTATTTGGGTGGGAAGAGTTGTATGATTGATGACAAAGGGACATGCACAAAAACATATAACAAGACAGAGGAATGTGAAGAAACACCAGGTGGAGAAGATTGGTCTCAGGAAAACAGTACCTAATTTGCAGGTAATACAGTAGGTGATGCGGACTTCGCGTTAAAGCCAGAATTTAATATGAGCTAAGGAGCTACTGTACATCCCCATATCATAGCCTGTCACTCTTATAACAGACATAATCAGCCAATCCCATCTCTAGGGAAAGATTTAAACAAAAGCAATCCTATAGGCAATATCACTGAAATCATCAGAGAGCAAAATGCAGAGCACTGAGGATGTACAGGTACTCCAGTCTAGGTAGGTTTTAATCCAGTAAAGACAACAGCACCTGAATCAGTTTCTGATGAGACAAAATGCACAATATATTTGCTAATGAAAAAATGGAACTTATGAAGAATTCTACATTCATAGTTAGCTAGCAAGCTAGCTTTCTAGTGAACCAAGAGGTGACTAGCTCAACAATATTTGGTATACTTTGCTTTTGTTTGCTCCACTTGTTCACATGGGTATTGATGTTTAATCAGATTTTTACTACTTATAAGAAACGGGTCCCAAGAATATATTTGTTTTGAACAGGATGTTGTGAAGGTAGTTAACTAGGCAGCTACCTTGCTCTGCTTGTTTTCTGAAAACCCAGGTTCAGCATTTGCAATCACCAAAAATGCTATATCTGTAATGGATCAACACCGTACACTGTGAATTACCAACAGTCTGATCACTACCAGAAGAGAACTGCCTACGGTCACCACCTGGTCATTCTTAACAGGGTGAGGGGGAGTGAAGCAGGGTAGGGGTGGCGTTTCAGGAGCTCACCGTTACATGTAAATAAGTGTTAAGGTCATCCAGATGAGCAAACGTTTCCGCGTTCAGTTCGATGCACGCATTCAGTTTCCGTGCACAACACAGGGCCACGGACTACACAACACAGCGCGTTCAGCAACCAACCGTTTCTCAGTCACTTGGTTAAGGCAGGTTTCAGCAGGCAGATGGGTGGTCTAGGGTGTTAAGGGCCGTGATCATGAGATGTGGGATGCAGATGTGAGTGGGTGATGAGGATTATGCTGATGATAATGGTCATGATGATGAGGATGACGATGATGACATGAAATGAATGGATGACTGGTTTGGATGATGTTCGGTTTGGGTTTTTTTTTTTCTTTTTTTGCAATCACTGCAGCACAACAAGGACAACTCACCGTGCAATGCACATATGAGGAGGAGGAGGAGGTCTCATGCACTCGTTTTTGGGAAGAAGGGGCAGGCGGGGTGCGGGGTGAAGCTGACGGCCGGCAGGGTTTCGGGGCAGCAGGCCAACGAGACCTCCTTCCCGCCCACCCTACTCCTGATGCCAAGACTGACAACAGTGGCTGGAGGGCGAGAACGGTAGATGACACCTTTGTTACTATGGAAACCATGTTTGTGAGTGCAGAGGAAAACGAGAGCAATGACGTATGAGTGTTTGAGGGGTGCGGGCGGCGTGCTCCTCGCATGCAGTGCTGTGAGAAGGTTTCTGAGTGTGGAGATGATGAAGATGGAGATGGAGATGGGAGAGCAGGATGATGTTTGGTGTGACATGAGCCGCTGCTTGACACCACAGATCTGGAGGGTAAAAAATGAATGAGGTAGAGCCTGAAGGAGAAGAAGAAGAGAGGGAAGAGAGAATTCGCACAGGAGTTTGAAGAGGAGTGGGAAGAGACTGAAGTGTTGGCAAGTGGTTGGTGTTGTGGGGTGGGGTGGGGTGGGGTACCTGTGGTGACTTCGGCAAAAGCAGGCTCTAAGATCTCCCCCTTGTGCACCCCATACAGAATGAGCCTGTAAGTGGTGCTGGGGTTCAGCCCAGTGATGCCCAGGCTCCGGGCATCGCCGGAGAGGGTGTGGTTAGCAACCTGGTCGCCACCCTCGATCTCTGCAATCTCAATTAAAAAGGCCTCGTACTCGGCCTCCTCTGGGCTCCAGGACACATTGAAGCTGTCCCAGGACAAGTCCGAGACGGTGAGGTTTCCCACCAGGGGCTTGTGTTCCACTGGATAACAAACAAATCAAAACATAGTCAACGCATCAAGTGAGCAGCAAACAAATGCATCAGCACGGGATCTGCAGGAGAGGTGGGTGAGATTTGCGCGGTATGTTTAAGCCTACAAGCATTTCAGTCAAGTATTTTCTTTTGAGAGAGTAAAGATTAGATGTTACACAGATAAGCAGGTCATTAACATAACTCAACCTCAGTCGGTATTTCACACAACATTATTCAAACATATATATATAATCAGAGAATACATGATTTTCAGTTCAAAATTCCCAGGCTTAACATCAAATATGATGGAAAAAAGCACAGATAAGAAATCGATGAATCAGATGGCAGATGAAATGAATGGATGAAATGATGAACAATATGAAAGGAGAAGAATTCTGTGCTTTGTTGATTAAAATATACCAACTACCCTCCCTTCCTTCAATTCCTGGCCTATCTTGATCCTCGCATCTAAAGGAGCCACGTTGAACGTATGACTGGGAAAGTCTCATCTTTCAATTGCAGTTACTGTACAAGCCAATCCACTGGTCCTATTAAAGAACCAATATTTTCACTTGTTGTTTTTCAGAGTCGATACTTGCTTTAAATATTCATTGGTAGGTCAGTTAGTAAATACGTTTCTAAAAAAAGACACTTAAGCCAAGCCGTTGATGATAATTTTGGTGCTGCTTGTTCAGATCGTTAAAGACAAATGCTATTAAGCCAGGGATAACTGACTATTATAATTTGTAAGTTGAATGTTAGGGCAGTCCGAAAAAAGTCATTAAGTCAGAATTTCATTCAAAAATGAAAGTTCTATTTCTCATCCATTTCCTCTCATTCCAGCATTCCCTTCTTCAGAAGCAAAAACTGCCTTGCGCTCAACCCATAGGTATGCACTTTGGGCCAGTTTTGCAGACACAGATTAAGACTTAGACCTAGTCTAAATTTAATTTTGAATTGAGATTCTTCATACAAAACTCAAATTTAGTCCAGGACTAAACGTAATCTGTGTCTGTGAAACCGGCCCTGAGTGTTCATTCCCCCCCCCCCCCCATTTCAGTAGCTATCAGACCAGAGCACAGGACAGAGAACAGGGCATAAGAGATGACCATTGATGGGATGAAGAATGGAGAGAGATTTTTTTTTTTTTTTATTGGTGGCAGCATAAATGATTAGTGAAACTGATGTACCTGCGGTGGCAAGAGTGGGGAGAGATCTACTCCTCTCTCCCTCTGAGGTCCCGTACACATTAACCTCATAAAGGGTGCCGGGAGACAAGCCATTTACTTGCGTGATCCAGGATTCTCCGGGCACCGTGACCGCGCGAGAAGCGGTGTGCTCGGCTGTGAAGTTTGGCTCTGCTGTGGGGTTCGGCTTAGCCGTGAAACTTAGCTTGGCTGCGATGTTTAACTCAGTGGTGGAGTGTGGCTCAGCTGTGGAGTTTGGCTTAGCCAAGGAGTTTAGTTCGACCGTGGAGTTAGACTCAGGCATGGAGGTCGGCTCAGCTGTGAAGCTTAGTTTGGCTGCAGAATTTAACTCAGTGGTGGAGTTTGGCTCAGCCACGAAGTCCGGCTCAGCTGTGGAGTTCAGCTCAGCCAAAGAGTCCAGCTGAGCCATGGAGTTTATATTGACTGTGGAGTTTGGCTCAGCTGTGGAGTTTAGTTTTGCTATGAAGTTTAACATGGTGGTAGAGCTTGGCTCGGGCCTGGAGTCCGGCTCAGCTGTGGAGTTCAGCTCAGCCAAAGTCCAGCTGAGCCATGGAGTTATATGACTGGAGTTTGGCTCAGCTGTGGAGTTTAGATTGGCTATGAAGTTTAACATGGTGGTAGAGCTTGGCTCGGGCCTGGAGTCCGGCTCAGCTGTGGAGTTCAGCTCGGCCAAAGAGTCCAGCTGAGCTGTGGAGTTTGGCTCAGCTGTGGAGTTTAGTCTTGCTATGAAGTTTAACATGGTGGTAGAGCTTGGCTCGGGCCTGATCGGCCAGTGTGAGTTCAGTCGGCCCAGAGTCCAGCTGAGCCTGAGTTGGCTTGTTGGGGTTGCCTCAGCGTAGTTAGTTTGCGGTTTAACATGGTGGTAGAGCTTGGTGGGCTGGCTGCTGAGCCGTGGAGTTTAGGTTGGCACTGGAGTTTAATTCAGCCAAGAAGCCCGGCTGGGCCGTGGAGTTCAGCTCAGCTGTAGAGTTCAGTGAAGTCGTGGAGTTCATCTCCACATGAGAGATGCTGGAAGTTCCCACAGGAGCTGCCCGGGTAGGGGCTACATCTGTTTTGGTTGCACCCTTTTGGACCACCATAGTGGTAAAGAATTCTCCCAGGGGCTCCACACCAGAACTGTCAGGCTCATCCCCAGACCCGCCGAACAGATACCTGACCGTGAGAGCTTTGGGTTTAAAAGAATCACGTGCCGTGACCACGGAGTCTGGCTCCTGGTCTGGAGCTGTTGGCGTTGTTGCCATTTTTATACTCAGAGCGACTACATCCATTGTGGTAGACTCAGGCGCTAAACAAAAGTACATTTAAAGGATTAACAGTTTAACTACACAAACAAAAAACTGACCTGCAAAGGGAGGAAAAACATTTTGCTTTCAGTTATTGCTTGGGAAAGGGAACAAAAGAGAGACAACAGGGAATCTCCAGGCATTAATGAAAATCTACCGCTCAACCAGCAAAGCAAGACATACGTGTGTACATTTGCACTTGTTGGTTGCGTCTATTGAAGGTTGAAAAGTGATCGTCAAGTTTGTGCATCTCAGTCGTCACTTCATTCCAATGAGTAATGGTCGATCCTTAGCAGGAAATACAATCCCCACAACCACAGCCACCACAGATGCAGTTTTCACAGGCCGTCTGCTATCACGGACCACAGATATCCACATGCAGGCAACTCATTCACGGCGGGCAGCTAGCGTATTAATGGCTCCGGAAGGCACCATTAATTGTTTGAAGGTTCCGTGTAGTCTGCTTGACACAGAAGTACACCGTACACTTCAAAAGGATGAAGAAGCCATGCACTGCGGTTGCAGCATCAGATCGCAGGATACCTTTGTGCAGCATTCACCTGTAAGGTAGGTAGCCTCAAGATGCACAGGGCACTACGGACCTTGACTGATGCACGGTCAAACAAGCCAAAAATAAAATAAAATAAATGGACAAATGGCATGACAATGGAATGGAAAGCAATGAGAATGAATGGTGATGACTTGGCACTAGCCTACAGAGCTGATAGTTGCTTTTAAAACATCGAACCAGGGAGGTACAGAACCAGTTAAGGAAATTAACTGTAGGGTCCAGGCATAGAATCTCATTTGGAGGTCACAAATTAGATTCTTTGGAGTCCTCCTTAACTTTTGAATGTCCGTCACATTCAAAAGAACATGAGGGTGATGAAGTAAAGTGAGAGTAAATCATGGTTGTTGGAAGAGGTGTAGGGACAGAGATTGTAGATGATTAAAATTAAAATTAAGATGCTTAAACTAGGGAATGATTTGATCTTAGCCAGCCAGAGAATTTTGTATTAATGGGCCTGCCAGGGTCCATATTGAGTCAGGATCTCAATTTCAGGGCTCATCGTCAATTCACCTATGCAGACAAATAAGACTAATGACCATGCTGGATCTTCTGTCATCATCAAAGTTCATTGCAAATTGTCTTTGAAACTAGCAAATTTGGTATATGCCATTATTAGACAAGAGATAAACCATTTTTATCATTGCCTGTTGCTGGTGCTTTAAAATCTCATTATCTACCACTGTAGAATAGAGGTCTGCATTGGGCTAGAAATGAGGACTGAGCCCACCTATGCCCAACGTTTTTACAGTCTGACCCGAACCAGCCTGACAAGCTCTAGGCAAATTCGAAGCCTGAACCCGATAGTGCTCGATCGCTGAAATAACAAGCCAACAACACAATAGAAAATAATGCAGTTTCCCACAGGAAAGCTGCTATAGGTACTTGTGGCTGTGCAACATTGCATCTTTGCAATGATGCAAAGCAAAGCTTCTAGTTTTCTGTAGTGTATCATTATGGTCAACTAGCAAATTAATGCAGCCATATTTGAGCTTTGACACTTATTTAAAGCATGCGTTTCCTTCTGTTAAATGTGACGTTAATAAATTTGTCACTTGCACCACTGCAAAAAACAACACAGGAGTGACTTCATTTTTTTTCTTTGTGCTTGCATAAAGTATGTCTGCAAAATGGAGGAATAACTTACATTTTAATGTAGGTAATGAACAGAACATGCTAGCCAGCAAGCTTTAGTGTAATTTTCCTCTCTGTTTAATGTGACATTGATGCATTTGTCGCCATTCCTCTTTTTCAGAACAGGCTAGCCAGCTAGCTTTAAAGCATTCTTCCTTCTGTTAAATGTGAAGTTAATAAGTCTGTCACTCTTGTGCTGGCAAATACAGCTGTTTCAATTTGCTAGTTAAGCACAACGGTACGCAAAGAACACCGGAAGCTTTGAGCCATTGTTGCCAATCGTTGTCAACAGGTAGCGGAACTGTTGCTACGCTACTATTTTTAAACTTCCGGACTGGCAGCGGTTATGTGAGTAAGGCCTAGAGGCCGGTACCCAATCAGATCCAAATGTCACAGATATAAAAATAGGTCCAATAACCGACAAAAATCACGGCAAACCTTCGGGTCCGGTCAGGCTCAGGTCAGGATGCAGACGCCTACTGTGGAATCATCTGCCTCTCAACCTATATGTGCCAGGAAACCCTGTTGTCAGCGTTTTGAAAAGCAACTCCCTCTGTGTCTCAGGCCAGGCCTTCCCAGCATGCTTATGGAGATGAGATGGCAATGGGGCCCAGTGGCCACTTTTTGATGGATGATGGCAATGGTTTCTTCGGTACGCATGCTAAGGCATTTCCTACGGTCATTCCATGCTTGTCGCTCTACCACACGTGGGAGCAAACCCGTCATGCAATCCCTTCGATATCCGCATCCAAGTTGCCACTTGAAACAGTCATTTTAATTTCGGAAAGAAGGTATTCATTTTCGACAGAGCGTAGGAGGATAATGCTGGCTGTCGGGGCAGTCGAAAACGATATATACCTGTAACAGCAACTGCTGCCCGTGGTGAAGATTTCTGGCTACCATTTACTCCGTAAAGCCTTACGTCATACGAGGTGGATGCCTTCAGGCCTTCAACCCTAGTGCCTACGGCATCTCCGGGGAGTTGAATCTCCACCACATCCCACAATCCCATGGAGTCTCTACATTCTACGGTGAAACTATCGTGCACGTTTTTTGACTCCCAAGACAGAAGAAATCCATTAGACGTTATGCCCGATACAGTCAGAGCAGTCATTTCTGGATCCTCTCGGCCAATCCCAGAGGAGTCAGGGTCAATGCCATCTACTGACAGTAAGCTAAAGACATTTTCCTCTGAGCTTTTGGTCGAGGTCAGCTCAGGCATATAGTCTGCTAGATAAAATGTGAAAGAAGCTACAAGGAAAAACAACAAGAGACAACAAGTTAAAATTAGACTGGTGTTCTCCATCTTGCTTCACTCGTGCTTGTTGTTGGAAAGCTGTTGCAAGGTCACAGTCTTCTTACTTCTGCTGTTTAATACTGCAGCTGTTTAATTTCAACACTTCTGTTGGCTCTCTGTTTATTTTGAACTCTTAGTTTACACAGATGTTTCACACGATAATCTAAGCTCCTGAAAGTGATAGTGTGCATAAATCGTCACAGTCATTTGTTGTAGTTACTGCAATTATTCAAAAGTGCATTGTGCTGGCATAAATGAACAGGACAGGCTTTGCTGATTAGTGTCATGAAGTCCAGTAGCTTACATAAGCCTTCAGTTTCATCGGCATGCTAATATTTACGTATATAAAAGGCCAAACTAAGAGCAGGGCTCTTTCTACATTTGTACAGAGGAAATGAAGGCAAATTTTTTAAAAATAATAATAATTCATGCTGGAGACATACTGGATCGGGCCTTTCTGTCTTGTAGCCACCACTGTGTTTATTCAGTATTAATCCAAAGCTTTTTCACCTATGAGGCTATTTGTGCAAGTGATCTTTTCAGCAACTCATAATTTGAAAAGGGCTTAGACTTGAAATAACTTAAGGGATTTGACCAAACGGCATTGACAAAACATTGTTTTTTGCTCAATAAGCATTAGGTTATTGATTGTAGATTGGTCCAAACTCTCCTACCCTCACTTATAGATATATATGCCCACTAAAACACATGCATCAAGCCTATAGGTGAAAAAGCAGGGTGGATATCTCACTGTGGATCTTGCAATGACATCGCTTTTACTGCAAGCATAGCCTGGTCTCATTAAAAGCAATAACCTGTCTCTTCATTGTGATGACCTTTCTCAAAAGCTAAAAGAGAACACTGTATGGGCAATACCACAGTCTGTCCTGCTCTGCTTTTTCCTGGAAGGGGAAAAAAAATCCAATAAAGGCCTATTATTCTCAGTCAAACCTGCATTCCCCTTGTGTATTGTAAATCTGCCGTCTGCCATAAAGTTTGTTTCCCTTGTCCTGCAATAGAACAGGTCGTCTCGTGAAAGTTACGGTTTTAGGAAACGTGGCGCCCAGGACACCAGCGTAAACAAATAAAAATCTTGATTTTATTACGCGTGTCTCCCTCTCGCTTCTGTGAAGTCAGACTACCCTTCTCTCTTGCCTCATCCTTGCGTAGAAAGGTTTTCTGATGGGTGTATCTAAAAAGCACCTTTCTTAGCTTGATCGATTTCACCTACAGAATGCTAAAAGAATGATTCCTAGCGGGAGGGGACAACTGTTGGCTTCCTGAAAACATACAACAGACGGGCTTACATCCACCAGGACCCGCGCAGAACCCCAGACTTCTTTAACCTGTCCATAACGGAGAACCTGAGAAGCGTTTTAGCGTTCTGGACAGAGCAAACAGAAGAACGCTGCGTGCTTTCCGCACCATTTGGATCTCATCTGAGGGGAAAAACACCCAGATCCACAACCCTCCAGGACCGGGGGGACCTCCACAGCTGCCGTGCCACTCACCTGTGGACGCAGAGAGGGTGGCAGGCTCGCTCTTCTGGCTGCCCCTCTTGGCCACCAGCGACAGGCTGTAGAGCATGCCCGGGGTGAGCTTGGTCAGCGTGAACGTGGTCTCCGAGCCCGGGATCTCCACCTCCTCCATGCTGCCGTCGGTGGAGAAGTAGACGAGCCGGTAGATGCCGATCGCGGCCTGAGGCTTCTTCCACACGACGGTCAGGGTGGTCTCCGTGGATTCGCTCACCTCCAGGTCCTTGGGGGCGTCGAGGTCTGGCAGAGGGGGGAAGGGTGAGGGGGGGTGCGGACGTTAGGGTGAGCACGTGCGGCAGCTCTCTGCAAACGTCCACGCGTCGAATTTGTTTTCGCGAGACACGGGTAAGAAGATGGCTAGGACACAAGAGACCTTGCGCAAACGGAAAAACCATCATCGCCAACTGTCATCGAGAGATGGATTTCCCAGTAACCTGGAACCAAACACATAAATGCTGAAGGTTATTTTATTTATTTTTTTCAAAAAGACTTCTTTGGAACCCCCAAATCGTCACATTTAATGAACACGCTCGGATCCTCAGGGCTGCAGTGAATCACTGCCGGCTGCACCCAGTACCCAGTAGCTTAAGCGCGCAGTAAAGCGAGATGGATGGTTCTCCTAGCCGTCGAGCGTCAGCGGTGGGGAACCGTTGTTTGAACAGCTGCAGGCCTTACCGGTGGCGGCGTTGGTGGTGGCCGGCAGGCTCTCCCGGTCCTCCTTCACCGCGGACACGCCCATCCCGTACTCCGTCCCGGGGGTCAGACCTTTCGCCAGGGGAGGAGACGGGTTGGGTTATCTCACCTGTGCTTATTATTATTATTTAATTTTTTTTTTTTTTGGTATGTTTTTAAATATGAAACTTTTATTTTTCTGCTGCCATTTTGACCAGGACTCTCTGGCAGAAGAGATATTGTATCTCAATGGGACCTTCCTGGTTAAATAAAGGATAATAAATAAATAAATACAGTTACAAACTGATCACGGCAAAGCGCATAGCCCACAAAGGCTTGACTGCCCACCATAAAGAAAGCGTTCTCATAAAAGAGAGCAATATGTGCCTATGTTGAGGAAACATTAATTCTATTCCAAATTACAAAGCAGACTTCAGCGCATGCATATTATAACAAGTAAATGTATATTATTATCACTTTCTTATGGGGCGTATGCAGATAGTATGCTGAGAAGTGGTGTGTATTCCACATCATATTTCTCTACTGCTGGATGTTACTGTTTTTGCCTGTATGACTTTTTAAATCAACAATATTCTCACATTCACTTTGTCTAAACAATTCCATCATACCCAACTGGATGAGTTATACAAATAATATTTCGAGTAACCTCAATATCCCATTAAAGACAAATATCTGGTCACTTCTGTAAATCTACAGACTCAAGCTGCTCCCTGTTTCAACCACAATTCTACCTTATGGCCAATTCTGCTGTCCTTGCACTTTTAAACATTTTGTTGAGAGGTATAAAAAAATGTTTAGGTTTATTTTATTTAAGAAAGGGACAGTGCAAATTAATAAACATGAGAACTTAGGTGCACCATGTAAATGTGCCAGATTTAGCCATGCAGGCTCATTTTCATCTGCAGTCCCTGGGCAGGTTGATGGTTTAAGGAACATAAAAGAACATACATAACACAGACAAATGAGTAAAAAAAAAAAAAATGTAAACATTGACAAGAAGCATGACAAAAAGAAATGGGCATTTGCATTTTCCAAAAGCAATGAATTTGCCATGAAACAGTAAAGAGGCCTTGAGATAGCCTCCTCTGCCCCTGACATTGAAGCCTCCATTAAATTAAATCCCGCGATTTAGGACTTTCCAGCGAACCCTTTGTCAACCACCACAGGTGGTGTGAGGCCATGCAGAACCCTCTTTGAAGACCCCGTGTCGAGGAACCCTATCGTTATCAATAAAATCACGAGGTTCTGGTCGTAATAAATCACATTAACGACCTCGGTGAAGAAACGAGAGGGCGTTCCAGGGGCTGAGAACGGGAGCCCTCCAAACAGGAAATGGTTTCCAGGGAACGGTGGGAGCGATTCGGACCAGGAAACTGCTCCACGTTTGAGTGTGACTTTCTCTGGCTCCCTTCAAGTCCTCAGATACTAGACTGGACGGCTTGTGAATGAGCCTCTTTGACAAAAAATAAATAAATAAATACTGTGTCAAAATGAGCTTGGAAAAGCAGCCGCTTTTCTCATTTCGACAGTGAAAGGACCTGTAGTGCCATTCTAGCTTTAAGGCTGGATGAGTAGTCCCTTGCGAATGTCTTTTTTATTATTACATTTAGGCATTTCACTGCAAAGGAAATTGAGCAGTGATTTAATATAAAATGGAAAATGACCGTTTAGGTCACCACACTGCTTTGTGCTTGCCATTGGCATTTTTGATGAACCAAAGTATAGGCACCACACCCACCTACAGTTCCACCCCCACCCTCTCCACAGCTTCTCTTTCTTCTCTTCCACTCAAAGTCCCCGTGTGACTTCAGCCCGTTCCAGAGACTAAGGCCTGGCCGAACTGTGCCACTGGCAGCCTCTGAGCCTCGACTTGCTGACAGAAGCGAGTCTTCCAGACAGGCGCGTCTCCCACCACCCTCAGGCCACAAGCCTGAACTCATCCTCGGCTGGGCCCACCTGGTGGTTTTGGGTTACACCCCCTCCCTGATGGAAAAAAAAAAACCACCCACCCATTCCAAACTCAGGAGCGCGGTCAGTCGCCACCTCCCAGCACCAGCTGTGAGACAATAAACCCTCAGGGAACCCGTGTGCAGATGAGACAGAAAGGAGAGCTTCCAGAGTAGGGGCCACAGTATATGAGGGGTATTGGAGGTTTCTCTTTGGAAAGAGCCCACATCAGTGGTCAGATGCAGGGGGAGCCTCGGTGACACTTTTTCCAAGATTAGAAAAAAACCCTTTTTTGAAAACACTGGAATTTTCATGTGCTCAAAGTCATTATTTTAATTATTTGGACTCAGGTGAGTACTGGCTTAACCCATAGCGGAGGCAGACACCTCGGTGTAGAATACAGCAATACTGTCCTTGCCTTGTTGAGGGCTACAAGCGAGCAGATACAGAGTTCATACTTTTGGCTGTATTGGGCTGTATTTCGCAATGTTGTCCATAAAATGGTTGCTCTGAGTGGCTCTGAGGACCCTTAGGTCTTCTAATTAGAGAAGGAGTCAGTGCCTTTGTCAACCACCATAGCTACAGCAGAAAGCTTCTGCACATGCTCCCCTCTGGTCACGTGACCCTTACCCGTGATGGTGGCCAGTGTGACCTCGCCAGCCGAGGGCAGGAAGTGCATGGCGCCGTGCTGGGCCCCGGAGAGGGTGCTGTATTTGACCTGGTAGCTCTCCACGGCCGCCTTGCTGTTCTTCCACTCCAGCGTGACCGTCTCGTCCGTCTGGTCCACCACCTCCAGGTCCGTCGGAGCGTCCAGGCCTGGAACCACAGCCGGACGAACGCCTGAGTGTCACCTGTGTGCGCGCGTGTGTGTGTTTCTGTGTGTGTGTGTGTGTGTGTGTGTATGTATGTCGGGGGGCCGCTGTTGGCTGGACCGCAACAGCGGGGCCAGCCCTACAAATGCGAATGTCTGTGACTGAGTGATGAAGTTACATCATCGGTCGGCCAGGTGAAGTGTGTTAGGTCCAGCCATATACTAGGTTTTGACCTGGTCTTGTTTCTAGACAGAGCAAGGTTACAGATACACACAAAATAATATACTGGTAGAATGCAGAGTGAAAATGCCCCAAACCTACACAGCACCAAGTTTGGCCCTTTTTTTTTAGCCTTTCCAGGATTTTCAAACACTACGAACACTACAGTCAGTTTCAACAAAGTTTGAGTTTGGCACCTCCTCCAGGGAAAATGAAACCTGTGTCACCTGCGTTATATCCCCACTGAAGCTGTGCTGTCGGTTGTTCTGGAGCCTGATAGCACAGCTGCTGCGGCGGGCTGGCGGGTCTCCCCCCCTACCTGTGGTGAACACCTCCCGGGCTGGATCGCTCCTCATTGGGCCCCTCCGGGAGACCAGCGACACCTCGTACTCCGTGTCCGGGGCCAGGCCGTCCAGGCTGTGCTGGGTGTCGGCGGGGGAGAGGTCCGCGGTGACCCGCGCGGCGGAGGAGTCCGCGCTCGGCCCGTAGGCGAGGACGAGCCCGTCCACCTGCGCCACCGGCAGCGCCCAGGAGACGATGGCCGAGCTGTCCGTCACGTCGCGCACCTCCAGCTGGCTGGGGCTGTCCAGCTCTGGGGGAAGAGAGCACAGCAACAAGAAGCATTTACAGGATGCATATTAAAGGGAAGAACCCTTCTATGAGGCTTTTTCAATTAATTAACTGAATTTCACGACTCATGTCCTGAATTTACTGGCAGTTTTTGTGTTAAGATATCAGGATTTGCATGTCATCTGCACATACTGTGTATATATGTTTGTGTGTGTGTGTGTTTTTTTGTGTGTGTGTGTGTGCACAGGGGTAGTTTCTTTCCCTATTCGTAATTTTTGTTTGCCACTGTTATTCTACAGTAAATTAAAACTTTTCTCAATTTGACCATAAGAGCATCATTACCGACAATGAAAGTGTTGAGTAAGTAATGAAAACAAATACAGTAGGGTTGGACTGGCCACAAGCCGAATGACCTTCCTCACAGCCCCACAAGACACACGCATTAAGGGCATGTGTGTGTGTGTGTGTGTGTAAGGCCAATTTTGCAGAACACAAATTTTGCAACATATAGGTTGCTGGCAGATAGCTAAAGAGAACAGGGACAGGAATAAAAATGGTACCTCTATATCAGGGGCGCACAACTCCGGTCCTGGAGGGCCGATCTGCGTGCTGGTTTTTGTTCCAACCGATTATCATTTCTTACAGCTCTATAAACTACGCTGCTTCACTCCTGTACTTGAGCACAGTACAATCTCTAGGATACACTTGCAGTCTGTGGCTGTAGCTGGTGCTCATACACAAGTCAGATCAAGATATGATTGGGCTAATTAAATAAATGTTGGCAAATGTCCGCACAAAATCCTGAAATGGGTTGGCCCTTCTTGTGCACCCCTGCTCTATATATTAGTCCCTTATCTAGTTAGAGCAAATAAACCTGGAACTTAAGTTCAGCCGGAGAAGCCTTGCTGGACCCCTAACATCACTTTGGGACCAAGAAAGGTGTGGAATAAGCACGCCTGCTGTATCTGCAGCATTTCTCTCCATGGTATGCGCAAGTATATCAGCTCACTACTTACTAACAACAACAAAAAAAAGACAGTTAAACTGGTAAACTCTGACAGTGTAGTCAGAGACCACACACCCGCGGTCCCCTCTTGGGGCGATGAGGGAAAATCTGACAGAAGAACAGGGTTCCGACAGTAGCGTGAGAGGTGGCAGAAAGAAGCTATGCTATCGTTAACATCAGCCGATGACCTCAGACTGACATGATATGACGAGGCTTTTTCTGTGACCCCTAAGCTACCCCCCCTCCTTCTGCCCCCCGTAGACATGCCTGATGTTGCCCTGTGGTAATCAAGGCCGCAGTCTACAAGCTGTTCAAACAAACAGAGGATGACAAGGGACTACACAGTGGCACGGCAACGTTTTGCGCTTAATGGCTTTTCCTTCTGCCGTTCTGCTGTTTGGCAAGCCTCCTGTCAGTTTTTTAAACGGCAAATAAAGGCAGCAACTTGGCCGTGTAAAATATTTGGGGAGGTACAGAAAAGCCTTTTCTCCGAAAGCAGTACTGTTGACATGGTTGGTATGACAGCTTCTTAAGCGTGGCTTTAGACGGGACAGGAGAAACAAGCAACGGCACTGCTCTCCACTCAGTCTGGAGACTGTACCATTAAACTGCGAGATCCTTTTTATTTTAAACATTAGCATGTATATATTTTTCATCTTCCATTATTTACATCCCAAATCATGCCATAACAGACAGTTTCATCGGGCTGTTACAGAACTTTTGGGGCAGTCCCCCAGGCGTTGGAAGATTTGTGCATTTCTTACACCTCCTGTAGAGGGGCGGTGTTGGCTGGTGCCAAACCGATGCTTAGGGAGTCGCTCCTCTATGACCCCTGACCAAACCATCGCTGTAATGAAACTCCCGCTCGCCCTCTGACCCCTGCGCAGAGTCAGACCAATCGGCAGACAGCAGGGGGTGGGGTGCCGGGTTTTTCTTTACCTTCCAACAGTCAATCACATCTTTGACCTCTGACACTTTTTGCTATTGTGATGTCAGTATGATGTAATGAGGCAGATCTCTGACCCCTGGAATCTCAAGTCTGAAATTAACGGCATGTGCCGGACATAGATCATGTGACCCAAATGTAGATGTGACCGACCTATCAAAATATATAGTACTGGTATCAAAATATATGGTACTGATCATTGTAGTAAAATGAATCTGACAGCCTGAAAGGCTGACACTAAAAGTATATTTTTAAGATGCCCAAGATATAACAGATTTTTTTTTCTTCAAAATATATTCCGGCATATAATACCCTCTCTATAGCTTATATATATATATATCTGTTGCACATTTGATACATGTTGTGCACATGTTGTTTATTAGTACATGTTGCACAGCATGCATTAAAATACACTAGTGCACAATGTGATTTAATCAACAAATGTATATAATTTTGACATGCAATTAAATACAAGTGCTTCTTTACAAGTAGTCTGATAAGTACAGTGATCAAAAAAATGAAATCTGTGTTTGTGAAGATATTGTGCCTGATATTATCTTGTAATGACTGATGGAACATCAAGGACCACGATGGAAATAAGTCCAGGACTTTTTCGTGTTATCCTTGACAATTTCTTCACATGCAAGTCTTTTGATCCATGTGTAATTTTGTCAAATAAACTAAACTAAACTAAAATTGTAATTGAAAATTTTGTTTGAATCAGGTTCATTTTCATTTCAGCATTATATTCTCATGTCTAAATTTTACATTCAGGAATGTATTTTTTCTTAAATAATCAGGAAATGCTGATTTTCAGACCCTCAATGTCTCTACGGCCAGCAGCACTTGGCTGTGTTGCTAAACATCCTCTCAGCCCAAAAGTGGAAAGGAAAAGAGTTAGCAAAACTTTTTGGAAAATGTTTTTATGCGTGTAATTCACGGCAATGTAACCACATTGCAATATTTGAAAGTGCAAATCATTTTAATATTTGTCAATATAGCATGAAGTGCTTGTAAAATAATAATAATAATATATTTATTTCAATGCGCTTTCAAACGTGTTATATTTTCATGAAGAGGGAGACACTGAGAGTCTGAACATCGCAGTATTTCTCGAGCGGTGAGAAAACATCTGAGACGGGGGGGGGGGGGGCGCGGGGCGGGCCCTTACTGGTGGTGACGGTCTCGAAGGCCGGGGGCCCCGGGGTCTTGTTCTTCACGGCCTCCAGCTTGACCTCGTACTCCAGGCCGGGCCCCAGGCCCGTCTGCTCGTAGCTGGTCTCCGTGCTGCCCAGGGCGTTCAGGATCTCCCCGTTCTCCTCTTTCTGAAAAAAAAAAACGTTTTGCCTCACTGAATCATGTTCGAATCTATAAAAATAATTTTTTTGCTCGGTTGCTAAGCAAGGAAAGCCTCACTTTTATGTAAATGTACTGTGGTAACTTTTGATGATTTAGGGTTTTTTTTTTGCCATCCATGTCCATCCAGGAAGATTGCAACACTCCTTGTATGTATTTAATCTGAACTGAATACATATGTGAAGCTCTTTACAGTGTAATACAGAATATTAAATATTCAAATGTTAACGCAATGAAAATAATTTCAGACAAATCATTTTTCAGTAGCTTATAAATATGAGCAAAATATATTTCAATTACTTTTTTAGGCAGTGGTTGTAAAGAGATAGAAGTAATACACTGAATGATGATATAAGTTTTTTTTTTTTAACAAGCTTGTTCAATCAAGACCTCGGAGCAAAACAACCAATCATTCACAAGCGTCACTGCTCAAAATGAACCAATTAAAACGCGAGCAGCCGGAGTTTGGCTGCGGCGGCGGGGGAAGTTCACGCCGTCGCCCGTGATTGGCAGCTACTCAAATTAGGACGGCTTTAGAGGCAGCGCGGGGGGGGAAGACGCGCCCTCCGGAGCAATAAACGCGAGCTTGCTCGTACCGGCAGAGCCTTTACAGGAGCGCGGCTGCAGAATCCACGCCATCTCTCTCCCCCCCCACCCCCCGTTCTTTATGGGGGGGTAAAGCCACAGCCGCTGGCTGCTCGGGACGGCGGTACGCCATAAAATAAAAAAATTTAAAAAACCACCCCCAGACTTCAAAGGCGCCCTTCTTCAGACGGGTCTGTAATGGGCGTCGCCGGCGGCGCCGAAAGCTCTCTTTCGCGAGCCGCGTGCAGCCGCGGTTTCTCCAGGGAGGCGCGGCAGGGTCGTTAAAGAAAAACCGCCTCCTGGCTTTTCAGAGCCACGGGCGGGAGCGGGGGATTGGACGGGAGCGCCCCGCGGAACCTGCGGTTCACTGGAACTTAACCTTTGAACTCCAGTCACAACGGTGCCAATAAAAGTCAGTGAAACTGAATGGAATCTGAGACAGGAACATACACGTTTTAACTGTATGTCATAAACACATCTATGTAAAATGCTAATAAAAGATTTTATGTAAAATAGAGACCTTTGATTGGTGCATTTATTGTAGAAAGCACTTTATAGCGCATTTATAAATGTTATATTAAAACTACTTCAGCTAATTGTATAAGTTCTAATAATTGAAATATGGGGGGATGATAATTCATATTTGCACCATTAGATATACAGTAATAATGTTACAAATGATACCTTGAGGCGTGTGACTCTGGCAGGGCGGGGCGACTCACTGTGTTTCTGAAGGTCAGGTGCCACCCGTCGAAAGCGATGTCCAGCTTGTCCCACAGCACTTCCACGGACGTCTCCCTCACGGACTTAAACCTGAGCCCCTCGGGCTCCGGGAGATCTGGAGGGGAAAGGGGAATAAAGTTTGGAGAGGAAAATAAACGCCCCTGCCCTATCCCACTGCTCCCACTGAGTGCACCACGTTGGCTGTTTGTCCTTCATAGCGAATAAAGAACAGAGGCGCGTTCAAGTTCAGCGAACAAGGCGAACGTTTGAAAACGTTTGCAAACTATTTCAAACTTTTTTTTCCCGTTAGCTTTGTGTTCGCCGCAAACGTTTGCAAACATGAGCGAACGGTCTGAAGAGGTATTTTTTGCGGCAAACAGAAATGGGCGCTGGACTGAGGGAAATGTTCCCAGTTGGGTATTTCAATCGAAGATGCCGTTAAGTGTGATCAGTTTTTTCAATAATGTTATTGCTAACGCTGGCCAATGTTATTATTGTTCGCTAGCTAGCTATTTTCTTCTTATCATCGATGATCACAGAAGCGGCTGTGAGTACAAACGCTCTCGTCACCATGTCTGTTTATGTTTAATGCAAACAATTTGGAATGTTCGTAAAAAGCCGTTCAAATTGAACTGTTCAAAGAAAACGTGTTCGCCACGAACATTCGCCTCTGTTCGCTGAACTTGAACGCGCCTCAGACAAATGCTGCATTGCTCCACAGGAGCATTTGGGTTGCTATCTGTTTTTTTATTTATTTTTATTTCAGTCCTCTTTTCAGAAATGTGGCTCTCTCTATTTTTTAAATATGTATTAATGAACATGTTTGGCTGGCAGGCAGTCTTGCAGATTACTCTAGATTTTTAAAAGAAACTGTCAGTAATCTGCAAGAACACATTCCTACAAATGTTTACACCAGAAGTCTTCTTCCATATCATTGGAACATGACTTTGGTTACATGACTAGAAAATTTACTGGAGCAATTCTAGTTATGCACGTTTCTCAAGAATACAACCACAGCACCCAGCAGGGAAGCAAACCCTGCCACTTTTGAATTACAGACCCAGCACCCTGACCATTATACTGCTGCCACTCCAAAAAACTCTCTGGGGTCTGCAGGAGTGCATTGAGACAGGCTTTACCAGCATCTAAAGAACTGGAAGTATTTCAAACATGACCTTTACACCCAGGCCTGGTGGGAATTGCGTGCAGTAGGGGATTGTGGGTAACGGCGGGCTTACGCGTGGCCACCCTGGCGCTGACGGGGATACTCTGCTTGTTGTTGAGGACGGCATAGACGTTGATCAGGTACTCGATCCCCGGCTCCAGCTGGTCGATGGTGGCGGCCTTCTTGTCGCCAGGTACGCGAAAGTCCAGCAGGAGACCGCCGGGGGCGGTGGGCACGTAGGTGATCAGGTACTCTGTCACGACCATCTCGTTGGCCCAGGTCAGGTCGACGGACTCTGGGGACACCTCGGTCACAACCAGGTC
This sequence comes from Anguilla rostrata, assembly GCF_018555375.3. Taxonomy (NCBI): domain Eukaryota; kingdom Metazoa; phylum Chordata; class Actinopteri; order Anguilliformes; family Anguillidae; genus Anguilla; species Anguilla rostrata. Next base: position 4,415,449 of record NC_057946.1, on the reverse strand, counting down.
CGTTGGTGGGGAGACTGCAGACAGAACCACAGGAAGCTTGTCGTGACAATGCGAAATAGAAATCGTAACGATTAAAACCATCAGTATTTATTACATTTTTTAGACAGTTTTTTGCTTAATAGTCTCCACCCTCGATGTTCTCCCATTGAGCGTCTGGGGCGACATAGCTCAGGAGGTAAGAGCGGTTGTCTGGCAGTCAGAGGGTTGCCGGTTCGATCCCCCGCCCTGGGCATGTCGAAGTGTCCCTGAGCAAGACACCTAACCCCTAATTGCTCCCTGGTACCTTGCATGGCAGCCTTTCACCGTCGGTGTGTGTGTGAATGAGAGGCATCAATTGTAAAGCACTTTGGATAAAAGCACTATATAAATGCAGTCCATTTACCACTTGTCTGGAAAGTGAAGTTAGTCTTGTGACATTAGCCAACTTCTAATTACCTGCAATCCACACCTGACAAATGAGGCGAGTTAGGAAACCTCACAGATAGCTATAGATCATTGTTGATAACTTGGTGCCTTTTCTCATTACAATTTGTGATTTTTCTAGCTCTAAACTGAACTTGTGTTTCCTGAATGCCACCGGTAACAATTCCTGCTACTTCTAAGTAATGGCTTACAAACACAAAGCTAAAACCGCATTTTATTTGCTGGCGTTTCTGTCTGTCAGTTCTTCATGCCCAGAAAAGTAGCTAGCCACAATGTAAGATTCTGCACATGGGTATAAAATTGTATGTGCACATGAGAGTGTGTGTATGTGTGTGTGAGTGATCACAGATACATCTGAGTGTGCCCCAGGCAGGGAGCCATTGGCATAAACTCTCCACACAATTAAAAGTACGTTGGGGGTCACAACAACATTCTTGTTTAGAGCCACCAAAACCCTAGGGCCAGCTGGTCCCAGGCAAAATCACAGCCATGAACACAGACCGATCCCCAAGTACCCAGTGATCAGTGTCAGAAAGGCCTGAAATAACATGGAGCCAAGCAGCCCTGGGTGCGATTACGGTTAAATGCACTGAATCCTTACTGAACCAAACATCTGCTGGCACATAAGTCCACTTCACCATCATCAGTCAGCGAGAGTACTGGAGCCACACACAGGCCAGTAAAAGTCACAGAGCCAAGCAACGGCCTGTCCTATTTAAACAAACACACAAAGCCAAGAGGCTCTCTGCTCAGGTTACAAGAGCATCAGTAATGCATTTTCAAGGTATCATTCTCTGAATGGCAAAATAGAAAAACTATTAAAATGAACTTGGGTCTTTTCTTTTGCCCCTAAAAGCTGGATGATGAAAGACAAAATGATATACCATGCGAATCCAGAAGATTATTTTTTGTTCTGACTTTAAATGACTACCGTAGTAAATCACCGAACATCTTGAGACGGTCAATCAATTTCTCTTTCTGTCTGTTTTTTATTTTCATTTGTTTTGTCGGTTGTCAGGTATTTAGGGTGTACGGATTCAGAAGGACATTTTTTTTAAACCAAGTCATCCTGCTGCACCCCAAAAATCAACGATAAGTAACTTTAAGATACATTTTTAAAAAGCTCAAGTTAACCATGAAATACATTCGTGCAGGGCGTTACCTACCCTGGTCCACAGCGGGTTTTTTTAAATCATCCCTCAGCATTTAACGGATGAATTAAAAACAGTTGCATAGAGAATTCGCCTCCCCTGGTTTCTTATGTCTAAATGGGTGGTTAATTTCAAGGTGAAAACAACAACCAGGGTGTAACGGAGCGAACCCTCCGTTCCAGCTAAGACATTTTTTTAAAACGAACGGGTTTTTAACAGTGTCTCTGCTCATGGTAGCGGTTGTTTGGCGCGAGTACGTCGCTTTCATAAATGTAGTGAGCACCATTTAGGTTTGCCCGTTTGTCAACTCAGATATTCGCTACTGAATATCTGTTCACCACCATAATGCACTTCAAATAACTTAAACATACTCATTCCTGGTTTCAAACATTAAATTGATTTATTTTAGTACGCCATGTTTGATCAACGCAATGTTAGGAGTTGCTACTAACCGTTGACTGTTCCGTTTGTTCCATTTTCAAACTGGAATGACGTAACCCGAACGTCACGATTCTGTGTAATCTTATTGGAAACGCTGGACAAGACGAACTTCCTATTTCAGACGGGGGAAGACCGTAAAGTATATTCGGTATTATTTTCTGATATTTAATTAAATGTGTCATTATTAGATATAAAGTAGCAACTGATAATATATCTATAATGGTTTGGATGTGTAAAAATATAATGTATTTTCTTCTGAGATAATTGGATATTGTATGAAAATGGTATAGTCTAATTGTGCAGGTATAATTGATGTGCTGATTTTTTTGTTTGTTTTGTGTCTGTAGGCACTTTTGTAAATAAAACACCCCACTTGGGTTGCACAAGTTTGAGTCTCATCTCTAAATACGCTGTATCTGCCAACTGACCATCCTTGTAACAGGGTAAATCTTGTCTGTGGCTCTCCAGGACCATGGCTCCAGGCCCTTGAACTGCTGCATAGGGGGTCCTCCCCCAGGAAATTTTGAGCGTCAAACACTTAATTTCCTGCATTCTGTTGAATTGTTATGCACCGATTTGTGCCTTTTCTTCATCAATCTATGGTGGAAATGCTTCTTTCATGTTTTTATTGGGGGTGGGGGGGACAAACATACGTGTTCTAAATATCGAGGGGGACATATCCCCTGCGTCCCCCCCCCCCCCCCCCCAAAAATCTACGCCTGTGAAAGAATGAAATAAAATGCAGAAATACATCCCCTGTCGTCCGTCCTCACCTTCGGAGCAGTCGTCGCCGATGAAGCCCTCGTCGCACACGCACAGCCCGTTGACGCAGCGGCCGCTGTCGTTGCAGTCGTTGAGGCACCTCAGCTCGCCGCAGTCCTCGCCCATGTAGCCGTCGTCGCACACGCACAGGCCGTTCTCGCAGCGACCCCGGCCGTTGCAGTCGGCCGGGCAGGTGAGCACCGAGCAGTCGTCGCCCGCGAACCCCTCCCGGCACACGCAGACCCCGTCCACGCACTGGCCGCGCCCCAGGCAGTCGTTGGGGCACAGCTTGACCGCGCAGTCCTCCCCCGCGAACCCTTCGTCACAGACGCACTGCCCGTCCACACACTTCCCCCGGCCCAGGCAGTCGTTGGGGCACAGCTTGACCGCGCAGTCATCCCCCGCGAACCCTTCGTCGCAGACGCACTGCCCGTCCACGCACTTCCCCCGCCCCAGGCAGTCGTTGGGGCAGGTCTTCACCCCGCAGTCCTCCCCGGCGTACCCCTCGTCGCACACGCACATCCCGCGCACGCACTTCCCCCTGCCCAGGCAGTCGTTGGGGCAGGTGAGCTCGCCGCAGTCCTCCCCCGTGAAGCCCGCGTAGCACGCGCACTTGCCGTCCACGCAGTCGCCCCGCCCGTTGCAGTCGCCGGGGCAGGTCTTCACCCCGCAGTCCTCCCCGGCGTACCCCTCGTCGCAGACGCACTGGCCGTGGACGCAGCGGCCCCGGTTCAGGCACTTGTTGGGGCAGGACAGCTCGCCGCAGTCCGCCCCCTCGAAGCCCTCGTCGCAGACGCACACGCCCTCCACGCAGCGCCCCCGCTCGTGGCAGTTCTTGGGGCAGGAGAGCCGGGAGCAGTCCTCGCCCTCGAAGCCGGGGTCGCAGAGGCACATGCCGTTGAAGCAGTGCCCGCGCTTGCTGCAGTTGCCGGGGCAGGTCAGCCGGGAGCAGTCCTCGCCGGCGTACCCCTCGCCGCACACGCACTTGCCGTCCACGCAGAAGCCGCGGTAGTTGCAGTTGTTGGGGCAGGTGAGCTCGCCGCAGTCCTCGCCGGCGAACCCCTCGTCGCAGTAGCAGGTGCCGTTGACGCAGCGGCCGCGGTCGAAGCAGTCGTTGGGGCAGATGAGCTCGGAGCAGTCGAAGCCGCCCCAGGGGTGGTCGCACACGCAGTCGCCGTCCACGCACACCCCCCTGCCCAGGCAGGCGTTCAGGCAGTCCGGCTCCGAGCAGTCCTCGCCCGAGTAGCCGTCGGCGCAGACGCAGGCCCCGTCCGCGCACTGGCCGTGCTCGCCGCAGTCCGGCGTGCACACCTCCACGCTGCAGTCCTCGCCGGCGAAGCCCTCGAAGCAGACGCACTTGCCGTCCACGCAGCGCCCCTGGTCCTGGCAGTGCTCGGGGCAGAGCGCCTCGGTGCAGTTGGGCCCCGTCCAGCCCGGCTCGCACACGCAGCCGCACGACTCCATGCTGTAGTTCCCGCGCCCGTTACAGAAGGGCTTCGTCCCCACCACGCCTAAGGAGACAGCCGCAAATTATAAAGGTTAAAAGCACGCAGCGAGCGCAGTGACGATGATGATGATACCACTTACCGGCTCTTAGAATAAAACCAAGACCATTTGGCAGGCGCCCCAGATGATGAACGACACACGAGATGTGACATCTGAATGACCTCCAACCAAAATGTTCCATCGTTATCCTTATAATCTTTTTTAAATCGTTAGGGAGTAACTGACTACTAATTTGTATACAGTAGAGGTGGCTTTGAGTCTCTCTGCTAAACTCCCATCTTACTTTCTTATCTTACTATCTTATCTTTTTCATTAGGTAATTACTTTGAAAATCGTGCAATAAAACCTCTTGATAAATAGTATTCTTCTTCTTATTAATAATAATAATAATAATAATAATAATAATGTTGTATTAGTTACCGGTGGCCTGGTGAGCACTGCAGCAGCCGGCCCCCGTGGTACACTGGTCCCGGAGAGAGGACACCTCCCCCTCCAGCAGCTCCAGGCGGCTCAGGATGTCCTTGAGCTCCGGCAGGCCGTCGGTGCAGCCGCAGGCCTGCTGCGGGATGTTGATGCGGTGCGTGAACACGATCTGGTTCTCCCCGTTCACGGTGTGCTCGGTGAGGAGGTGCTCGCCGGGGGGGGCGTCCGCGGGGGCGTCCCGCTGCGCCAGCGCCACCGCGCCGCCGGGGGAGTCCAGGTCCACGGAGCAGAGGGACCCGTGGGGGACGTTGACGTTGTAGACGTGGTTGAAGACCACCGGCTGGTCCAGCGCCGGGAGGGTGACGTTGGTGGTGGAGGCGGGGGCGGGGCCTTTGTCCGCGGCGGGCTTCAGGGCCTCCCGCCGGTGGCGGATCACCTTCACCAGCCCCGCGGAGCTGAGCTGCAGCAGGGAGGCCACAGCCAGGCAGGCCAGGAGCCGGCCTCTCGTCTCCATGCTGAGGTCCGGCCGCGTGGAGCCCGGCGGAGGTCAAAGGTCAGCCCGATCACAGCCAAGACACAAACCTGCAGGGCAAGACCGTCAGAGCCAGGGTTAGCCTACAACATGGCCGGCGGTGGCTATGGGCAGAGGTGGACTTAGCCTACCCAAACGTGCCTCTTGCCCACGCAACTTGGCCCCCCCCACTGGTTGACCACACTGGGCAACATCAACCCTAGTGACACCACTGTGCCCAAGTTGCCCACCTATTATTTCTACCAGCCCACCCTAATATAGCAGGCTAAAACCGGCCCTGGCCTACAAACACAATCCACTTTACCGTATGAATGAATGATTCACATTTGTGCAGTGTATTCTGATTGCTTTTCAAAGGGCTTTTCAGCCATGGGAGGGGTACACTGACCTAGTCCTGACACCTTCATCAGTATGAGCTGAATGAAAAAATGAATAAAACGACTTGCATTTGTACCACAGCTGTCATAGCTTTCCAGGTGATTGGCCCTCAGACACTCCACCCCACTTTGGGTGGAGGCAAACTGCCTTATAGGGATGCACGGGAGGTGGTGGTCCTCAGAAAACTACAAAGCATTAACCTACAGTACCCTACAGTAACCAGAGTTTAGTTCCCTTTGGTCATACAGCAGCAAAGCTTCTAAAAAGCACCCACTGTATTACTCCAACATTACCGTTAGAGAGATGCATTGTGGGTAAATGCTGCCTGACCAGAAGAATGGACTCAAGCTGTGACTGTACGAGTCACCTAGAATTACACGCTTCTCTTTCTTGCATTTAATGAGGGGTCTGATTTTGATTCCAGTCCTGGAGGGCCATCTTGCCCATATGTTTTGTGTGTTTTTTTTTGGCTGGACCGCAACAGCGGGGCCAGCCCTATAAACGCAAATGTCTGTGACTGAGTCACTGAGTGATGAAGATACACCATTGGTCGGCCGAGCGATGAAGTTACACCATTGGTCGGCCCGGAGAGGTCCAGCCATATACCAGGTTTTGACCTGGTCTTGTTATTATATAGTCCCGCAGGTGGAAGATGAAAGAGGCTAGTCTTTATTTTTTTAACTGTGTTCACAAATATTCAAAGTACGCGTCACTTCCCTGTAAGGACGGCCTAATTAAATGGCAGCACACGGCACACAGAGGTTTTAAGTACAGCTTTGGGGAAAGTTCCCCCGTCTTTCCCTGAGGGTCCGGCCTGGCATTTCAAAATGGAGGCGGGAAGGTTCTCGTGACCTCGCGTGACGCGGTTTAGTGTCCGACACAGGTGTTTTCTCCTGACGGGACGGCGGTGTAACACCTGCATTGAGGGGACACCCGCCTCCTCTCCACCCCAACCCCACCCCTCGCCTCCCGGGGGCAGCTGGGTGTGCTCCGGGCGGAAGATTTTGCCGTCGTTGACCTGACAAAGACTCCACTCTCGTTTTGAACCCCTGGTGCCCTTGATGTAAACTATCACTCTCTGATCTCCCTGTCCAACGATCATGTGAAGCAGGGGTGGCCAATCCTCTTCCTGAAGATCCACCATCCTGTCTGTTTTCATTACAGCCTTACACCCGATTCCAGCAGCTAGCAGCTCAGCGAGATATACAGTTGTTGAATGAAGTGTGCTTTGTTAGCGGTGGAATGAAAATCTAGAGGACAAGCAGGTCTCCAGGAACAGGACTGGGCAGCCCTGATTTAATGGTTCACTTTCTGGTGTTTTTATAAATAATATTGAAAAACTCCAGAAAGGGACCACATTTACCACAAGTGATTTAAAAAAATTTATCAAATAAAAAAAACATTATATACTATACATTATATTGGGGAAATTAAGCATTAATTGCAGGTATGACTGATGTTTGATTGTCAACTCAACTTTCTGTTTCACTTTTCTGTGCTTATAAAGCAGAAAAGGAGAAAAGGTCTGACGTCTCAGGTGATTCTAAAAACCAATAAATCCGCATTACAAACTTGTGGATTACTCGCTTGTCAAGATAAGAGTTTTCGCTTTTATCTTCTTTAAAGAAAGAAAGAAAAAAAACATGTTCAGCACATCGGACCACAGAGAAGCCAATCGCTGCTCACATTCCTGTGGCGCGTGGTGTTTCTCTTTACCCCGTTTGCCGCCGCACACCTGTTTTCTTTTAAACAGCAGCTAAAAAATACACCAAACGTGCCGAGACTAACGCCAAGGACACAGCTGTGCGCTGTGTGAAAGTACGAAAGCGTTAAAAAAAATTCCGCCAGATACAATCACTTTTCGCCCAGTTAAAACTGCCGTTAATACAAAAGAGAAAAAGCATTATCTTCGGTGACAATCATTTCTTTCTTCTGCATTCCTTTCCGGGAGAAAACAGATTAAGCTGTAAACTTGAATTTTTCAAGGTGTTTCAAACCTTCAGTCGGCACGTATTTGATTCCTTCAGTTTAGATACAGAGAACAGGCAACAGATGAGGAAACGGAACGGCTTTCATGTGAGAAGAACCAGAAGCGCTTCCTTCTCTGGGGCGGATTTTCAAGGTGAAACGACCCTCCGGTCACCTCAAAAAGATCGCACTTTTGAGCTATGGTGCAGCTGCTACCGTAATTGAGACATCTGCCCGCTGAAATCAAATCAGACGGCGTTACATATGCACATCCAAAGCTATTAGATCCGACCTTTCAGCTCAAAGGGACTGCACACAAATGTAGGCTACAGTATGCGGTGAAGGAGAAGATACAAATCTTTTTTTGTGCTACCCCGCATTAATTCCACTCTGCACACAATATATGAGGTCAGTACTAAGGGCGGCACCACTCTGCCGTCCGTTTGAACGCAGCTTAATAATTTTCACCAAAGTAAAGGAATGATACGGAAATTCCAGGATCAATATCGATAACGGAAATTTGTAGGCTGAAATCGATGCTGATACCACCCTCCTTTATATTATGGCGTAAATGCAACCTGCTACCAGGTTTCCACATTCATGGTAGAAGTAGATGACCAAAGACAAAAGACATCAACAACATTTTTTTTAGCAAACTGTATTTCCATTAAAATATTTCAACTTTATTATTAAGCAGAGAACATGAGTATAGAGAGAGAGCTAGGGAGTCTCTGTGTAGGTACATCCCTACATCACTACACCATTGCCTAGACTAGAGCCACAACATTGCAGCTGGGACAAAGCACAAAAACTGGCATTAGATATGGAAGATATTCATGGATTTCGAGATGGATGGATGATTAAAAGAAACAAGCGCGAATCCGCAATAGCTGCGACCGCACACGCGCATGCATCCATCCACGCACACACCCTCACACAAACACGTGACCTCTTCTTTGGCTCATGACCAACCTTTCCACAAAATTTTGTGCAAATCTGTGAATCCATTTGGGTGTTATGCGCCTTTTTGTGATATGCCACGCCCATCGCCACGCCCCCTCTTTGTCAATCGGCCGTGAAAGTTACTCAGCTCTACCTTCGGTCATGACCAATGTCCATGACAAATTTCAGCCTTCTGGGGCGAAAACTGTGGCCACTATGAGGTGGGACACTTTCGTGGACCAACCGACCAACCAACCGACCGACCGACCGACAGATAGAGCTATACAGCTGTGGTCGCAGCTAAAAAGAAGCTTCAGATGTATGGCAGTGTGTATGTGTGTGTGTTGGGGGGGGGGGGGGGTGGCAGTGTGAGAAAGAGGGAGTTGAAAGATAGGAAAGACTGCCTCTCTGCAACCCCACCCGTCAGTTGACGCACGCTGGTGGCCAGGAAACTGCCGGGGGGGGGGGGGGGGGGGGCTAGGAACGATTTCAAGCCAGCGGCAAGAAGTCCTGATGATATCAGGACCGCTCTGGCCAAGAATCCTCAAAATCCTCAAAAACAGCTCTAAATAGCCCTAGACCAGAAGAAACGGGTAGAAACTGACTATGTTTAGCTCTGAGCATGTGCAGGGAGACCTCTGCTTTGGCAGCAGCTACAGGCTTCAGGAACAGCTGTTGTGTGCATGTTTAGAATTAAAGCTAAAATAATAAGTCACATCTGTGTCTCTGGAGGAGGGGACTGGCCCTCACTGAGAGAGGGCGGTCTAATAATCACACTGACTGCTCTCCTGCACATCAGTGTTTGGCTATTGTTATTGTGATGGGAACGGCAGGTCATGCCAACGTCCTTCTTAATATTTAGACTGTAATTATGAGAAATCAGCCAGAGGAAAGAGTTAATTACCCAGGCTCTCTCCTGTCTGTCTGTCTGTCTGTCTGTCTGGCTGCCTTACTGTCTCTCTTTTTTGGCTGGACCGCCGTAGCGGGGCCAGCCCCACGAACGCGAATGTCTGTGACTGACTGAGTGAGTGACTGAGTGATGAAGTTACACCATTGGTTCGGCCGGATCACATGTGTTAGGTCCAGCCATATACTAGGTTTTAACCTGGCCTTGTTTATTCTGGCTTCCAGAATGGCTTCAGCAGACAATGCGAGTGGGTAAATGCAAAAAGGCTGAATGTCCTGAAACCAAGAGATTACAAAATAGACACAATTTTCCACGTGTTACGCATACAGAATACATATTCAAATGCAAAGGAATTCTCCTGTCCTCCTTGAAGCTGACCTTATTCTGAACGAAATTAAGGACTAAAACAAGTTACGACTGAACAGTGAGTGACATAAATTAAAAAAGGTTTCCTTTAATTTGTCAGTTTGATGTCTTTTTTAAAAATTTTATTTTAATGTTTATTTGATAGGGACAGATACATTTAAACATAGATTACTGTCAAACAATATCCAGTGCAATGCATCATAGCATATGCTGATTTCCGATGCTTGTCCCTGGATGGGCTTTTCAAACATGCTAAGCCGGAAGTGAACACTGCGAGGCGAACTGTGTCCCCGGGACCCTCAAAACGATCTGTAGAGGGTTCCTGTACACATGTACAGCTGGACCGCCTTTTTTTTTTTTTTACTGTCACAGCTCTCATCCATTCTCCTCCTGCTGCAGTAATGGAAAAACCCTCGTCAGTACGTCTGTCTGCTAGCAACGGCCATTGGCCCTGCTGCTCATTCTCATCATTCTTTCCTACCCTGCAACACCAGACGGTTTCCCACAAACCAGACATTCGTTTAAGTTTTACGATTTTTTTTTTTAGAAATATGATTATCGTAGAGAGTTTGTAGTGATAATCCACTGACCCTTCGCGTTGGTTCATATTCACGAATGATGATGTCATATCACGCTCTGACATCACTCTGTCTCCGTGTGCTTACGTGTGTGTTATTTACCACATTATATGTGAAATAAATATTGAGAACAATTGTAATGCAATTCAACACAGCAAAACTAATACAGCTTCCTCTCTGTTTTCGATTGTTGCCTGAAGGGGGGAACAGCCATCCTAAAGTCCTTCCTGATTTGCTCATTTATAAAACATATTTGGAAAAACTCACTTTTCCATGTGTCAATTTCTGCCTGAAGCCTTTTTACACATCTTTTATAAGGGCAAACTGCTTTGGCAGAACAGGAAATACTTCTTCTCACTAAACCCTTCCAGGGCCACCTGATGATTGGCTGATACACTAAGTTTTTTAAACAAAGGTGACTCAGTACTTTATGCATTGTTTTTTTGCTGATCTCATTTTCTCATAGGACAAAATCCAGCCTGTTTATTCAGGGTTTGGCTTTTGCTGGAACTGTGGTGGTGCAGTGTGTATAGCCAGACGTTTGGTCTTGTACGGAAAATGCTGAAGGCACTTGGGGATTGTGCCTATTTGTTGGTACAACTGCCTGTGCTGCAACCAGCTACAAAATAAATTTCTACATATTTTAAAGGTGCTGCTGAACAAGAGAATTGTTCTATTATTCATTTCTGTGAGTTTCCTGTGAGTTTACAATATAAACAATACAATTTAAAAATATGCTCATGACACACTGTGAAAAAGCTTTTAATTCTGACGCTTTTTTTGCCATTGATGTTTCACCATAAACTTGCTGGCTTTTCTGTACTACCATACTCTTTTTTTGTTGGTCCTGCCACATACAGTTGAAATATCCTTCCACAAAGGCTTGGATTATTGTCGATATGAACGCCACATTTAAGGAATACTGTATGTACATTTGTATGCATTGTTTTGAAGTGTTAACTTCCTGTTATTAGCCTGACAAGTTGTCAAAGGGCATTAAATAAGGACTTATTAAATAACTGCTTTTCAGAAGTTTGGGGAAATGTACTGCTCAATTTGTACCGGTGGCCGTGCTGACAGGATTATTATTTATTAGATAATAAATAATAATCCTGAAGCTGAAGCTGAAGATTCTGAAGGGTTTTTAGTCTCCTGGTCTCCTGTGAGCGGTGGCAAGGCCTCGCTGTATCACCGTCACTAACCGAGACTAGTATCGCATAGCCAGACCACACTTCTCCACACTTCGTTTCAGCGCTGTGCCAGCGCTGGAGAAAGGTCTGGCTCAACCCATTATCATTCCACTATAGGGGACAAAAAAACGCTCTGGCTTGTTTGTATTTCTTTAAACCAATCACAGTCGTCTTGGGCGGCGCTAAGAACCAGGATGCAGCGACGGTGATACAGCGAGGCCTTGCCACCGCTCACAGGAGACCAGGAGGCTAAAAACCCTTCAGAATCTTCAGCTTCAGCGGATCGGTGGGGCCATAAGATTACCGGGTGGGGGGAAGAGGGGAATTTCGGTACGGCCCATCAGCTTAGGAGACCCGTTCGCTTAAGGTCACGGGCCCAGGCACTGCTATAATATGCTGTGTATAGGTCTGTGATTATGCTGAGGCATTCTGTTGTTGTTTGTTGTTGGCGCTGTTGTCATTGTGGTTGTTGGTATTGTAGTTGTCTGTTTGTTTGTCTGACGATTGCTGCATGGCACAAGATGACTTTCCAAAAGGACTAATAAATATCTAATAAATAATAATCCTGTCAACACGGCCACCGGTACAAACTGAGCAGTAAATTTCCCCAAACTTCTGAAAAGCAGTTATTTAATAAGTCCTTATTTAATGCCCTTTGACGACCTGTCAGGCTAATAACAGGAAGTTAACACTTCAAAACAATGCATACAAATGTACTTACAGTATTCCTTAAAAAACAGCAACACGCAGATAGCGGAACGGGAGGAGAATTCCGACTGAAATAGTCGGCCAATGGCAGGGCTTATACCCACAGTCTATACCCTGTGAGTCAGACTAAACCGAGACAAATGAACTTCCCAGACAACAGACCGACCCGAGGAGCAGGAGCCCAAACGCGCCCCGGCCCACGGCGATGGCACGAGGTGCTCTCGGGCCTTCCGAATATTTGCCCGTGTACCTAAACTCGCACCCTTCCCCCGTCAGGACACGCCGGAGACTCCTCGATTGCAGCGGAAGCGCTGGACTTAGCGCACTCTCTCTGCTCCTGATGGCTTTTCCAGGGATGTTATTTCCACTCCCGCCCCTGCTCTCGATCCCTCTCTCCCTCTCTCCCTCTCTCCCTCTCTCCCGCCCCTGCTCCCGATCCCTCTCTCCCTCTCTCCCGCCCCTGCTCCCGATCCCTCTCTCCCTCTCTCCCGCCCCTGCTCCCGATCCCTCTCTCCCTCTCTCCCGCCCCTGCTCCCGATCCCTCTCTCCCTCTCTCCCGCCCCTGCTCCCGATCCCTCTCTCCCTCCCTGCTCCCGATCCTCTCTCCCTCCCCTGTTCCCGATCCCTCTCTCCCTCTCTCCGCCCCTGCTCCCGATCCCTCTCTCCCTCCCCTGCTCCCGATCCCTCTCTCCCTCCCCTGTTCCCGATCCCTCTCTCCCTCTCTCCCGCCCCTGCTCCCGATCCCTCTCTCCCTCTCTCCGCCCCTGCTCCGATCCCTCTCTCCCTCTCTCCTCTCTCCCGCCCCTGCTCCCGATCCCTCTCTCCCGCCCCTGCTCCCAATCCCTCTCTCCCTCCCCTGTTCCCGATCCTCTCTCCCTCTCTCCCTCTCTCCCGCCCCTGCTCCCGATCCCTCTCTCCCTCCCCTGTTCCCGATCCCTCTCTCCCTCTCTCCCGCCCCTGCTCCCGATCCCTCTCTCCCTCTCTCCCTCTCTCCCGCCCCTGCTCCCGATCCCTCTCTCCCGCCCCTGCTCCCAATCCCTCTCTCCCTCCCTGTTCCCGATCCCTCTCTCCCTCTCTCCTCTCTCCCGCCCCTGCTCCCGATCCCTCTCTCCCTCTCCTGCTCCCGATCCCTCTCTCCCTCTCTCCCGCCCCTGCTCCCGATCCCTCTCTCCCTCCCCTGTTCCCGATCCCTCTCTCCCTCTCTCCCTCTCTCCCGCCCCTGCTCCCGATCCCTCTCTCCCTCCCTGTTCCGATCCCTCTCTCCCTCTCTCCCTCCCCTGTTCCCGATCCCTCTCTCCCTCTCTCCCTCTCTCCCGCCCCTGCTCCGATCCCTCTCTCCTCCCCTGTTCCCGATCCTCTCTCCCTCTCTCCCGCCCCTGCTCCCGATCCCTCTCTCCCTCCCCTGTTCCCGATCCCTCTCTCCCTCTCTCCCTCTCTCCCGCCCCTGCTCCCGATCCCTCTCTCCCTCCCTGTTCCGATCCCTCTCTCCCTCTCTCCCTCTCTCCCGCCCCTGCTCCCGATCCCTCTCTCCCTCCCCTGTTCCCGATCCCTCTCCTCTCTCTCCTCTCTCCCCCCTGCTCCCGATCCCTCTCTCCCTCCTCTGTTCCGATCCCTCTCTCCCTCCCCTGTTCCCGATCCCTCTCTCCCTCTCTCCCTCTCTCCCTCTCCTCTGTCTCTCAGACGGAGGGCTTTTCTTCCTAGCCGGTTCAGCCGGGTCACGCGGTGATTAATGACGAGGCCTTTTTAAAAAAAAAAAACATATTTACTTATTTTCTGTCGATGTTTTGGAATAATCTCCTTGCGCCACAGTCCAGTATGAACCATAATGAAGCACTTAGCACTCACTGCAGAAGAAACTCGTTTATTTAGCACTTTCAATATGAGAAGAAATAAAAAAACATGGCATCTGGTTTCAGTGTGTGATAACCATGGCCGGCACATGCCCAGTGCGTGGGGCCTCCTTCCGGGGACGATCCCCTCAGACAGAAAGAATGCAAGAAGGATGTTCAGAGGGGACCCCGAAATGTGTGGGCGGCATTCTGAGTCTCCTGCTGTCCTGACTCAGATCCTGCTATTAACCCTTGATAGGCCGAGTGAGCACTTTAAAATAAAGGTAACTGACATAAGCAGGTGAAGGCTATTGAAATATAGCCGGGTGGGCACGGAGGCATAGTGGTTAGCACTGTTGCCTCGCAAAAAGGAGGTTCCGGGTTCGAATCCGGGTCCGACCGGATCCTCTCTATGCATGGAGTCTGCATGTTCTCCCCGTGTTCGCGTGGGTTCTCCGGTACCCGGTTCTCCACACTCCAAGACTGCATGTTGTGCACTCCTGCAGGTGCCTGACCACGGCACTGGCCTCAGAACTGGAGTTGGTCTCCGGGCGCTGCACTGTGGCTGCCCACTGCTCCTAAGTAACTAGGATGGGTCAAACGCAGAGGACAAATTACCCCACGGGGTTCAGTAAAAAGTATATATAATAAGATACATTCCTGATAGAACTGTTTGTAGACAGATCAGTTAAACACGGCAAAACTCACATATCATTGCCAGGGACCTCCAGAAAGGTATAGGTGACACAGGAGAAGTGGTGTGCTGTGTCAACAAGACAATGATCCAAAACATACCACCAACAACTTAAAGGAATGAAAGATCAAGGTTTTGGAATAACCTTCAAAATCCCGGACTTCAATATTATACTGAAAATCTGTTGGGAGATCCCAAACATGCAGTGCATGCAAGAAGACATAAGAATACTTCTGAACGAGATTCTGGAAGGAAGAGCTGGAAAAAATCATAAAGCAAGAATAGAAAGACTGTTAGCTGACTACAAGAAATGAAGCTGAGTTTTCTACCAAAGGAGGTGTTACAAAGTAAATGCCAATTTCAGCAAATAAAAAGTAATTTTCCGTAAGAAATACAGAAATACTGTATGCCATGTTTAAGTTTATTCCCTGCAGGGGTTGTTTTCCTGCCGAAAATCAACAAAACATGAAATTTGACCAGTGGTGCCCAAACTTCTGCATACCACTGTAAACATGCATACACACACCCACACACGCAAACACACACACACACACACACACACACACACACACACACACAAGCACACACACAGTCACACACATGCACACACACACACACACACACACACATGCATCAGCCTGACGCGTGTGCGTGGCAGAAAGTAGGGTTAACTGTGTGATCTGGGACCTGGTCCCGTTTCAGGGCCCACAATCGGGCTCTAAAAGTTACAGCCCTGACCCGGGGATCCCCGTGGAGCACCTAAGCAATGACTCACAACCTTCGACCTCTCACCCTGAGCTGCAATGGGATGAATTTTGGGTCCACTGTGCTGTGTGGTATGCTCCTAACCCCTGTATTCAATTAGCATTAAATCTTTAACGTACCATTCGCTGATAAACACAACAAATTATTTAAAACTCCAAGAAGGAAAAAATGAATAAAGGAACTCTGATGCTGGCTGAACCCCAGAGACGGCTAAGGACGGATGTCGTTTGAATCGCGGGATCGTCAAGGGCTAAGTTTGATTGAATTGTGTCCTTACGAAAGATGGCTTAAGACCCATGTGTTCAGACATGGAAAACCCCTGAAGAAGAAGCATCCCGCGTGCCGGCTCACTGCCTCCTGCTGTGTACCGATCGGTTACGGTGGCGACTCTGGGCCCCTCCCTGCGGTACAGCGCTGAGAGGAGGCCGGGAGCGGCGGACATAATTAAAAGCTCGGACTCAGACCGCGACTTCCCCGACTTCCCCCCGGCCGAACCACACTTGACCGACTCTGCACAAGACCTCTCTTGTCTCCCTGCGCCTCCCAGGAGCACCCCCAGAGGGGGGGGGGGGTCGGGGGTGGTTTGGGACCTAGGCTCCTTAATGGTCAGGGGAGGAAAAGCTCAACCTGCTCGCCGACCCATTTCAAACAATAACCTTTCGTGCCGGGATAATAAACAGCGGATTGCGCGCGTGAGGTTTGGGGCATCGAAGCGCTCGACGACGGTCCGGCCCCCCCCCCGTCGAACATCCTGCAAATCCATTAGGGGCCGTTGTCAGTGTGTTCCTTCTCGACTCCATTAACTCTGAGCTATGAAGGAAACGGGCTGACGCGAGGCTTTGGTTTCGGGTTGTGCAACGTCACTTCTGCGGCCAGCAGCCCCTGGCCCGTGCGCCGTGTCTCATATTTGCGCGTCCTTGATGTGCTGTTTGTCCTGCCCGGCAGAGTCAACGGGGTCCCATAAATTTCGAGGTTTACGGAACACAGTCATACCTACCTACCCTTCTTGCGCTCTGCCGTTGCACGAGAGAATGAAATAGGCAGCGTTTACATCTGTTAGCATAGTTATCTCGCATTAGTGCTTTTGAGACGTAGCATACATACTCATATATGCATAACTACACACTGTGGTCAACCAGGTCTGCCTTTATTGTTCCCATGAATCAGGCGGATCCACTCATGTTCTCCTACATCACAGTTTGCTCTGGATTAGAACATCTGTAAAATGACCGGAACGTAATGAAATTGAATTTGTGTGCCCCCTCTTTTGGGATCTGTTAGCTGCGCCCTTTCACTACCGTTTCCCTAAATGTTTCACTTCCCTTCCACACACGCGGTGCCGGTGTGCAGGGGGCAACACCAGGGGATTCTGGGCCCCATGAAAATGAAGCTCACATTGGGCCCCCTCCTCCACCCCAGAAAATCCTGTGTTCTAATATCTTCTATGGGTCCCTGTCAGTCAGGGCCCTTGGAATCATCCTAACTCCGCCCCCCCCCCCCCCCCTTACGGCGCCCCTGGTGGTGGGTCAGGGTGCCCCCCCCCCCCAGTCTAGCCGTAACCCGGGGAGAGCGTCAACAAGCTTTTTCTTTTCAACGCTAGAACAGAAATTGTGGAGGCTGAAATCATAAAGGCATTTAAAGCCTGGTAAATCATCGAAAAAAACAGTGGCATTCAGTTTGGGGGGGGGGGGGGGTGGTTAGGGTGATACGCAGATGGTGATTAACGCAGGCCGAACCAGCTGAACGCAGACGCGTTAATGAGCACATAAATATTTGAGCCACGGCTCCTGCGAGGGCCCGGGTGGATGTCCCATTTAAGAAAGGGGGCGGAATGGGTAGTGGGGGGGGGAGGACCCCACCCCCCAGGACGCCCGCCAGTAGCCAAGCGCTTGTTTAACGAGGCCCGAGATCAGCGACCTCATCGTTTACTACACTGGACCCCGGAGGTGCCCCCAAAAGCCGCTCCTCCTCCAAAAAGCAGCAAACCCCCCTGCGGGTCCCTCCCATAAACCTCCCTCAACCCCACATCACTCTCACCCCCACCACCGCTGGCCCCCAGTGCTTCCCCCGCTCGATAAAACTCATCTCAGGTAATCCACCACCCCTCCCCTCACCACACCGCCCTTTTAAAAACACACCTCCAATTAAAACAAAAAACAGGTATATTTGCATATTTTCGCTCTTTTTTTGACCACCCCTCCCACATCTGGTGAGAGACCCCGCGGAACGGGACATAGGTTGGACATGGCTGCCCGGGGTGCAGGAGGTCCCAGAGAAAGATTTGGGGGGGGGGGGCTATGCCTTACTCTCGTAAAGAGTTCCAGGGGTCGCGCTCAAGGTCAGCGCTCACCAGCTTCCCTGGGCAGCCAGTTAAACTGATCTCCCCCACAGGGGTACATTCACACCATTAAGAGTTCTGTTACATTCCTCTTCTGTTCTTTTCTATTCAGCTTTCAACATATAGTACAAGGTACAGTACAATGTTCATTAATAATAATAATAATAATAATAATAATAATAATAATAATAATAATGATAAAAAAATTAAAGAATTCCTGGCCTGGTCGCTGATTTGGGGAAGCAGCTGAGCACAGCTGAGAACAACAGAAGAGCCTGTACCTCCACCAAGAGAAAAAAAACAACACAATCATTCCACACTTTTTCCCGCCGACATTTTTATAAGCTAATGATTACCGTTTTCCCTCACACCTCAGGCTGAATAAGGGCTCTGTTGCTGTGATTTTTTTTTTTATTTGGAAAAGGAAAGAATCTATCCGGAAAGAAATTATCCCTGGCCCCACTCCAACCCCTCCCCTCTCCCCTCTTCAGAGTCTTCCAGTAGTTCTCTGTCCTTGGTCCTAAACCTACCGTTCCAAGTAGCACTGCCAAATGACTGCGGGGCCAGGTTGAAGCACTCACAAACTATTAAAAGATATTAGCTCATGTTGTATTTATAATTAATGTACGTGTAATTGATGCTTCTTTTTTTTGCTAATCACTCTGATGATGCATTTTTGGGTTGCACCCCGACTCGAAGTCAGTCAAGCAGAACGTTCCTCCCTCAAGGACCTAGATATGACACCCTCCTCTGTCACTCTTTCAGACTTTCCACAGACTTGACCTTTTTTTTCAGGCAATAAAGCAGACAAAAATAAAAAATAAAAAACACAAATTTGGCAATGATCCGGGCTCTAGGATCTACACTGCATGGATGAAAACAGTTCTGCTGCTCACATTTAAAGAAAAAAAAAAAAAACGGTCATAGTCAAAATACTTATATAATTAAGAGCAAGTTTGATCAAAGGCCTCCATTATGCGGAGTGACTGTAGCGACTGGAGAGTGAAAGGGAGAAAATAAATACTTTTATAACTGTAATTAAATAAACCTTCTGCTTAACAGGGACAGTGCACAGCCACAGGCTGCACCAGAATTTGCATTATCGTTTTAAGCTATAACGCAGAATTGGCTTTATTGCTTCCCCCCCCCCGTCCCGGTCCTGGCAACAGGGTGGGAAATTTCCTACGTGGAAACCGGACAAGGAATTCCTGGCCGCGGGTTGGCGGGACATCTGTTCTGCCGGGTCTACAGTGAAGCTGAGTCTAGCTGTGTATATCCAAAACCGGGAGAGAGCCCTGCTTTTCCTGACCTTCTCCAGTGAGGTCCTGACACGTATCTTTGTAATGATGAAGCGCAAAAGTCCGGACAAAAGTTATTCAAGTTTTTAAATATTTTTTTTAGATACAGTATGCCGCCCATTATTCTATATATTGTTGCAAACACTGACACAATTATGCCATGGGTGTTCATTTATATTTTTAGGATGAATTTCTGCATTTGAAAAACACTTTTGTCATTAGAATTTTAACCCGGACAGTTACACTGAAGGACATTTTGACACTTTAGAGCTCAATAACTCCCTTAATTTAATAGTTTGCAACACAAATATTTCTGGGTCAACAGAAGGGTAAGAGCTGAGTGATTTCATATTATATTTATACATATTTATCTTTTTATGTTAAATGAATGGCCTTCGGACACCAAATTTACACGTCTCCTCATTGACCCAGAGATCTCAGTTTCCCAGGGGTGCCATGGCATCTGTCACTTCTGCTAATACGAGGTTCTCCATAAGGAACGTCCCTGTAGGGCAGGGATGCTCACAGTCCGGCCCTCGAGGCCGGTAGCACTGCTGGTTTTCTTTTCTAGGTGATAGCAGTGCAAAGTGTTTTGGAAGGTCTACAAAAAATTTGCTCTAAATAACCGTTTGTCTTGACTTGACTTGACTTGACCACTAAATTGATTTATTGATTGATGCCACCGATTGGCCAGAGACTCCACTCACCTGGTGCTCCAGGTCTTAATTGGTGCCTTAATTAGAGGGACAGAGTGAAAACCAGCAGTACTGCTGGCCTCCAGGGCCAAAGTTGTGAGGTCACCTCAACATTTTCTCACATTTTTGCTGAAAAAACCTAATTGGAGGCTGAACCCTAAAGCTTAGAGATTCTCTGGCTACACTGCAGCAGGATACAACTGACTTGTGCCCTCCTGGGTGTGGTTGCTTTCACTCAGCTAGGATTCCTTGGTGTCATTGCAGCACCATTTACCTCCTAGCTGTTCACTGAGTATCCACACAGGTCACCAGTTACCAGAAGTGGGAGTGTACTTCTCCTCCAGTCATTGCTAGCTTTCCTGTAGAACTGTGTGGCGCGTGGTGTGGAAAATTTAACGCAGTCTCTGGAGTGCAGGACAGCTCATCCGAGGAGTGTTCATTGAGGGAAGGGCATAATGGCACCGCAGAAGCTGAGTAAAACTTATGATTCCAAAAATAGAAAAGAAAAAAATATAGCAGAAAATGAAAGTGGTCACAGATCCAGTGTCCAGTTTCTAGTGCCGTAGCGTCATGGAAACATCAAGTTCCAAAACCGGAGCATTTCGAAGAATCGTTTTACTCCGTTTCTCATGTGAAGAAAAGAACCCATGGTCAGAATCCCTGTGGTTCTCTGACCAGTTCTGTGAAACAGAAGTTTTAAGGGAGAAAATCCTACTGGAAAAATCATAAGCCCTAATAAAAATGTCTGCCAACCTTGCATGTGTCCAACAGAGCTTGCAAAACAGGAAAAATTAAACAAAATTTCACTACGGAAGGATTTTATGTGACTTTCAAGAGGTGCTCAGTAATATGTGCTACCAAAACCAGACCCTGGACATGGTGCGGCACATAATCCAGCAGGAAAAGGGGCTAAAGTGTTGTAGTCTGCTGTGGTCCCCACAGGTTAAACAGCGAGGCGGGTGTCCCTTTTCAATGTGGCACCCATGTCTCACTATTTGGGTTAATAGGCAGGTTTGGGTTGAAACAGTCAGATCTCGGAACAGGACATAATTACCACCAGGTTGACACCGAATACCTGGCGGAGATTTACAAGGATCCGCCTCTCCATAAAAACACACCTCTTTTTTTTGTATTTTGGGGGGGGGGGGGAACCCAAGCCTGCTGCCCAATGAGACGCATGGCATTCTGTTGGGTCGTTTCGTGTTAATCACCATGCCTGCAGCACATTCCAGAGTGCACCTGTAAATCTGTATGCGGGGTGACTCACCAGCTTCCCCTGCGTGGGCTCTGTGCTGTGGCAGCGGTGCAGTATAATGCTAGGGAAGTGGGCTTGTAGCTCAGAACTAAAGGTTGCGGGTTCGATTCCTAGCTGGAATGCTGCCGTTTGCACCCTTGAGCACTGGAGTCTGAATTGCTTTAGTTCCGTGGATATTCAGCGTTAAATCAAACACTGATAGAGCAGATTTTACTCGGACTCTTTTACTTTAATCTCTATAACTTTGAGTCACGGGGAAGTCCAGCCCCCTCTCCAATCAGCTGAATTCATATTTATTGACATTGCAGAAAATTGTGTTGACAAAGCAAATATGCAAAGGCACACACAGCAACGATACTTTACAGATGCAAAGATGCAGTCCTTCTCCCTCTCTCTTTCCCTCCTCTTTTCCTGTGGCGGTATCTCAGGCACTGCTCGTCACCGCCGTGTTGGCCGACGGCCAGTAAACCCACGAGGCCGGCGGACAGCGGCACGCAAGAAACACGGCGGCATTTCTCAGCCAGGATGCAGCCGCATCTGCGTCCCTGCTCCCGCACACACCACCGATTTCACGCCCCCCCCCCCCCCCCCTCGTCTAGACGCATCCGGTGAGATTTGTAAGATCCTTGGCCTCAGATTCCCCGTCTCCATCTGCTCGGGCTTGATGCAGATCCTGTGTGTGTGTGTACCTCGCGGTGCCCTTTGGCTAATTTCAATTACCGCGAAAAACGCCACCGCAGCTATGTAAACACGCACATTGACAATATGTCTGTGCTTCCACTTGAAGCAGACTGCCGCCTCCATCGCTCTCTTGCTTTTGGAATGAGGTGATGTTCCCCAGATGTTCTGAACTCGCCGAGGTGTTGTTCCGGCTCACAGAATGAAGTTTGAGGAAATACAGGAGAAAGTTCTGTGGACTATCAGTGTTAAATCAACACTGATAAGAGCAGATTTTACTCTGACTCTGTTACTTTACTCTTTGGATTTCATCCCCCCTTGGACTCGCATATACTGGAGCACAATTAACGCTGAACATTTTATGTCTAAGCAATCTCCAGGCATTGTAAGAATTTCAATGGGAGAAAAAAATCATTTAAATTAGGGGGAAAAAATGTGTGTGTGTGTGTGTGTGTGTGTGAGAGAGGGAGAGAGGGAGAGAAAGAAAGAGAGAGAGAGAGAGAGAGCACGCAAAAGAGTCAGTTAGAGGGGTCATGCACATACAAACATTTTTAAAAAATGAACAGGAAGATATAATCTGAGCATGAGCTCCCCATTGGATGACAACACCTCAGTGGCAGGGGGAAAACACCTCTACAGGCAAAGAGAGCTGTACGCTTCCTGAACCTCACAAGCCCATTACAGGAGAGAGGGGGAGGGGGGGGTAGTTTCTAACACCACCCACATCAAACCCCAATGCAGAACAGCGACTTCTCAAAAGATCACACACACACACACACATCAGCTGGCGCAGACAAAGGGATTAAGCACAATATGGTACAGACCTGGGCTTGTGCCCAGAAAATGCGCTCCCATCCTAACAAACAAAACCCCGCGTGTGGAAACAACATAATCAAATCAAACATGTCCAAGACTTTGTGCCGCAGCCATTGTATCCGCTATGGAATATATGATTAGATGGGACATCCCGCAGGCACAGTCATTGGGTGTTAAAGCACTGAACCTAACCAATGACAAAACAAGTTTCACCCCAGCACTGGATGTGACACATATAAAATGGGCATCAGTTCAACAAGTAGGACTGTCTCATACCTAAGCAAATGCTGCTGTGTCACAGTTGGCTACCACCAGTTGCTGCATGAATTAATTTTGTTCCCACCACAAAAAATAGAAATAAGAAATGAGGGACAGCCCCAATAAATAAATAAAAAAATATGAAATCTCCTGTAACTACCACTAGAACTGTACTGCACACCCCCGCCAGCACGTGGGGAGTAGGAGTGTTAAATGTATACAGTGTCTGCTATACAATCCTACCACTCTCCGGTGGCCAGGGAGCATAGAAATCGCGCAAAGCACAGGCGCGTGTTGCCTGTGTGAAAGCGCACGTTAATAATTTCGTCATTTTGCGGTCTGAGGTAGTGTAACGTAAATTCGAACAGTGCTCGCTGTGGTAAAGCGCGCGGTTCTACACTGCAGGCAACGGCGCTGGGCAGCAGCGATCACCCTTATTGCCGGGAAAAAGCCGGCTTTGAAGCACAAACGCGAAACAGCTGCCGTGCTCTTCAGTGCAGTCAAAAGGCGAGCTTCTGCAGATCACACAGTGGTGGAATTTTCTTGGCAGGCTGCGCGCGCCGGGTTGAACTTAACACCAGCTGATAAAAGCTCCGGCAAACTGCTCCACATGTACAGTTTTCAGCAGTCAGTCAATACGTTGCTTCATTTATGTTTTAAACGTTTATCCGCAAATATTAGAAAAGAAGAAAATAACATTTTCAATGTGCCTCGAGCAGAACTCTAAATGGTTGCAGCATGCACCAAATATGTTAACGACATCCAAGTAAACCATAATGAACTGATTTTGGCAGCTCGGCAAAGATTAATGAGGCCAGTCCAAAATTCTAACTAGTGAAAGAAGCCAAAACGAAAGGCAAACATTCAACCATTCATACGTGTAATGAAAATTCAGAAAATACAAGCTTCTGTGTACAGTACCAGTTTCAGTATGTTGCAAAATGGTCTGAAGCATCATCAATTATAGTGTACTTGTTTTACTGACAAGAGCTGTACATTTAATTATGCAAAAGGCTCTGTCATTACTTGTTACTTAGTTCACTGTAAAATAGCCAATGTGAGCATCCTTTTAATTACCAATGTATGATTTAAGTCACTGAAACAAGCAAAGATGACAGAACAAAATTCAACAATATAAAGCATTGCAACAAAACATTATAAAGAATAAAAATGAACTCTGAGCAAAAGTGTGAAAGGCTCGTGTGAGAACACACACTTTCTTCCATTCAAGAATCGGACATTCGCGTTGATTCAAGGAAGACCACCGGGTATCGAATGCATCTTCAGTGCATTAACATAATGAGAAGATGAATGAACGTGGACAGTTTGGCATGAGTTAAAGAGAAGAGTTCACAGCACACTCACCAGGAGCAGAGTCTCCCAGCAGTTTGTCCAGTACAGAATCCCACAGCTCCGGGGGAAGCAAAGTGCTTTTCTGAAGTGGAACAAATGATGAAAGATGCAACGAAAAAAAGTAAAAATCTGAAAGTGTGAAGCACCTCCAAAATGTTCCTGCCGCTCTCTCTCTCTTCCTCTCTCTTTCGGTTCTCTAAAGCATTGACAGCTCAGCTGGCTTCCTCCCTGTCTTCTTCTCCTCTGTTCCAGCTCTGTCTACCCTGCTCATGTAACTGGAGGGGCTGGAGAATGGGGAGATTCTGAGAAGAGAGTGAGAAGAAGAGAGATGGAGAGGTAATTCTCCTCTTAAAAAGACACTCTGTGGTCAGACCCCACTCCTCTAACAACAGGTCTTAAGTAACACCCCTGCCCCCGCCCCCCCCCCCCCCTCCCCACAGCAACACCACCACCTCACAAACAGCTGGATGTAGAGTTGGGCTACTGCCTTGAAACGGGATTCCTCTACACTTACTTGTGCTTGGGGGGGGTGGTGGGGGGGTGGTGGAGAGAGAGAGAGAGAACAGAAGCATTTCAGGGCTCCAGGAAGAATTAAAAGGAAATTCTGGCTCTACAGACCATTTAAGGCAGAGCAGGAAAGAAAAAAAAAGCAATGCTAATCATTTTTATTTTATTAATCAGCAAGTGTTGTGAGAGGTCATTGCTATTTGTCCACCTCCGAACACCTTTAATTTTTTGTACTGTCAGTTATTTTTTGAATGAAAGTGGCTTCGAATGTAAAAGAAAGCATTTCCTCTTTATTACTCCAACACCAAACCCCCCCCCAAACCCTCATTATTCCTTCAGAGAACATCAGAAAAAGGCTTGATATGCAAATTGAACCTAGAGTCCCCTGATTGGTCTATTCTCATACCTCTGTCCCAACACCCTGCCAAACATTGTCCAAAGACTCATTGCATGCCTCCACATTCATTGGTTAGAAACCAAATGGTCCTGGTCCCAGTCATGCAGCTCAGAGGACCCAGAGCGATCATTAGCACCAACCCAAATAAAAACAGGAACAAAGACCCGGGGTCTGGAACCAGTTTGAGACAGAAGACAGATGGCAGTGACATGTCTTTGGGATGAGACCTTAAACCTGACTCACTGTCATGGAAAAATTTCCAGTCTGACACATGAATCATTCCCAACTGCCTAACTACCCAGCCATCCTCACCACACACACACACACACACGCACACATACACACACACACACGCACACACAGTTATATGATTTCAGTTTCAGTGTGTTTCCCATTGGCCCAGACAGTTTTTGTTTGGGATGAAGGATATTGTTAGATTCCTCTGCTTTTTGCATCCCTTGCTTTGTGTTTTAAGTTTGCTTTTTGTGCTGCTGTGTTTATTTTTGTCTCTCCTACAGGTGGAGATAATGATGTCACAGTCCCGTTACGGAGATCCCGATTGGACGATGCACCGGAAAGGAGACAATGCTCTTCAGAAGACTGACACCTCTGGCCATCGCCAGGCAACCAGACTAAGGGATGCCTGTTGCTGGGGTAACCGGGACCATGGCACTGCAGTATTTTTTTTTAAAAACATGCAGGACTTTATTTTGATAATGTGCATTTTTTTCTGACAGTCCACAGTCCATGTTCTGCTGTCTGTTGATCCTAACAGCACCATCACTTCTGTATTTACCAATCAATCAATCAGTTTTATTTGCATAGCGCTTTTAACAAAGGAGCTTTGTCACAAAGCAGCTTTACAGAGAACCGGCCCCCAAAGAGTAAGCCTAGGGCAACAGTGGCAAGGAAAAACTCCCTGACTGATAACAGGAACTTATCAACTTTTCTATAACGCGCTTGTTAAATGACCAATTGTAGCCTTTGTGTTGCCTTTTAGTCATCGAAAATTATTTTGTATAAGAGTGCAGGTCGTTTGGATAGTCAGCGATTACCCCAATTCGTACTCGGGAAAAACATCTACGAGGGATTGGAGGATGAAAATTTTGAACGGCAGATTATTTTCCACCCAGACGTGGGATCCATCTATCCATTATCTGCCCAGTGAGCCCTTGCTACCTGTGCTGAGCTTGTATATGTATATGAACCAATGACTGGCTACTTCTGAAGAATCATGCTTTTGTGTAGGTGAGGCCTTGTATGGATGGGGCAATTCAAGCCAAATCAACCTACAGCAGCATTTCCCAACCTTTTCCCTTCCGCGGCACACTTTCCAAATTTACAGAATCTCATGGCACACCACTCTCAAAAGCACAAAAAATAAACACCCTGCAGTCCCCCCTCCATACACGCACGGACTTAGGCCTCGATGTTCTGTTGTGGTTTTAATTAAGCGATATGCATTTTAATGACATTTATTTTGCCTTTTGTGAATGGGATTTGAGTTCATTTAAGTTTTTTCATTTGAACATGAAAATTTTTTTTAAAGGATTTTTCACACGGCACACCTGACCTCGCCTGACGGCACACCGGTTGGGAAACGTTGACCTGCAGTATACATTGAAATATTGCATGATGCTAGAATTTGCTGGAGCCGATGAGCTCAGGAACCAATGGGAATAGGAATCCTCTCTCAAAGACTGTAAACTCCCTTTCCAGATGCTGCAGAGGTATAGCATCAGGGGGAAAAAAATAGTTGTGCACTGATCTTATAGTACTCTTTGTACAATGCTTTCTGAATGAGGGTTTTGGAGTTTCGCCCTCTGAACTAAACTAGACAAGCCTTCTATTCGAGAAAACAGTTTGGAGGAAACAATTTTTTTCACGTTTCTGAAGGCACAAACAGTCATGCCAAAAATATTTATGTTTCTTGAGTGGTGTGCCACCCGGCCTCCAAACAAGTAGAAGCGATTCCATCTGAAGGAGATGCCCTTAGTTTGCCCGTTTCACTGTCTGTTTCCCGTTTATACAAAAAACCGTGCATGAGGACATGACACAAGCCTGCGTCAGCATCCTGTGCGTCTTTCAGAGACAAACGTAAGCTACACCTGCTTCGATTGACCTCGTTGCCCTGTGTTATTCCACAGTTCTCCAGAGACTTCTCTAGTGCTCCTGAAACGCAGCCAATAACGACACAAACAGGCTCGCAGAGTCAAACAGAAACAGCCCTGCGTATGATCGCTTGTCCCCTCTGAATGGAGGAGGAAAGGCCTGGTGTGGAAGAAAATAATAAACGACCAAACAGAGTATTTCACGAATGTCTCACAAAGCCTCTTGTTTCAATATATTTGACATCAGTTTTCAATGCACATGGAGTTGGGTGTGGGGGGGGGGGGGGGTTGCATATTTGTCAAACATATCCCTAAATCACAGTAGCATGTGAATCTTTCCTTGGCTTTGCGTTTGAAAAAATGAACATACAGAACAGCAAATGGAATGAACTGAAATGATCCTTATGAGGGTATGGGAACCACAGCAAGTGAACGTGACTCACTCCAAACATCCAGGAGCAAAACAAATCTGATTCATGAGCAGAGCAGAGGATGATGAGAGGGGCAGATTTTCAGCAAGATTCCTGGCACTGTTGGAAGAGGAACAAGGTGAGACAGAGGTCAAAGAACGAACCCGAAAAACACTCCTGAATGAGGGTGTAGTCCTCCCCACAAACACACTCCCATCTGGTACCTCATCTCAGAACTTCGACCTGGCGGACTCTGAAGTCATCTTACTACATTTCCCATGAGTTCAGCAGGGGGTTCTACAAAAACCAGGAAGTTCTCTTGATCTCACCAGCAACAGTTGGCCCCTACACATCCATAGGATTGACAGCCTGAAGACTTTCCAGATAAAACGTGCTCAAGCCGTTGCTGCTCAAAGGGAACGTTTATAAAGTGTTTTATTGAAAAATCGCCAGGGGTCCATTTCTGATCTAATGTACAGATGCTAGATGTGTGCTTACTTCACCTTGCTGGAAATAATAAATGAATCAATGTCTTTGAAGGCCTGTATGATGGCTATGCCATATCACATACATTAACAAGCTGAAGGTTTGAGTGCTATTGTAAAAAACTGGAAAGGCAGTGAAGGTTGGTGCAGGTCAGAGCAAGGTTGGATAACTCTGTTTCTGCAATACTGGTGGGTATGTAGGCTTTTGTTTCCCCCAATTATCCAGGCTTAATGAGTTAGGTGCGTCACTCGCATATATAATACCAGTAAAACATTTGATATAGACATAAGAACAGGCTTCAGCTGTTCCAGATGTTTAGATCAAATAAAAGTTTGGACTGAGAGAGCTCATGCCAACTGCTGCTCAATTAAAGTTGGCATGAAATGCATAAACAGATTATTTTGCTTCTCTTTCATCTTTGGTCTAAACAAAGATCACCTCTTTGAGGTGATAGTGAGAATAAAAGCTTAGATGAAGGCATAATTTATAAGAAGCTCTTACACATGTATGAATGAACAACTACTTCTACTACTACTACTAGTAATAATAATAATAATAATAATAATAATAATAATAATAATAATAATAATGATAGTGAATTTATGTAGTACCTTCATCTAAGAATCTCAAAGTGCTTCACAGGCTTATTTAGTCTGACGGCCCTCTGGCTGGATTATGTACCTTACCTTTGTTCTGTGTCTAAGCAGGTAGGCTACCTGGTGGGCGAGGCTGGAGAGCCATCAGGATGACTCAGGACAGCTGGCCTGGGTTTTCCTGTCCTGTAGCCTTAAAAGGCTCACCGGTCTCTCGGTTTGGCTGGCTCCTCACTCCCAAGCACGCTCTTTCTTTGTTTGGTGTTTGGCTTTTTGTTTCTTTATTTTCCACCGCACAACACCCACCTCACCATACTTCCCATTTCATCCACTCACTTACACTACTGATTTACTGATTGTCACGTCCTATTGCATTATTGCATTGCATTGTTGTCGAGAGTTCGTTTAGTTGTATACTTTTTAATAATAAATTCTTGATCATTTTTTCGCTTATATTGTGTGTGTCTCCATTTTTGTTGTGGCCAAGAGCTGGGTCATAATAAAATTAGTTTTGTGACCACAGCCTGGATCACCCCTGAACGTTTTGAAACTGAGGTTTGAGAGTTGGGAGGCTGGCAAAGAATTAAAACAGTTGACGAAAGAAAGGCAAGAAAACAAGCACACAGCTGTTCAGAATCAGCCAATTGCTTGCTTTTGTCAAACTTTTGGGGGGGGGGGGGGTAAATATTTACACGCTGTGACTGCTCGGTAAACAAACAGTACCAAGTCAAATGTTCAAAATCAAATAAATGACTTCAGGCACAACAGACCGCATCACTACAAGTGTGTGTGTGTGTGTGGGGG
Organism: Anguilla rostrata; assembly: GCF_018555375.3. Taxonomy (NCBI): domain Eukaryota; kingdom Metazoa; phylum Chordata; class Actinopteri; order Anguilliformes; family Anguillidae; genus Anguilla; species Anguilla rostrata. Next base: position 4,385,887 of record NC_057946.1, on the reverse strand, counting down.
GGGGGGGGTGGCGGGGCATTGGACACATATTTGTAAATACACGATAAAATGATGCCAAAAAAATACCTTAGAACATTAAAACATTTGCAGACAATCCATTCATTCCATTTTACTCATCTTTTGCCAATATTCAAAAAATAGGAATGCATTTTTATTGCATGATCAACCATGCATGACTTGATTAATTGATTTTATTGGATAATTGAATGCAATCACACTTATTGTATAATGATTGGTCAGTTATAATGATTGTCAGTAAGTTACTGTAAATTTATTTACAGTGTTATCACTGTAAATGTGAAATGCAGTAACCATTACTTTGCTGAGAATACAAATACAGTATAGCACTGTAATTACGAATTGTAAAACAAAAAACTGCACTGTAAAATCCACATAATGTCTGAGGATCTAACGAGGCTCGAACTAACCAATGCAGTATAAGATGAATTGACCAGTAGCAGAGCAGTTAGGCCAACTAATGGATCACTACCTCTACAGTTAACTGCTAGATTTTTACTACTGTACGATTACAGTAAATTACGGCACATTAAAACTTCCAAGTAGCCTACTGTCATAATTTCTGTGAAATGACATGAGGACAATGTAGTGACCTGTGAATTAAGTTATGTCTGTTGTTTTACAGCATCGCAAAGGGAGGCATTTATCTCATTTAAAATGGGCCGTTTTCTTTTGAACAAGATTATATTACAAGGAACAAATTAAAAGTTTAATTAAATTGGCTATATCCTATTTGTGCAATAAAATTTAAAAAAAAAGCAAAATAGCGATAAGGCTTTTGTACAAAGTGTGGGCAGGGGGTTTTGCCAATCCGAATATTCTCTGATGATGATGATGTCATATTGCGATTCGGGAGTGCTGCTTTCTTCAGGACTTTCTGTCTGGAGGAACACTTATTCTGCCCTGCCAGCTTTTGATAAAACTTCCTTGTTTTTCGTCATTAGGTCAGTATTTCAGTCAAAACATTCACTGTACATGGTTTCACAGTACAACCAATAGTACCGTGTCCCATGCCATGTATACGAAACGGTTGCCCATAATGCATTGCCATTCACAGCAATAAAAAGCAAAATAATGTCATGCTATCGTACTGCCCAATATACTATAAATAATTTATATAAAATACGGTGCCATTTAGAAAAAAATGCTTACCGTGGGTAAATGGGGAATAAAGTAAAGAAACGGCATCCCAGGTGCTGTGATTATTGACTGCGTCAGCATTGAACAAAATCGCAAGCGAAATAAGAACAGCCCTACAGCTCCACATCAGAGGATACGAGATACAAAGGTCACACTGCCCAGCAGGAGGGCCTCAAGTCAATACCCACGTCAGCCAGCCTAACAGTTCACAGCTCGGGGGCGTCGTCGTTGGCAACTCGACTCCGAAATACTGTTCTCTGCTCCCTAAAATGTATAAAAGAGACCATTGTTGCAGTCGCTCTCTTCTTCTTTTTTTCTGTACGTGCTGTATGTTTTAAGAAAACTGGTAAATCACAAAAATTGTTTCTGTGCAGCTTCAGAAACACCACCACGGGAGGGGGGTGGGGGGGGGGGACATGGGTGATGCGGACAAAATATTCGCCGGTAGCAAAAACAAGCACCACAGATGGGAAATTTAAGCCCGCGATGACAGGAGCCATCATCCTAAAAAGCTGCACAGAAGCCTGAGAGGGACGGAGAGAGAGCGTGTGTTCCGAGCGTGACCTTTGCGTGCCATTTATTTATCGTTGTTTCTCGGTGTTCCGTCGGACAGGGCGCATTCATAAATCAATTTTTTAATAAACCGTGGCGTGCAATCAAAACACGGCCTCTTAATGGGAAAAGAGTTGCTACAATGCTTAAATTTTGCAGTTTACTGTACCGAAGGAACATATGTGCAGGAAAATGCCCCCTTTTCAGGATCTCAGTTATAGCCAAAAAATATGTCCGTGGACAAGCGCTTATTTTGTGAAACTCAAGTACACACGGACTAACACTAACTAACATAGTTGATACTCGCATATAAGAGAGGGGAAGTCTTCAGGCATGCCTCAGAAGGTACTACAGTATTAATGAATTCCGAAAAGGCCTCAGAAGTGAACCATGTACCAAAATTCTCTGTGTATTTAGTAACATTTTCAGAACAATTTAAGGCGAGAATGCTTCACTTGTGGTTTCTCAATGAAAAGCTTAAAATGGGATTTCTCTGAATTCTGAGAATGAAACGCCACAGGGCTCTGCCATGGATAATTTACTGAGTGGCTTTCCAAGCCCAGCTGGAGTCTCTGATCTGTGTGCTTTCAAAGATCTGCTTCCCCCTCCTTCACAGTTCATTTCCAGAACCAGACAACGGGTCCTTTTCTCCCAAACTACAGGATGCTGAATAATTTCAGAAAAAGTTTTCTGCCGCGGTCCTGTCCTCTCATTCCTACCAACAGTTCCTCAGGCAGTGAGTCACTGAGTCAGACGTGTCAGTAGAGTGGCTGGTCCTTTCAGGGATTCTGTGGCAGTGGTATTCACTCGTACTCTCAGGAAGCCACTGGGTCTGTGGGTTTTTTTGTTTTGCATTTTAAAATGCAATTCAGGCACAATAACCTGGTGAGGCAACAATGCCGTCCACTGCTTTAAATGACCAATTAAGTTTCGAGAAAAAGCAACCATGGAAAAAAAAAAACCTGCAGCTCCCCGAGAGAGGGAAAATACCACATCTTTACGACGCTCCATACAGGGGTCCGTAATTCAGTCCATAGCCCCCTGTTTGAAACCCTGCTCTGGTATTATCCTGCTCCGAGGTGAACTTTGACCTTTGACCCTGTGCAAAGGTCACCCCTGTGGCTCTGAGAGTTTGGGGCCAGGTGGGTTCGGGGGCAGCGCGTGTTAAGGGACCAGGTCTGTAATCTGAAATGGGCTGGTAATTAACTGGACAGAGGAAGCAATGCAGGAACTCCACAAGAGTCTCTAATTATCCATAGCAGATAAATAACACTGATAACATCCAACTGTTACAGTTTAAGACATCGCTTTCCTGGTCCGGATCCAAAGGCTCCAGCTCGTTTTAGTTCCAGCTGGGATGATTTAATTTCATTTTAACTGATCACAGTTCTGGAATGATATTTTTTATAGTTTAAAGAGTGCTTTGTGCTGCAAAAAAGTGATGTATGTCTTTGTTTTTGTCTGTATTTTTATATTAAATAATCAAGATCTGGAGTAGGCATGACACCCTAAAAACCTAAACTGTCTTTGTTGTGAGCCTCTGATCTAGACAGTCACGTTTACATGATGTATTCAAACAGGGACCATTGAAAGACATCACACCTAAAAACTCTAATGTTTTACGTAGACATCCAGTAATTCGCCTTCAGGTAACTTTCTGTGTTACCTGTCACCCTATACTATACAATTTGCTGGCTTTTGGGGTCATGCTGGGGTCATTGAACTGCCAACTAATAATCACAACCAGCAGGTTTCAACGTGAAAACTTTTTAAATGGTGTGAGCAAAGTGCTGACCAGATATCTGGGACGGAAGCGTTTGCTGCCTTCTTTGAAGACTTGGGCCAATTAAATCACATTTTGTGTTTGGGCCGCCATGCTGATCCGATATTCATTCTTTGCGTGCTTATGGAATAAATCTCTGGCTGGGATTCAACCAATGTGACCCTAACACGCCTGCAGTTTTTTTTTTTTGGCACTTTTAAGGGTTTCAAACAAGCAATCTGCTTGCATGTGAACTGACAACAAATGGTAAACAGTGAAAAGAAGAGTACAGTACCCCACCAACCACAACATGCAGGCATATCTTTACACCGAGTAATCTTTTAAGAAAAAGAGGACGGTAAACAAAAAAAAGATTCAATTTCAATTCAATTCAAGAACTTTATTGTCATTGTGCAAGCACAACGAAATTGCAATTGCATCAACCTCAAATGATGCATTTGTATTTAGGACTTCACACATATTACCAAAGAATAAATAAGACAGGAATGAGAGAAGAAATATAAAATATCAGCGATAGAAAGTACAATATAGCAATATAAGTACAAATATAAGCAATATAAATACAAATATAAGAAACATCAGTACAAGATATAAGCAATATAAAGTATAAAATACGATTAACGATAAAATACAGCTTAACGAGGGTGCAAGGTTGAAGTGACATGTAAGTGAATATTGCACGTTTTCCCATGATGGCAGCACATCAGTCTTGTCAGACTGAGGAGAGGTCTGAGTTCAACAGTGCCACAGCTTTTGGGAAGAAGCGGTTTTTCAGTCTATTTTATGGGGGGAAAAAGGTACTGTACTAGCAGTCCTGTATGGATTTATAGTTCCAAGCTGCAGTGCATTTACAGTACATTTACCCGTAATAGCCTGTGAAGCGCGGACATAAAGCCGAGTGCTAGTGAACTCCAGAACATAAAACCGAGTGTTAGTGAACTCCAGAACAAGCCAATGGAACGGTGTCTCACCGTTCTCGCCCTATCCAACATTTATTACCCCACAAAGGTGGGGATCTGCGGTTTCCCAGAAGGCCGCATTCTTACGGAGATTAGCGGGTCTCGCTGTGTTCCGTCTTTCCGACGATGGCAGCGTTTATTTTCCAGGTTCCCAGCCCGTTACAGTGAAGTATGGTACATCACAATCCCGCTGTCAGGCACAATGCTACCGTTCATTCAGAGTAGCTAGCTAGCGGAGTGAACAAAATAAAGAAAACTACACTTCAAAACAAACTTCTGGGTGGGCCTCTATCGAGGACAAAAAAAAAAATCATCAAAAAACAAGAATTTATTGTCCCTTTTTTTGGCTAATACAAAGCCGATGTTCTGTTGGTACAGTCACTGTGTGATATTCTAGCCCTTTGACAGTGGCCTTGATCAGGACACGATAAAATTAAATGCAGTCTCTCTGTGACTTTGGGCTTTTGAGTTACAGTGTTACAGTGGGTGGAGCCACACTGAACTGGCATACACAGGATGGGTGGGGCTGTCCCAATTTGAGGGCCACGGGGCTGATTTTGAGGGCCCGCCTCCTCTCCACTCCACCTGTCTCACCTGAGGGCCGGTTATCCGCCCTTCCCCCGTGTCTCTCCCAAAAGGGAGACGCACATTCATCTCAGAAGTGAGAATGCAGGTATGGTTTGATGGACAGCGACAGCACACTGAACTGTGAGGCCAAGCGGATTGGGTCCCTGCCCTACCCTGAGAGTGGGGCTGAGGAGAGGAGGCTGTTTCACAATTGCACAGTCATCTCTCTCAATCTCTTTCGGCTGTTCCCGTTCGGAGTCACCACAGCAGATCACCCAAACCGCATATTTTTGATTTGACACATGTTTTACGCCAGATGCCCTTCCTGACACAACCCTCCCATTTTATCCGGGCTTGGGACCGGCACTGCGAACGCACTGACTTGCGCATGCTCAGTGGCTGGCTTGGAGCACTGGCCGGGAAACGAACCCAGGCCTCCAGCGTGGCAGGCGAGAGCTCTACCACTGAGCCAGCAATGCTCCACAAACGCACAGTAAAATGTTCAGGGTTAAATCGGCTCTTACCAATTACATATGGTCCCTTATTGAACTCTGTTAGAGATTTCCTGCTCTCAGACTTTCAGGGGATCAGTGAAGAAGCGTGACAGTGGAGGAATGTGACCGGTCGTTTGCAGAATCGGTTCATGATTGGTTTCATCCTGCCCAGGGTAGAGTGAGTGGATTTAATTCAGGTAGGTGCTCCTAGGATTAAGGGAATGTGGCAAATGACACATAGATCTGGCCAATTTGTTAATCTTGGAAGTGGTGCAAACTGTGACAGCATCAATGCACCAAACTGCAGTGTCACGCAAACACACATGTACACAAATAAATTTGATCCCTCTCTTTCACGTGCAGGCACACATTTACAAATCATGATTAAGATGTTGCCATGTATTGACTTTGCAGCACTAAACGATCCCCTTACTTGTGCACAATACAATCTCCAAGATGGTGTGCTTCCAAACTGCTTTGTGATGTGACCAACTGTGTCAGAGATGAGATGACTAAATTAATTATTTGAGAACGGCTTGATTTTACTGCAGCTAAGGTCTTGGAAATTACAACCAGCAATTTGGCTCAATCTTTCCCTGATTTTGCTCCCACTTGTGAGGTTGAAAAGTCAACTATCATTTTTTGCAACGCGTCGTTTTCCACTTGACATCACCACGCGGTTTGATTAAATCAACACCGATGGAGGCGTGGCTGTCGAAAGGAGCGACCCAGAAGCAGGAATGCGCCGAACTCTCCACAGAAGCCCCTCCCCCCCTGCCAATCATCACCCCCGGCTCTCCCCATCTGCTCCTTTAGTGCATATTTTCTCAAACTGCCGCTCACTGGAAGGGTGAGGTGGCGGTGTAGCACAATGACCAGGGAACTGGCCGTACGACCGGTCAGTTACAGGTTCAGTTCCCACGTAGAGCACTCTGGCTGTATCCTTGAGGAAGGTACTTAATCTGAATCGCATGAGTGCACAGAGTGCCCTTCACCTGATTATTCTGAAGCCCTTTACAGTTTAGGGGTTGGACTCCACCACCACCAATGGGCAGCATGCATCTATGCACTACGTGGCACTATGCGGTTGTTCCCTGCACTTGGAACGGTACTTCTCTCTAGGTGTTTTCGACACACTTGTTCCTGGTTATGGTTATACACTTTGTTGTACGTCGCTCTGGATAAGAGCGTCTGCCAAATGCCTGTAATGTAATGTGATGTAATGCATCTGAGTGAGACATTTTGCGTCAGAATGTTCACAACACATCAGCTGATCAGTTCCATGTCAGGTCTTAGATTAAGTGCCATGACATTTATTAACCTACAGTGAATATTTATTATTACTAATTTATTAGCTTGAATTAGACAGTTTATCAAGGCTGAATTAGACCGTTTACATTAAGAATAGCAGTGTTTTGGAACAATGCTTAAAGGTATAAAGTGTTTCACTGGGGAAAAGCAGCTGCAAACCCACTCCTTCCAAGCACCCTGTGACCCCTTAACCATTATATCACAGCACTACCCAGCAGAGCCTCTCACCTCTGTCCCACATGCACTGTACTGACGTACAGTCTGGTTCCAGTGACATATAGCCTGGTTCCAGTGACTCTAAGGTAAGTTAGCCAAATTCTGTGTCTGTGACACAGCACTGAATCACACACGATTGCACGCACATTAAAAGCACATTTAGAAAATTCCTAACGAGTGTGGTATCACGTCTGTAAAAAATCTTTTTCCAGCACTGTGCCGGCATGCCCCGATACAGTGAGATGCATGTTGAAGGGGGTGCAGTGTTTGGGGGGGGGGGGGTGCTACCCATTTTAAGACTACTGTGGCAGTAGAGCTTTTAACATGTCTCATGGGCAATGTAATGGTTACTGTTATGGGGAATACTAATCATTGTGCACATTCCCCAATCCCATTATGACATCATCACCATCCTGGAGGGGGGAAAGCAAGTAAATCTCATTGTCTCAATTTGCAGCACTCGTTGAAACAATACACAGATCTGGAAGAGAGGAAGGGGGTGAGCGAGAGAAAGAGAAATATGGAGGGGGAAGGTGGGGAGGTGGGGGGAAAGAAGGGGAGAGATGGAAAGCGGGACAAGGAAAGAGAGAAGAAAAAACAGCGTGCCATTGTACTTAGAGAGCTACTGTAGTGACGTAACTGAAATACAGATGTAATACATCATACGTACAACCTTGTAAAAAGAAACCATAAAAAAAAAACATGAAGTGAGCACGGCAATAAAAGTAAAATTAAAAAAAACCTTGTTGCACAACACACGTTTCACAAAACAGACGAGAGTGCGCTTCCACTTGGAGCTTGGCCTAGCGTGTCATGGCATGGTGGACACTGAGCAGAGCAGTGCTGTCGCGGCAACGGACATAAAACATGGACTAATATGGAGCTGAACGCGTCTCTTGGGGGGGGGGGGGGTACCTGGACCTTGCCAACCAGCTGGCCCCAACACCCAGTAGAATATTCCAGAATGAAAACATGCTGTGGCCACTTGAGGAGCTCAAACCAGGCAGTCAGAGGGGGGACTTCGGAAAGGATGGGGGGGAGGGGGGGGAGAATATAATTATTTAAATGGATTACATAAGATCTTAAAGACAGAGATCTGCCAGAATAACAAAGGGCCATACTACACTGAGCCAGTGGACTACAGAACCACAGGGTCTGCTGCTGTTCTGTTTCATCCAGCATTTAATCGATCAATAAAACCAGTTGAATGCAGAGATAAACTCACATTTTCACAGTTGCTACTAGGGTCTGAATCTATTGCTTATTTCAAAGTGAAAAGAAAAAAAACCAGACAGGCTCTGAAGCCCTCCAGAGCCAGGGCCATGACCCCTGACCTCTTAATGGCACTGCTTCTCCTCGTCACCATTTTGATGGCTTAAGCTGTTTTTTTTTTTGGATTTTAAAGCAGAGAATGTAGAGCCTGCGTCGGCGCAGGCCCAGCGAGGCGAGCTGTAATCACACTGTGGTCTCAGAAATGAAACACAGTTTAACTGCGTCCCACGTCGTACGGTAGAAACAGACCAGGCCTGATAGCTCAGCCTGAAGTATTTTTTATTTTTTCATTTTTGATGTGTTGTTTTTATTGCACATTGTCGTTAATTGTTTTATGTTGTAGTGCTAATTGTTTATCGTACTGTTTTGTCTTATTTGCAACATTTTTGTGCTGCTGCTTGTCTTGACCAGGGCTCCCCCTGAAAAAGAGATTCTTAATCTCAATGGGGCCATTCGCTGGTTAAATAAAGGTTTAATAATAAAAAATAAATAAAAATATTCTTTGCTGAACATTTACATTTTGGTTTTCTTCTCCGCTGTCCTAATATGTTTTTTGCGGGAGGGACATACCGAGTTCAAACTGTGTTGCACTAGTTTATGAGTGGGGCTGCCACTATCTGGGCACAACTGTTACACTCACATCTGTTTTTGATGTTGAACAAGCACTGATGCAATCACATTAATTGCAAACAGTAATTTTACAAGGGATTCGTGTCCATTTAGCACAGAATAATGAGGAACAAAATGAATCACTGAGCTACAAATTAGATCAGATGAATAAGAAGCAAATTGACTACTTCAGTATTTTTTGACAATTTACAATTCATAGAATTGGATTATTTCAAATGAATTAGTTTTTTTTTTCGTTATACGTGGTTGAATGGAAAATGTGAGGTCTAGATCATGGGTGCACAACAAGGGTCAATCCATTTCAGGATTTTGTGCGAACATTTGCCAACATTTATTTAATTAGCCCAATCATATCTTGATCCGACGTGTATAAGCACCAGCTACAGCCGCAGACTGCAAGTGTATCCGAGAGATTGTACTGTGCTCAAGTACAGGAATGAAGCAGCGTAGTTTATAGAGCTGTAAGACATGGCAATCGGTTGGAACAAAAACCAGCACGCAGATCGGCCATCCAGGACCGGAGATGTGCACCCATGGTCTAGATGTACATTTCTGTAGAATAGAATAGGCTAACCCATGCCCCCCCTCCCCATCCCTTCACCAACCCAAGGGAAGTGATCCACCACAGAAGCTAGCTGAGCTGAGTCGGACCCGGGTCTGGATCCACTAACAGCCTGTTCGAAACGCTCTCTCAGTTGGGGGTATTACTGCTCCAGCCAGCCGCTGTGGCTCCCACACCATCCCGATGGGTGAGCTTGTGGAAAAACTGGCAGGCCAGCCACAGAGGAGGGGGACATGGCTGCAATGGGTCCATGGACTGAGGGGAAAGAGGGGACTGTCCTTCCTGCAAGGAGAGTTTGACACCCAGGACCCCTCAGCCTGCAATGGTCCATGGACAGAGGGAACAGAGGGGACAGAGGGGACTGTCCTTTCTGTAAGGGGAGTTTGACACCCAGGACCCCTCAGCCTGCAAGGGTCCATAGACAGAGGGGACAGAGGGGACTGTCCTTTCTGCAAGGGGAGTTTGAAAGCGAGGACCCCTCGGCCTGCAAGGGTCTTGGGCCCCTTGTGGGCTTTAATGAAAACTCTTTCCACCGCAGCCCATGAATCCTGGGCAAGGCTACTTCCTGTCTGTATCATGACCTCACATAGTGACCCAATGGGACATCAAGATGAAGAAGGTCCCATGCTATCAGTAATCACAGCAGCGATGACATAACACTGATCACTCTGTTACCATGGAAATTAGCTTAAATTTGATCACTTACCCTAACTATAGCAGCAATACATAATGCATAATACAGCAATCCTTAGCTGTGGTTCCAGACATCCCAGGGTGTGTACATTTATATTGTTACTTAGTAGTTAAAGCAGTTCATTACATGTTAGCCATGTAATCGGCCAGCTGCCGATTTTAAGGCAAACAGGGTTGTTCATGAAAGCTGGGATCTCCCTGCTACCATGGTGATTTTACCACAATGCCATGGCATGACCAGTCAAGACCAACTGAATATTTTCAGAACAGGCAGGAATTCCCCCTGACCCGCCCCTCGCCCCGCCCACCTCGCCTGTGTGGAATGCACGGTTTTACTCTCATTACACCCGGTGCCTGGGTGCCCCCTTAATGAAGACTTACAACAAGGGAACTGGAGGGAGAGGACCAGGTCAAGAATCCGAAGCACTCTGTTGTTTAAACTGTCATCGGGGGGAAGACGCTAAATCTCCAGGCTACATCCAGAAGGGAACTGCGCCTGTCCGTCTCACCGCCGTCGGCTTCGAAAAAACAGCCGTTACTCACGAGGCTGGTGTGGGCCCTGCTGACACAGGTCACAGGTCACAGGTCACAGGTCACAGGCCAAACACTAAGTCCGGGACACCAGGTAAGCCTTCTGTAATTATCTTCACAGGTAGGTTCTGAACCTAATTTGAAAAAGAAAACTTAACATACTGAAAGTTTTTAACTGCCTTTTTACCGATCGTTTTTGGTCATCTCTATCTTATTTTGTCTTATGTTTCGCTTTTTATTTGGAAACTGCTTTGAACAAAAGACATGAAAAGCACTTTAGCAATAAAGTGCATTATCACCAAGAGCACAGCGAGATAGCATTAGCATCAGCATGCTTTGTTTTTTTTCCCTCCAAACACCCTGGCTGCAGGTAAGGGTCTGAGGTAAGGTGCAGCACCTGAACGGTTTCATCCTCAGTGCTACCTCAACGAACGCAATCGCAAAAGGGACAAGTGCAGTGTCCAGCAGCATGTTCCCAATCACTGTGGCAATCCAAGGTCGTGCAACGGTTCTGTTCTGGTGGCCATATGGATCATATACCCTCCAGTGCTGAAGTCACATTGGACGTGACGGTCACTCTCCAGATGCTTATTGCTGCTCAGTTGCAATAATACTGCCATCTATGCTGACACAGCCACGAAAAAAAATTAAAAACAGAACTAAGACTCTTTCGCTCCATGAGTACAAATGCATCCAAAACTGAAGGATGTCGTAGTTTTGGAGTGGAGAAATTAATTAAAATGAGTATTTTCAGAAAGTATAAAGCTGTTGCTTAGATGGTTTTTATTATTTAAAAAATTAGTTTACTTTCTTGGGTTTTTTAAAGCAGTTTTATGTAATGTAGTTTAATGTACAGCTTTATTCAATTAAGGTTATTTTAAATATTAACAGAGGTTACTGATGGCCTTCTGGTTTAACAGCTTGTATTTGTGCTTCCTGGTCTAAAACAAGACACAACTTATGTAACATAGAAAGAACACTAATATGTGAATTTAAAAAATACTTAATAAACAAAAACCGAAAAATTGTCCAAACACTGATCATTGCTTCCTGTGGTGAAACAAATGCTTCCTGCCAAATAACAGACTTATACCTTACTTCTTTCCTTTGTAATTATTACCCACAGACACGGAAGAAACCTGTGTTTATATTGAAAGACATTATGCTTGAAACCACACGCTTGCATTCCATTTAATGCAAGTCAAAGCTAAGGACTAACGTTCATTGAATCCAGATCCCATTTTCTTCGTTCACAAACTGGGACAGTTTTTTATTATTTATTTTAAAAGGACGTGGAAGACATTAAGAACACACTTGGAGCAACTGGTGCAATGACACAGAACCCAGGGAAATCTTTTTATTTTAAATTCCAGATCCGCAGGTTTGGATGTTCTCCTCTGTCTCTTTCTATAGCCGCTTTTCCACCACATGGTACTGGCTCAACTCGACTCGACTCGACTCGACTCAACTCTACTTGACTCTCCTTGCTTTTGGTACCAGGTACTTCGTTTTCCACTGCAGATAGTACCCCGTCAATGTAGCTGGTCGTCATAGCGGCGCTGCATGAAACTGCCGTTTCTGACCAATCAGTGGTCTACAGTGTTTTTGGAGTCTAGGAGATAAATTCATTCATTAATACTTCATATCTCTGTAATGTTGTAATCTAGAAGACACTATAAATAAAGTTTAGCACAGTCTGTCATGCGCTCAAAGGGGTTGAGAATGCGCAGTGGAAACTTATCTGCGTTCTATTATTTCTCTTTCCTTCAAGATGTTAGGATAAACATTTAGTAATTCCTTCTAAACATTTCTTCTTCCTTTCAGATTTTTTCCTTCCGCTGCTAAGTCTCCGTAACTGTTGTTTAGGTCAAAGTTTAGTTTTTTTTTCTTTTGGGCCCGCTGAGCACAGTGCCCATTCATACACCAGTAAAAACACATTATTATATACAAACATATGGGTCTAAATTCTCAACCTGCAAATCAAATCTGAAGCCTCTAAAATGACCAATCTCAGTCCTCTAAACATTTTACTACACTGCCAACCTCATTTACACTGCCCCCCCCGCCCCCCCCCCCCCTCCGCTCCACAGAATCCAACAGCAAACCCCCCCCCCCCCCACTCGATAGAATTCTACAGCCCCCCGTCCCCCCACCCCCACTCGACAGACTTGCGTAGGGCCACCAAAATCCTGGGGCCGGCCCTGCTTGTGACTCATCAGCTCTCTCCCACTCTTACTCACTAACTCATTCACTCAGTCAGGTACAAATTCACTCACTCATTCATTCATTCATGAATCCACCCGCTTGCTCACTCTCGGAGTTTCCCACACCATTAAAAACCCGTATGGCTCAGGATCGCTGTTCGCTAGTTTTTCCAGGCTTAGGACCGCTCAGCGATGACTCGGCTTTCGCTGAGAAGCATCTCCCGCGGTGACACGCGCTGGCAGGGGGCACAAAAAGGGACTTCCTGTTGAGCTCGGTTTCCTCACCTATCCCCACACGTTTCCTACTTCACACGTGGCCCGAATTACACCGGGGGCCGTCCGACGCTTCAGGGACCTGTCGACCGGAGGATTGAGGGGACGCAGTCGAGCGCTCGGGTTACCGTTGACAACGGTCTCTTTAACGAACGCCGACCATGTGTCCATAACAGCCGGCTTTATTTGGAACACGTTTTCTTACGGTGCTTACAGTCCTTAGAGAAGACCTAACAAGGCACCTAGTCAGGAGAAAGCCCAGTGAATCCCCATGTTATTGGAAGTGCTCTCTCTGCCTTAGAACGTTGCCTCACCCTGGGGTGACATTTATGTGTATTTGGCTCTGCGCTCCACAATATTAGATTTCTAATTTAAAAATTCACTTATGGCATTCCTATCCTTTATTTAAGGGTATATTACACACTTTGGTTTCATGTGAAAATTACAGCACTTTTTATACATAGCCCCCCCATTTATACAAAGCCCTCCATCACCACATATGAATTGTTCAATTACAAATCTAAAATTGTGGAGTACATTAAAATTATTTAATTAAAAAAAAAATTAAAAAACATGTCTTTGTCCAAAACATTATGGAGCTCACTGTATATACAATACATTGCTATTATAAATATCAATTATGTGCAACTCTCTCAAAATGCTCCGGCCATTTTACATCATGTTCTACGATATGCTATTTTAACTCAAACTATATGAATGTGCACCTTTAGTGTGAGTGTGTGTGCATATGTATTTGCCTGACACGAAAACCTTTCTCTTTAAAGTGTAGTTTTAATATTTTGTATTGCATACCCCTGCGAAGGCAATATCACCCAGTTGGTTCTCTTCTTTTTAAACATTGTTTTTTTCTTCTTTTTTATCGCTTTTCTCTCTCTCTCTCTCTCTCTCTCTCTAAGTTCTACAAACTGTAGTTACTCAGTCTTACTCCTCCCTTTTGTTTTGTTTAATATTGCGGAAGAAAAGGAAAAATTCCCAACACTACAAATCATATGGCTCTCATGATTACATGACACATATAAAAAACAAAAGCACAAGCGTCTCTTCCAGGGAACCCACTGTGACAATATTAATTCTTCCGCAGCGAATAACCAAAATGTCCTCAGGAGAAAAAAGCTATGGAAGCTAACTGGGGGAAAAAACAATTTCTACCTCAAAAAAGGATGGCAAAAAGGCAACACAGCACTAGAAATAACCACAAACCCTACCTCTACATTACTGAGTGGTGTAATGTACACAGTACATTATATATATCCATATATCCATATAATCTCTGTCCTTTCAACAGGGGTATAATTTATGTACAATGGTATCAGTCCTTCTCTACTCACATTGTAATGAAATGAATGCCAATTTGGGATCAGTATTGCTCTCATCGATATATAAAATCAATATATCTCGGTCCCCTTCCTTGTACAATCACCCACACATTAATGCATTAATGCCAGTTACTCGTTTTCAGTTAGGTGATCCTTTTTTCTCATGCCCCTCAATGAAATTCATTGCTTTCTTTAAAATGTGTACACACATATTTCTGCCAACACTGACCCTCACGGAGAAGGCCTGAATGTTTGAACTCCCTCGTAGGGAAGCATGAATACCCTGTGGGTACGCCTCAGCCACTTCCTGCCAGCCCAGCGCTGCTGTGCATTCAACTCCACTCAGAGGAGCAGAGTCTGAGATTCTCTGAGACTCCATTTGGGCAACCACTGACCTGCACCCAACCCCCCCCCCCGCCCCCCCTCCCTCCCAACCCCCCTCCCAAAATGCACGGCCCATCAGAACTCACAGCTTTTCCCCGGGGACCACGGTAGGTGGCGAAAGGTCATGCCCTCGCCACAGAAACATGAGGATTTACGGGCACTGATGTTCCACTCGGCAGTTAATATACCACCGCCTCCCACAGTTACAGGAGCGTGTGGGGGGGGAGGGGGGTGGGGTGTGGTGGGGGGGTGGTGAGTTTTCCACTGAGAAAAAAGAAACAGAGTGAGCACAGGAGAGACAGCAACGTGTGTCAACTCAACAACAATCTAGAACATTTTTCCAGGGGAGTTCTGCCATCCCGTGAGGGGGCGAGAGAGAGATAAAGAAAGAGAGGGGGGGGGGGAGGGGGGGGGTTCACAAAATATTCGCTAAGGAACAATCTAGGACATCTCATTTTTGGAATCTGAATTCACACTAGACAGTGCGGTTCACAAGGCACTTAATCAATCATGCACGTTTTTCCCGAGAAAATTTTATTTATTTTAATGCAGCCAATCAGAGGGTAAAGGTTTGTTTTTTTCTTGCAAATTACAGCTCTGTTTTCTTTTATGCAGAAGTAGATGTTTACTTTCTTCACAGGACACTGTCGAGTATAAATCAGCTGGCGGCTAACGCTGGTCTTGGAGAGCCACAGGGTTCAGCTGGGTTTGCTTTCACTTTAAAATCAGCAACAATACAGGGAGTTAATTGCGTAAACTATAATTTATCAATGGAGCACTGAGTAGTGAGGAAAAGCAGACCCTGCAGGCCTCTGGCATTAAGGTTGGCCCTCCTTGTTGGAAATGTGTAGTAAAGTTTAATTAATTTACATTTTAGACCGGTACATATACTAATTTCATATACATCTTCCCCAAATTGTAAATGATCGTCAGAAATTAATTAGCACATACTGTAAGCAAAAGGCAGTTTTACCACAACTTTCAATTCTGAGTAGGTAAGTTCAACCAGCAAAGTAAGGTAGAAGCTAGTTTTTGGCTGGACTGCAACAGCGGGTCCAGCCCTACAAAACAAATGCGAATGTCTGTGACTGAGTCACTGAGTGATGAAGTTACACCATTGGTCGGCCAGAGAGGTCCAGCCATATACTAGGTTTTGACCTGGTCTTGCTCCTTAACGTATGGAATGGCTTTGCAGGACAGGAAACCGAGACTCTTGGGGTGTGGGAAGCCCAAAAAATTGACACAATGCTCCTTGGGCCCTTTTCTTCCAGTAAGCTGACCACCGAGCTAAACAGACCCACCGCAGTCTTCAAACTCTCTCGTCTTTCTGTGATTTGGGCTGGTGGTGAAATACTTCTGCCGTGAAATTCCATTGCAGGAATTCCATCATATCAAGAGAAAAAAAAGCTGTGCTGTGCTGTGCTGTGCTGTGCTGTGCTGTGCTGTGCATCGGTGTGATTGACAGCGGCGTTTGATCCAAGGGTCAGAGGCCCCTTCTTTTTTTTTCCTGGACCAGACGCACGACGGCTGCCCGTGACAGCACGCTGCCCCCCCCCCCCCCCCCCCGTTACCCCAATTTCCTCTACACGCGTCCCCCCCCCCCCCGTTCCGCCCCATAAATCACTTCTCCAGCCTAATTAACCCCATCGCCTAGGATTTATCAAGCCGTTATTGTGTCTGTGCGAAAAGGCACACCTTTTCTTCCGGGGAAAGATGTTCTCGCTGCCTGATTTTACAGGCACGAGTGAGTGAATGAGAAAAGAGGGAAGTGAACGTGTTGTTTGGCTTTACTGTTGAGTGCAAAAGAGGACTATTCGAAGAGAACTGGCCTTTGGGTCAGGGTTTTGGAGTTGAAAAATGAGTCCAAATAATGTTTTGCATGCCTGTAACACAGTGGCATCACTAGGGTTGGTGATACCCGGTGCGGTCGACCATTGGTGTCACCCGATGTTGTTGTCGACGACGACGGGGGGCCGGGGGGGGAGGTTTGGGGGGTGTGTGAGCGCAAGGAATTTGCGTGTAATGCATTCAACCGGCAAAGTGCTTCTCGTCACATTAATACCGCTAATTAAATCAACCGCAGCAGTGGAAACCTTAGCTGTTTCAACTCGCCGCTACACAAAACACTGCACAACAAAAATTTACTGCCACTCATTTCGGTGTCACCCCCCCTCTGATGGTGTGACCCGGTGCGGTCCGCACCCCTGCGCACCCCCCCCCCCCCCAAGTGACGCCTCTGCTGTAACACAGCCGGGATTCACAGACCTCAGAATCTCCCCCCGGCATTTCGTTCAGACCCTTTCCACCATCGAGAGAAACCTACACAGCATCCCAAAGCCCAAGCCAAACCTCCCACTACATTACATTACAGGTGTTTCGCAGACAGCTGAAACCAAACTGTCCCCAAATACGCATATTATATAAAGAATTTAATGAGAAGTTCTATACAGTGACGGCTAGCTGCCCACAAGTGACCCTCCGTTAACAGAGCTATAGATCCACAGCAGTGCTTTGATAGAGGACAGGCTCAGGCAGGGTCGTCATGGTGAGGATCAACTACAGAGAAGGCAGAATAAGTGATGAATACGACATACTTTGAAAAAATCTTGTCGGTCAATAGATGGCACTAAGACAGCAGTCTGATAGGTGCTGGCTGGCTGGGATGTGCGTGAGCGTGGACAACGCGGCATTACTTGTAACATTGCCCATGCACACACCGTATTTCATTGTGACAACAGGAGAGTCACCATTAAACAGGAGCCAGAGGCATTATAAACAATGACATCATGTCCTCTCTCACTGTGCTGTGTACCGCAGGGCTAACTCATTCCAATGTGATACATGGCTGACACAGTTCAAAAACTTCCTACTTAAGGGGGACTGGGAAGCAAAGGTGACACAGACCCCCCCCCCCCCCCCCAAAATAAAAAAGAAAAACCCCATTACAGATCAGGATGGCAATGTCCTAGCTTGGAAATAATGGTCAAATATGGCAAAGGCATCTTCAGACCGTTGCCAAATGGCTGAAGTCATAATCCCGTCATTGGTGATATCACCGACGAGCACTGAAAAGCACATTTCTCTTTAAGCCCAGATTAATTTCCCAAGGAAAGCAGTCTAGAACTCCAGACCAGACGACTAAACAAGTCATACAGATGTATGATTTAGCATTTCAGAGAAATGAGAAAAGATATAAATACTCTCTGATCTGAAAGCATGGAAATAACCGAATATTTGACCCAACGACTCGCTGTGCTTTTCCATTACACAGGTGTCGGGCTGCTTCCCCCTTTTCTGTCCAATTTCACTCTTCAATTTTTCAAAACTTACTTTGCAACAGCTGTACTCTGGTCTTCACGGCATGCAACAACCACGCTAGCCGTACTCCTCTCCGACAACCCCACTCGAAACTTAAAACTAACTGTAAACCAAAAGATCTCGTGACTCCAACAACCGCACTCTATCTGCAATCTACCGTGACCACTGCACTCTGTTGCATCAGTTACACTCAAATGTAACCACTGCACTGTACAGTAACAAATACACTACTGTAACCGTGCACTTTACTGTAACAACCACACTCTACTGTAATCAGTGCACTCTACTGTAACAACTACTTTATATGAGCAGCTACGCTACAGGAATGACCACTTTGCCGTACTAGCAACGCTACCAATACAACAACCACTTCCTTCCAAGAAAAGAGAAGACAAATCGCCTCTACCGAATGGCCATATGCTGATATCTGTGTATGACAACTCAAATGAGCAGATGCACCCCATGAAAGACTGGAGAAACAGCATCTTAAATAGCTATGTCTAAATCTATACAGTATCTACTTTTCACATACAGTTTTTGGAGACATGGAAGAAAACAGAACTAGTTACTCTGGAGCTTTTAAGAAACAGCTTGAATAGCAGCCTTGGCCAAAAACCCTATTAGCCACTACACAAGAGTCTGGGATCAAACGTTTTAATCTTATCTGTGCCTTTGTATGCCTACAAAATTACATGTAAATATTATGGATGGTATTTCATCTTTTTTTTCCCACACAATGCTTTGAATCCCAGGCCAAATGGAATGATTCACTGAGAGCGGTTTATCCTGTGGAAGCTCACTGCTCTCAGCAGGTACAGAACACACACACACACACACACACAAGTTCGTATTGCTATACCTGGGAGGACTTCCCATTGACTTACATTCATTCCGTAACCTCTAACCCTTACCCTAACCCTAACCCCAACCACTACATGCCTAACCTTAACCCTAACCTTAACCTAATTGTAACTCTAACCCTAACCCTAAATCCCAACCCTAAAACAGCCTCTTGAACTTGTGGGGACCAGCAAAAGGTCCCCACATTGCATAATTTTCCTCTATTCTTGTGGGGACATTTGGTTTTCACAAAGATAGTAATGCATGCCCACACACACACACACACACACACAGTGGTGGAGTCTATAAGCTCCACCATATAGACTGCAGCATACATCAACTGAATTTATGTCAAAACTCTAGAGATGACTGGAAGCTTGTATGTTAAAACACGATGACAACTACAACATATTAATGTATTTGGTACCAAACAAGAACTAAACAACTCAATTTGCTTAGATGGCTCATTTACTTCCTGTTTGGTCCCAATAAGACCAGTACACCATGGTCTCTCTCTCTGTGCTCTTGACCCTATTTTAATAATCAGTGGTTGGAGAGCAGAGGCAATCGGCTGATGGGTGACGATGCGCGCCATTGCCTAGCAACGCACAGTTCTCTCAAATGGGCTAGCGTGTCTTCATTTAACCTGATACTTAACCATTGGAGACCAGATCGCTTTATTAATAGAGGATATGCAGACGTTGTGAAATATCAGCGTCGGTAGTTTTCTCTTCCCACGGAAACATGGCATAGATGGGCCCCCGGGTGCCCATTCCCCTTCACTAGTGTAAATACAATAAACAAGCTGGGGGCTTCCCCATGGGGATTATTAAGGCGACATAATATTTATTTTGATGATGCAGGAATGTAAAACAAACAGCCGGTTGTGACATCATAAAATGGCGATGTATGTGAAGCAGTGTTTGTCAGCTTTACATGATTGGGCCAGGACCTCTGTAATGTATACTCTAGTGGACCATTGGGTGTAAAGGATTGTGAAACCTGGGCCATAGGAAACTGGGCAAGGAGTAGCTAGGAAGCAGTAAATTCTACGCACTGTTAATTTGTCCCATTATTCAGCCCCCGTGCGTGCGTGTGTGTGTGTGCGTGCGCTTGTGTGTGTGTGCGTGCGTGCGTGTGTATGTGTGTGTGTGTGTGTGCGCGTGTGTGTGTGTGCATGTGTGTGTGCGTGTGTGCATGCGGATGTGTGTGTGTGTGTGTGTGTGTGTGTGTGTGTGTTTTTGGTGCAAAATCTCCAATGCTACGATGAGTGCCAGAAATGTGGTGCCACTTAGGTGCCCTGAGTAACATTTCTTCATTTATTTATCTGTTTAAAAATCACATGAGTTGTTTCCATACACAAATCACCTTCATTGAATTTGCAGGAAGCTGTTACATAAAGCAAGTGCACTGTAACTTGTCATGTATAAAATAAGGACAAATTTAAAGCAGGTTTACAATGTTGGTCCAGTGATATAAATGTTTTGTTGTTGTTGTTGTTGTAGTAGTAGCAGTAGCAGTAGTAGTAGTAGTATTATGAATGCACATCTTTATCCAGACATCCAAAGGCTGGGACAAATAGGCACTGTATTTTGCAGAGACGGGTGCGATGGGATGCAGGTTTATTGGGTGGGGGGGGTCAGCTTTCCCCTCTCGGGTGCAGTTTTTTTTTTGGGAGGGTAAACCTGAGAATCAGTTAGCCCTGTGCAGGTTTCCTGGATTCGCATGTACGTTAAACCCAATGGAGGGTAACCACATGCACCCCATCACCTCCGCAAAAGTCCTGCTCAAATGTGTTTTCACCGCACAAACCCCACCGAGACCGGCCGTGATAAAGACAGGGTTTTAAGTTTAGACCCTTGACTGGGCCATATCTGTGCTACTGCCAGGGTCTCCCAGAATCCTTCACTGCTCTTTAGTGAACCCGGCACAAAAAATATATAAGCATGAAAGTTAGCCTTCAAATTCCCTTTGGACCAGGCAATTTCCATACCACCCCCCCACCACCACCACCACCCCCACCCCACTTCAGACAAAAAGCACAAAACAAGTCTGCTATGCATACACAATTTTTTTTCCACACATAAACAGAACATTTCTGTGAGCATGACTTCAGAAGGAGACAAACGGAGAGCTGCCGAGGGCGACCGTACTTCTGCCACGCTCTGTCTTCGCCCTGGGGTCCGTGTGGACACACAGTCCCTCACCATTCTAATCCCAGTGTTTTGTTCAAAATTCCAAAAAACGAGAACAAGACACGGGGAAGGATCGGCTTGGCCCAGTCACACTCAAAACTGACAACGCGAGCGTTCCACAGAACCGCTAGGCCTGCTGGGCCAACGTGAGCCAGGGCTGAAGTTTACGAATACTTGCGGACAGTGAGACGCCTCTACCAAAACAATACGTCCTGTTTCAAGGTGGTCGTGGTCGTGGTTGTTTTTGTTGATGCTGGTTGGCATTTCTTGTCTTTTATGTGTGTGTGTGTGTGTGTGTGTGTGTACTTCGTTGCAACGATGCCTCAAAATATACAGACAAACCGAAGAAGACTGCAATCATGGACGGGTACAGCGTCCAGGCGCACGCACGGCTTCCAAACCCTTAAAAACCCCTCTTCTGTTCATAAAAAAAAGAAAAGAAAAATCAATTAAATGAAAACCTGATGGCGTCTCACCAGTCTCACAGACAGAGACGCGTCTCTGAGCCTCTGAGGGAAGCGTGCGATGAAGAGCTTCCTCAAGCCGCCTCGTTAAACCGGACACCGGCTGATAAGGTCCATTACTGCGGACAAGACGGAAACCAGGTCGTCTGTGCGGTAAGTTACTATGACCGGGGTGACCCCCACGGCCCTAATATTGGGGTGTTCGGCTGATTTACGGGCGCCCTTTGCCTGTGCGGAGCTTTGGAAGGTCTGCTCGGACAGAGAGCTAGGCCTCCCTAGCCTTGCCCCCCCGCCCCCCCCCACTAAAGACTGCAGGCTCTGGTGCAAGTCCCCTGTCACTCAGACCATAAAGCGTCTGCTATATTACCCACAGCCTCCGCTGCTGGGCCCCAGCCACTGCTTCCGGATCCCTGCTAATACACAGGCTACCGCTACCGTTCCTTCACACGCACCATTACTCCACACGCACCATTACTCCACACGCACTGTTACTCCACACGCTACCGTTACTCCACATGCACCATTACTCCACACGCTACCGTTTCCCCACACGCTACCGTTACTCCACACGCTACCATTACTCCACACGCTACCGTTACTCCACATGCACCATTACTCCACACGCTACCGTTTCCCCACACGCTACCGTTTCCCCACACGCTACCATTACTCCACACGCTACCGTTACTCCACATGCACCATTACTCCACACGCTACCGTTTCCCCACACGCTACCGTTACTCCACACGCTACCATTCCTCCACACGCACCATTACTCCGCACGCTACCCTTCCTCCACACGCTACCGTTACTCCACACGCTACTGTTTCTCCACATGCTACCGTTACTTCACACGCTACCGTTTCTCCACACGCACCATTACTCCACACGCTACCGTTACTTCACACGCTACCGTTTCTCCACACGCACCATTACTCCACACGCTACCGTTACTCCACACGCACCATTACTCCACACGCTACCGTTACTCCACACGCACCATTACTCCACACGCTACCATTACTCCACACGCACCATTACTCCACACGCTACCGTTACTCCACACGCTACCGTTACTCCACACGCACCGTTACTCCACACGCTACTGTTACTCCACACGCACCGTTACTCCACACCAATGTTCCCTCTAAGCTGCGCGCGTGCGCAATCGCGCACTGCCCGCACATTCTCAGCGCACAAGAAAATCTATCCAGCGCATAAACAACATCAACATAACGTATTAATTCATATCTAATATTAGACCTAATCTAATCTAATTAATTCGCCCAATAATATTGTTTTTTTGTTTCTCACTCAGTGAGTGACAGGTGTCCAGCCAATGATACGATACGGTTCACTTACGGTACGAAGCCAATCATGGCATTGACGGTGCTTGCGTCTGGGCCCTGCCTATATGCGCCGTGCAGGTTAGCTAGCAGGTTAATAGATGCTAATACAAACCCCGCATCGTGGCGAAACGAACAGGCAGCGACACATCCACTCAGCAAGCCACAGTAAAAAAGAAATGCAGTTCTTTTAAGATGGAATGGCTGTCGGAGTATGTGCAAATTGAAGAAAAAGCGGTGAAATTGGGTGAGATTTTTTCTTTTTCAAGTGAGAAAGGTTTACTCTGCAAAACATGCAGCGATGCCAAAGTAGCAAGTGAGTTTTCAGAGGGAAAAATGTGGACTGAATGGAAGCTGGACTATCTCAAGCATCACGTTCAGCATAAAAGTCATTTAAAAGCTGTCGAAACTGTACGAAGACTCAAGATGGGACAGGGGATTGGTACATTATTGCGGGAGAGCGCAAAAGAGCGAGAGAAAAGGAACGAGCTGTCACACAAAACAAAATCGGACCCTGAACAAGTTAAAGTTCTCATTGACAATATTTTACTTGCCATCAAAATGAATGCATCAATTCTGTCAGTTCAACAAATCCACGATCACATGGCAAAGTATGTGAGTATACCAGAAAGCTGGCGAAGCAAAAACTATGCCTTTGAATTTGTGAATTTAGTTTAATGAATCATATCAAAACAAAATCCAGAAATCGTCTTGAAGTGACACATTTGGACCAGCTGATGCGCATAAAGTCAAAGCAAGAAGCAGACGAAGCCATCAACCTGGACAAAGTGTACAACCATTGGAGAAGTGAGAAGGACAGACGTGAAAAATAAGGTAAAATTTAAGTCAGATTTGTGCATATTCTAGTGACGGTTATTAAGATTTTGTCTTTATGGATATTAATCATTAAATGTTGTTACTATTAGATCATTTATGGGTAGTAGAAATGCCAAGAAAAACTGTGTAATTAGATATTTTACAGACAAAGTGTTACAGGAATTTGCACTGTATCACAAGCTACAGCACAAGTCATTGTGCAAAATGTGAATGTTTTAATGTAAGCAAAATGTTATGTCTGAAAGGTGTATATGTCTCATATCTTCCAGAACAGGACCCTCAGCCAGGCAAAACAGGACTCTTCCCATGGCCAAAGCAGGACTCTCACATACTGTATAACATCTACACATCCCATTTTTCAGATTTTTGTCTTTTTTTAAGTGGACCAAATTACTTATTTAAAAATAAAGCGTGCATATCTAATGTTGCTCACAGTAGTCCTCAGTTTGCTCAGGGAGCTTGTGTGTATGCCCAGATACATGAAAAATTAGAGGGAACATTGCTCCACACGCTACCGTTCCTCCACACGCACCGTTACTCCACACGCACCGTTCCTCCACACGCTACCGTTACTCCACACGCACCGTTACTCCACATGCTACCGTTACTCCACACGCACCGTTACTCCACACGCTACCGTTACTCCACACGCACGTCTCAAAACTCTCATTAGTAACAGAAGAGATAAAAACGAAAAAAAATTTTTACATTTCTTTTTAACCAGGTACAGCAACTCAAAAGTTCTGTTTTGCACTGACGACCTGGGAATTCAAAGTGGGTGGAGCCTGCCAGATATTTGTAATGCAGACCAGCTTTGTGAGAATTTGACCAGGGTGCTGTGGCTAACACTCCTGTAGTCTTTTTTAAACAGTGCCACTGGATCTTTAACACGGAGTCAGGACCTCAGCTTAATCAGGATGACAGCACTTCCACGGTACAACGGCCCAATTTATATTCCTGTGCGTTTGTCACTTCTGCGCCACACAAACACCCCGTGTCCTGTCGTCCTGCGGCCATCGTAAGTTTACGCATTCTCCAGTTGTGATGTCAGGCCCACAAACCCCCCCCCCCCCGAGACTGCCTGACTGCCAAGCTTGTTTCAGACTTCAAATATTTATAAAAATGGATCACAGCATCCGTGATGAGTGTTCGGAAAAAAAAAAGTGAACTAACGGACTCTTCACCCCCTGCTGAGTCTGGCTCTCACTCGTACTGAGGAGAAAAGGTGAAACTTCAAGTCAGCCTTCGAGAACGCTGACTGACCCAAGCGTGTATCTAGATGCTCGATTAATTCGATGGTAAAATCCCATTGATTATTTAGTCAAGTCTCAGAGAACGGGATTGCATGGTGTGTCGAAAAGGATATGTTCTTGGCACGGACATGAAAGGAGAAGAAAAAAAGTTTCCTGTCTTTTTTTTGTTGTTGTTGTTGGTGTTGCCTTGGAACTCAGATAAGCTTTTTGAAAGTTTTTGTATGAATACAACATTGAAAAGCAGTGAGATAAGGGCCACTTAGACATTCTCCAGGGAAACGCAGAGCTTGACAGCATAGATATTCTGGTGCGGTGGCTGTTGTGGATGGGCTGTATATTTTCCCTATGTTTTGACCACTGCCCAGTCCAGTCCCAGGCCTTAACCCCAAATTACCTGCATATGAAGGTTAACAAAGAATGTTCACATTTTCACTGTAAGTGTACAGTGCCTTCTTTAACACTTACATATATCATCTTCGATTTAATAAATAAATACATTTAAAAAACTATTTTAAAAAAAGAAAGAAAAAGGACTGAAATTCGATGGCAAAAGTACAAATTGGACCAGCTGACCACCGCAGTTTTCACCACCTCCATGGGGAAACCATCTCATTCACAAAAAGTACACAGGAAAGGAACCTCCCTCCACTTGCACCCAAATGCAGGCGGTCCTTCAGTTGGCCAATCAGAATGCATGCGGTCCATCAGCTGGCCAATCAGAATGCAGCGGGCCTTTCTCGTTACGTAAGTGACCGGTGGATACTGGCCAAAGCTCCTCCTAGGGGTCTGTGCATACTTATCTCAGGTGAGTAGTGCATGGCTGCCACCGAGCCTGAGTAAAGTTAAGCAGGGCTTAAGACTCCCGAGGTTTGGCCCCGGATGCGTTTCTCACACATTCAGCCTGCCAGGCGCACCTCTGCAGGGCCCACAGACACCGTCACCGTGGAAACGGGCTGCCCTGTCAATGAATTAACACCCAGTAAAGGCGTATCACACGGTGCCCGGCCCGTGGGCTCAATACCACAGCAGTTATGTAGCTGTCAGTGCCTGCCTGGCAAATGGAAGAAAATGATCTGTGCTTTAAAAAAAAAAAAAATTTTATTGATTAATTAAAAGCTTGATTTTTTTATATCCAAAGCTGGAGCACAAGTGGAGCGGAGGCAAAAACATCCTATTTTCACAAGGCAGTCGCTGCCTGTGACCACTAGTTTTGTATTAAATAGGATTCAGCAATCAACACGTCCAGCACTCTGGGAACACACAAGCAGTTATAACAGTTCAATATGCAAGATGGTGAGGTGGGGTGGGGTGTTTGTGGGGAATTGTAATTGTGGATCGCGGGAAGGATGGCATTGTTTTCTTTTTTTTGTTTTTTTTTTAAAACCATATTTCCCCTTTGTGCTCGCATTCTCCACCACCTCGCAACCCTTCCCGAGTCGCAAAGGGGATCTGTGCTGTTCCCGAAAAACTATCACTGCAGCCCAAAGGGCACTTTTTCTACGTCAGAGCAGGGGGGCAGGCTTCAGCATATCTTGGTGTCTAACAGTTCACATGCCAGATGGGTAGGGGCAGGGGCGCAGATGGCGGGGGGGACGGGGGGGACACGTCCCCCCCCAGTTTCATAGGGACCCCGATCCGTCCCCCCCCGGATCAGGGTAGTTGTATAAGCTTAAAAGTTGAGACCTTTCTTTTGCTCACAGTTTGGTCCCCCCCCCACTTCAAAAATCTCTCCTGGGCCCCAGGGTACAGGGGGAGAGAGAAAGAGAGAAGGGCTCCAGATAGTCACCGGCACAAAGTAATAAACGGGCATGGAGAGAGGGAGGGAGAGAGGGAGAGAGGGATGGAGGGAGGGAGGGAGAGGAAGAGAAACCGCATGCTGTTGAGGGCCACATGTCAAACATGTCATCACGTTACCACCAGGACGAAAAGAGGGGGCAAAAAGAAAAAACAAAGGATGCATTATGCTCCCCTTTCCTGTTAATTTGGCTGGAAAAAAATACTATAAATAACAGTGGCCTGGCCAAGCAAGTCAACACTCTGGTTCTGGTGCTTTCTTCTTACTACACTATAAATGCAAGAGAGCATTGCGTGTGTGTGTGCGTATGCATGTGTATGCGTTCATTTTCAGGGTGGGTTGCATCCAATCTAATCACAACACCACTTTAATGGGCGAGATTTGATCCAAGCAATGTGTAAGATTTAAGCAAATAACGTGAGTGATATTTGTTTTAGTTCTTACACAGGGCTATTTTGTACATGTCAGTGTCTGCCAATCTCGGGATGTGTTTGGAGTGGACAAACATGTTTTATTACATTAAAGTTAAGGACCAACTTAACTTGCAGCCGTTCCACTGAATGCCCGTCTTTGAGAACCAGACCATAATACTCTGTGCCAGCTCGTCCTGGGTGCCAGACAGTGGCATGCAATAGGGAGTGATTAGTGTCTGTGGGATAAGAAGAAAGTGTTTCCCTCTCTCTCTCACTCTCTCAACAGAAACAGACAGCCTGATTATAAGGCCATCAGGATCAATTTGTCATGTGTTCTCCAAGCTAAACTGGCAGGAATGATGTCACAAATAATAAACACTGTGTAGCGGTTTGCTCCAAAGTGATGTCATAATGAGCTGTTCTGAAACTCCAAACAGCCCCTTGCTCGGTGTTAAATCAGCACTGATATAGTCCATTTTACCCCGATAAAGTACATTTCATTCTTCCCACACTCATATAAACTCTGCTAGTTAAAACAACACAGAACGTTTTATGACGTGCAAGGTCCAGTGCTGCTGTAGATCAAAAGGGAAGCACACAGTATGAGCATCTGTCATGCGACTTGGCGAGAAACGGCTGTAAGATTATAAATATTTGCATGCCATTTAGATCAGATGGGGATTTGAGGCAATCTGTATTTAGCCATTAATGTCAACATTTGATAATATAATTCAGAAGAAGTCGGTTCTGATGAAAAGCACATTTTTACAGTAACCCGTAAACAATGGCACATCATTAACGTGGATGTTTATTAGCAAACTGCGATTAGGATGGAGTCATCGTCATAGTTATTTTACCGTAGTTACACATTTACTAATGGGCCAAAAATGTGTGACTAAACAAGCCTATTTTGTACTGGATGTGTAAATTAGGTGATAGACTCCCTTGGGCAGCCAAAAAACAAGAAGCTGGGGCTATCTTGCTGATACACGTTTTCTTTTTTGTCTGTCCGTGGCTTTTTTAGAATTAAAAATATAACTGGATAAAAACGTGCAGAAACTGCATACATGTTTAGGAGTACTGCCCACAGATACACAAAGAGCTACAAACATAGTAATGACCCAGGAATTCAATTCAATTCAATTCAATTCACAAGAGAGAACACTAATCGTTAAGACAATTGCAAGGAGCTCTCAAAAAAATATGGTGTGGTTACAGTAATTGCACAGGGACTGGGTGGGCCTGCGGTGGTGGGGCCCATTGTGAGGTCTTTTCATGGGGCCCAGAATCTCTGCTGGTGCCCCTGTTGTGATCCATATTGTTTCCTTTTTAAAAAAATCAACAAAAAAAAAAATTGGCACAAAATGTAGCGCTGTGTATATCCAATTTCCACCCTAATTTGTAGTGTCTAATTAATTCAAATCACATTTACGGGCGGATCCTGCTGCTCGGAACACACAGGACAGGAGGGTGCAGACCCATGGCTTTCCTCCAAGACACGCAGCTCAGCCACCCGTTTCTATACACACCACCGCCAAAGTCACACAGACTGGAAACTGAAAGATGGCCACTCAAATGCAGCTGATATCCAGACCATGGGTGCCTGATCGCCTGGGTGAGGCAATCTCCAACTGCGCAACACCCCCAGCAGGGCTTCTGGTCACTTTCATAACATAACATAACATAGCATAGCATAGCATAACATAGCATAGCATAGCATAGCATAGCATAGCATAGCATAACATAACATAACATAACATAACATAACATAACATAACATAACATAACATAGCATAACATAGCATAGCATAGCATAACATAACATAACATAACATAACATAATGTAGCATAGCATAGCATAGCATAACATAACATAACATAACATAACGTGAGACGAGAACAGGCCATTCAGCCCAAAACTGCTTGTCTATTCCTACCACTAAATTGTACTTAATGCTTAGTTTACCTAAAAGCTAGATAGTATCTAACACTGTATCAAGTCAGGCCTTGAATACACCCAGTGTTTCTGGCTCTACTACATGTCCAGGCAAGCTATTCCACACATTGACCACTCTCTGTGTGAAAAAATATTTCATTTCCTTGGAGCAGCCACCTTGTTTTACATCACTTCCTCCCCATGTGGCCATCTAGAGAGTCCTATACCTTTTTAGTTACAGGACTACTGAGTTACATTAATAAACAATAATAAATATACAAATAAAAACTGTACAAAGTACAAATGTTCATCTTACAAGGTTTAGGCAATAAAACAGCTGTTTGTAACCTAAAGGTTGCAGGTTCAACTCCCGGGTAGGACACCGCCGCTGTACCCTCGAGCAAGGCACTTAACCTGCAGTTGCGTATAACACAGGATACTGTAAGGATGCCATTATCACTTAGTTTGTGCCTGCATCACATGCTCACTTTGTAGTATTCATTAATGAATAAAATTGAATGAATTAATGACAGAGTAGATTTTTTCCAGGGCAATAAGAAAACATTTTTAGGGGCGTGGGCGGGGGGGGAGGGGGGGGGGGGGGGGGGATGGTGGGCATGACGACATGAGAGAATTTGGAAAAGGGCAGGAGAAGCAATGCAGAGGGGAAAGCCTTGTACCAACAGCAGGGGGTGTTCCAAACACATGTAACTATAACAGAACACACAT
The DNA here is from genome assembly GCF_018555375.3 of Anguilla rostrata. NCBI lineage: Eukaryota > Metazoa > Chordata > Actinopteri > Anguilliformes > Anguillidae > Anguilla > Anguilla rostrata. The sequence goes on along the minus strand of NC_057946.1, from coordinate 4,355,835 downwards.
TTCCTTTCTTTTCTGTTTTGTTAAAAAACCATCCATTGGCCTGGATGGAGCCGTTAATGACCTTGGGGGGGGACCATGAGTGACAACGTGTATAGCAGAGTGGATAAGCGGTTTGACCTTTGAACCCTGACCCCCAAAGGTCACGTCACGCCAGTGCCTCAGGAGGGATATTGCCATTGCAAGTGCTTTTGAGCAACGCACTTAACCTCAGCAGTGACAGTCAATGGAACCCAGCTGAACGACTTATAAGGTATTAAGCATATAAATAACCTCAAAATCGGCTCAAAATTCATCAAAATCGGCTCACCGGGAGTTGATATATGGCCACTTCTGGTTTAAACAGCCATTTTGAATTTTGAAAATGTCAGAAATGAATTCAGCATCATCAATAACCCCCAAAACCACTCCAATATTGTCCAAATCGGCCAAGCAGTTGCTGAAATATTGTCCATATAGGTGATTATGCTAATTTACCAACAGATGCAAGTTAGCATCCGGCAGTTTCTAAATGCTGGGGACCCATACTGTACAATTCTAACATAAAACTTTGGGGTACTCAACATTTCCGGGTTCACATTGCTGGTAAGTAGACTATTAGGCAATGCATCTGGTAATTAACGCACAAGTCATGCTGGTTGTTCTGCATAAGACCCGAAACATTGCATGAATTCGGTGTCAAAGGCTTTACCCAAACTTACAGTACAGCAAACACTCAAATTTCATACTGAAACCGTGCTTGCTGTGACATGAATTCGTTTTCCAGACTTACAAAATGCGTACAAGACGTTAGCATGTTACTGTGTGTCCAAACTGGACGGACATGGAAAGGCCAACACCGTTTCTCTACTGGCACTGTGATTGGTCAGGTTAATTTATCCCTCATTCCTGTCGATGGCATACTCCTGCAACAGAAACCGATGTCTCAACCTTGGCACTTCCTTTCCAGCAGCCTTAGGTGCCCGAATTAACTTGACCTTAGTCCCAACTTCAAATTGACCTTTGACCCTCATGACTCTCATATCATTTGTTGCCGCTCTTTTTAGTCATTTGCCTATTGGCCTTACATATGGAAGTTCCATTCCTTTCAATCACAACAGGCTGGCAGTAACTTTCAGAAAAAAAGTCCTGTTCTTTCAGGAACACAAGCGGCACAAGTTCCTGTTCGCCTCTCCACAGAACATTTAACTGTTCGTTATTACATGCTTCAACTTCATCTGGCACTGCAATTTAAGTATTCCGTGCGTATGGGATGAAAAAGGATAACAAGTATAAGATGCTTTACCAGTGGTACAAGGGACCATATCTTACAGAAAGGAAGCCAATAATCTTTATATAGTGAAACAAGGATTGCCGCCTGTTTATTGTTGAATGCTCTCCTCTCACATTCACAGTCACATCTTCCACATCAAATGTTTAAAATCATTTCTCAGGTTGCCAATCACACGCGGGAGAGAATTTAACAGCTAATTGGATGCTCGTTGGTTAGTTTGTTTATTTTTATCACATTTATCACGTTTATAAATTCACCATTACATTTAGCCCAAAAATACCTCACCAGCATCTGTATCCTGTCCTACTTTATCAGAAAAAGATCAAAAATCATCTGGAATGAAGTACCAGTTCATTCGAAAATAAGAAGCTGCTCTGTCTGTTTTGAATTTCCTGATGTCTTATTTGATTTAATATGTATGTATAACAATCATGTGGACAGTTTACAGTGGCTTTGAGGCCAGAATTAGAGACACACACATCCTTGAAGGGAACAAAGACCATGGTCCATGGTCCACTGGCATTCCAATACCTAAGTCACATTCTGAAGAGCAGCCAACTTTGATGAAATTTAAAAATTTCAAGCCAGCATGGCAGAAAACAGCAGAGGTCGAACACCTGCATTTATTAGACATAGAACAGTCCCAAACATGAAGAATTACAGGAATATTTTCCCAATTTGCCATGGAAAATTGCTCATATAATTTTTTTCTTATGTTGTCCACAGTTGGAATAAAGTAGTAATTAATGTTACATCCAATTGTTAGAATGGAAGAATGGAAGAAAGCATTTCCTCACAACAAAATAAAGTAAAATAACAAAGATGTTTTCCACAACAGGAAAATAGTTTAACACACCATGGTAACAGTTATGAGATTTTATAAGGGAAAAAGGTGACAAACCAGAGAAGCACTTCACAGTATTAACCCAAATCCTACCCCCACCCCCCACCACCCACCCCCCCAACAAAAAAACAGCAACAAGAAAACAATGCCTTGTTTCCATGACAACTACACCACTTTCCCAACATATCTGGGGAATTCACAGGAATTTTCATTCTTGTTTGTCCTCATTGTGTCTTAAAACTACTCAAATACCCCACAGGGCTATTTTAGGCTAAAGTGAGAGCTCTCCACAAACAATTTAAATAGGCATGCTGTCTGAATTGCACTTTATGTGTCTAAAACATTGCAACTGATTCAATGCACTGGCGCACACACACGCATGCACACATTACAATACATTACAGGCATTTAGCAGACGCTCTTATCCAAAGCGACTTACACAACTTTTACATAGCATTTTACATTGTATCCATTTATACAGCTGGATATATACTGAAGCAATTTCGGTTAAGTACCTTGCTCAAGGGTACAACGGCAGTGCCCTACCCGGGAATCGAATCTGCGACCTTTCGGTTACAAGCCCAGTTCCTTACCCACTGTGCTACACGCCGTTGCACACACACGCACACGCGCGTGTGAAAACACATCTGCGAGTGTTGCTGACAATGAGTGACAGAACAAAATAGCAGCTTTACTTCATCAAGAGTTCAGAGGTCAAAGGTTGCATTGAATCAGCCACCACTGAATTAGCCAGGGCCAAATTTTGGGGTCACATTTTCACGTGAGCACTTCGGCTGACCTTCAGAAGTACGAGCAGGAAAGGGACATAGGTGGATGTGGAGACTTTAAACTGTAGACCAACGTTGTTTTACGTTCAATAAAAATGAGAAAAGCATTTCACATACTACATGAGAATCATTATAATAGAAACCAATGTGAAAGTCAGAACTATTAGAGATATACTGCATTTTATGCCAAGAGAAATATGCAAAATGTGCATAACATTAATTCTGAGAAAACAATATCCTGCTTTCTTAAAACACCCAATTGCCGCTTCTTATTGAAGTGTTATTGTGCGAAAAGCACACACAGCATGTCTTGTGCTTGTTCTGGCCGTTATTTCTGTCTGCTGCGCGCTGTCAGAACAGAGACATTACTCAGGCCAAACACGCTCCCTCGAGACCGTCTGTTGATGGCTCGCTATTCGCCAACTGGAAAGACGCGCAAAGCGCGTATTTAAAAGTAATGGCCGTGCTGGAGCGCTGTGTTCCACGACTGACGTGTCGAAAGTCATAACAGAACAAGGTCTTCAATCATATAATAACAACAACACACAGGGTTATAGATTATCATAACAGGATTACAGAAGCTGATTCAAGGTGAGCTTTGTTAGCCAGACAGAGGAGTAGCCCAAAGGTGGAAATAAAACACGTAAAATCTGATTACGCACAAGGAAATGCTGACACGGACAGGAGGACGAACAGTACGTGTAACAGAAAGTGGACCCTCACGTTCAAGACAGGCCTGACGCAGCGTTGTATTGACTGCAAGGCAAAGTGAACAAGACCGGGTCAAAACCTAGTATATGGCTGGACCTCTCCGGCCGACCAATGGTGTGACTTCATAACTCGGCCGACCAATGGTGTCATCACTCACTCAGTCACTCAGTCAGTCACTGACATTCACGTTTGTAGGGCTGGCCCCGCTGTTGCGGTCCAGCCAAAAACCTAAATGGGCCGAATGGCTTCCTCATGGTTCTGAAAAGAGACTGCATCTCTTTAGCAAATACAGTACCTACAGAAAATGTCATGTCAATCACTGAAACAATTTCATTCTTATTACCGAGTGTCATGGCACTGCAGAAATGCCACGCGCTGAACTTGAACCTGCAATCCCAAAATAATGAAATTCATATCCCAGATCACAATGCCACTCAAGAGGACTGGGACCACCTTTGCCGCCATCACGTCCGTATTTTTACACAAAATAATATGGATGTTCAGTATCAACTACCCATGTCTCATTGGTATCTCAGGTGACTAAGCTGATGATCATGCTCAGAGTAATTATTTAAAAAAATCAATTGAAAATAAATTGGTTCGCACTCAAAAAATGGCTACAAAGCTTCAAAAAAAAATTATTATTTATTTTTTAATTTGTTTTTTCATTTTTTTTTTTACTGGTTTCAACGCACCAAACAAATTTAAATGGGTGAGCGCAGTGATTTCTCTTCCTATAAACTAATTATTAAAAACAGTCAACAACAATAGTTAATTCTCCCTGAAAATGGCGACATTTCAAACCAGTGCTAAAAGAGGCTTTGTGAGCTTTGGCCAGAGTTATTACGGCTGAAATCCAATCCACTCCCGCCGCTAATCGAATAACGTCACCGTATGAGGTCTTTGAAAATGTTCGCTTGTTACCACACACAATTATTCCAGCGCAGCGGCATGACAAAAAAGGCTCAGCGTGGTCCTGAAGATTTTACCGCCTGTTTCTGGGATCCCCGTGTTCACAAAAACAGAAGCAGGTGGCCTCCGTCACCGTAACCATGGAAAAACAAAACAATAACAGCCCCCCAGCAGACAGGAGCAGGACGAAGATCGCAGGCCGCGGCATGCTTCCACGCGGTCCGGGCCGGCTGCTCGAATTATCTCTGCATAACTCTGTGGAGCGAGCCCGCCTCCCAGCTGCCTCACCAGGCGCCTGTCACCTGCCCCACCTCTCCTCACCTTTTCAGTGAAACGCTCACTGGTGCAGATGGAGCTACAGACAGCGGAATGCGCCGCGCACAGGTGAAATGAAAGGTGTGCCGCAGCACAGGTAAATGAAAGGTGTGTGACGCAGCACAGGTAAATGAAAGGTGTGCGACGCAGCACAGGTAAAATGAAAGGTGTGCGACGCAGCACAGGTAAAATGAAAGGTGTGCGACGCAGCACAGGTGAAATGGAAGGTGTGCCGCAGCACAGGTAAAATGGAAGGTGCGACGCAGCACAGGTGAAATGAAAGGTGTGCGACGCAGCACAGGTAAAATGGAAGGTGCGACGCAGCACAGGTGAAAAAGTGTCGCCGCTCGTAAGAAGAAATAAAAAGCTTTCTTTGCCATTAGAAACATGAGGTTTCAGCTGGGGTTCAATGGCAATGACCAAATTAAAGAAAAGCGATGCGTTTTTAAAAAGATGCCACTTCATCGAAAAACAATATGAGAGCAATGGGCTGCTGCAGCTCTCAGCCAATCAGGACTGCAGAATGCAGAGTGTGCAGACAAGGCAACAGAATACATCTCTGGTAGGATGCTTGTGGCGAAAACCACCATACAAACCCTGGAGGAGCATTATAATTCATAGCGCATAAAAATGGATAGGCATATTGGAAGAAGGTGTTAAAATGTTTATGCGTATCTTTAACTACACCTCTTCTAACATGGCCAGCCTGGCTGGACTCTCTGTTTGCCATTCATTTTAACCTCCACAGGATCGATTGATTGTTATTTTTTGCCCAGTGCCATTTGCAGACAGACCGATACAAAAATGCAATTTCCTGTTGTTGTCAGAAAACCAGGAGAAACAGCAAGGTGAACCACAGAGTGAAATTCAGTGCTCTCTAGGACCTAAAAAATCTTAAGGATCAGGGAAACACACTCCTTAAATCACTGATAAATCTTGTGGCATCGCTCCTCAGCAAAAGTATTAAGGATATTCTAAAACTATTTTAATCAGCACATTCTGTAAAAAATAAGCCTGGTTTATAATTTTAGAAACCCTATAAGTTGGTTTGATTATGATTATCATACTATATAGATATATTTCACATAAATGGACTAGGTTAACCCCAATATAGCTCAGGTTTTACCCGGATATAGCCTGGCTGCATCCTTGTCCACTAGAGCACTGTTGCTTTTCAACCAGATGTTGCCGTGTTTTCCCCTGAACACCTAGACGGCATTTCACCAACGTTTCACCACAGAAATGTTCACTGGAATAGTCGATGATGTCATACTGTAGACAGCACTCTCCACACTGATGCGTAAATTGCGATTGTTACTGGTTGTTGGGTAAAACATTGGCCAAAGGTTAAACAATTGACTGCTAAGTCACAGGGCAGCCATTTTAAGGGTCCCTCAGCAGCTGAAACCATAAAGGCTCCTCAAGGCAACCCTGTTTAATCTCCAAAGCCATCTGACCCCTCCGCAAATTAAGAGGAAGCCTGGCCGTCTGTACCCCGAGGGTGTTCGTTGACTAATTAATCTCTGGCGTGACTACATGCACGGGAGGTTTTGGGGGTAGCCACCGCAGACCTCTGAGCATCGATACAGGCACAGATCTCAAGGTCAGCGAAGCAAACCCTGCTGCCTGAGCTTATGTCATCGACAGGGGAGCAGACTGGACTATGTCTCTCCACCCATTTTCCGTCTGTAAAACTGAATTAAAGAATTGAATTAAGCCAGCACCAGCATAACACCACTGCACTGTGATTTTAAGTGGATCCCAACGACACAGACAATGGGCCTCATTCACAAAACATTTCTTATTCTTACTTTTGTTCTTAAAAATGTTCTTATGAAAAACCAATATGGGATTCGTGGCACATATGCAGACCTTTGTTTTTGTGCGTATTCCAGGTATACGAGACAATATATGCAAACCGTTTGTAAATTTAATTCACAGTCCTGTTCATGTGATTTGCATGAGGAAACATCCATGAAAAAGTACAGACAAGAAAAAAATGATGAATGCCGAAATGTTCCCGGAAATGTTCTTACATGCAGTCTACGCTCAAATGTGATCGTACGCAGGTTTTGTGAATGAGGCCCAATCTCTTGTATACAGCCAAGTGTTACCCTTTTTTACTACACCAACTCAGTTTGGCATGTTAGTTTTGATGCTTGCTGAAATCCTCAAACTGTGTTTGTGGGGGAAAAATGCATACATGGCATGCATTTAATGGTAAGTTAAGAGTAAATGTTCATTAAATCTAGGTCAATGTCTCAGCCATCCCTTGCATTTTATAGACACAAAAATTAAAAGTGAATAATTTTTTTCCTTGAAGCAGTGTCACCTGTCAGGTTTTGAACCTGCATCTGTACTTCACAATGAGACACAGAGAAAGTACAAGCAGAGTAACCGTTCAGAATGCAATATGTTCTGCAGATACAGGTGTCAATCACAATATGTAAATCTTTCATTAGTAATAAGTTTTCTGAAATGTTGTGCCAGACCTCAAAACAGCACAACGTGGCTTTACTTAATCAGACCTACTACTGAACTGGTAAGAAGAGCTCTGACAACGTTGCTGAGAGTTAGGGTTGTGGTTACACTGAAGAGTTCAAGGGTTTCCCCCAGCCTGTTTGATTACACATGTACATAAATGACATTCACACGGTAAAATGCTTTGCTGTTAAAATAACTCAGAATGAATACACCTCACTCTGACAGATTACATTTGACCCTCTCAGATTCACACAGAAGTGCTGTTGATATGAGCCCGGTGAAATCAACACAGAGAATTCTACCGTGTTCAAAAATGTCAAAGTCTTAGGGACAGAGCCAGTGTTTAAAACAATCTCACTAAATTCATAAATATTAATAATAAATAATGAGCTGTTATTAAAGATATTAATGAAACATAGGAAACGGAAATGAATAATGTACCTTTTTGGTTTGTGTCGACTGTCCTGAACGATGTTATGCAGTCAGCGCCACCTTTTTTTCGGCTGGTGTGTGGGAGGTGCTCCCGGACCGGGGGGGGGTGGGCAAAGTCATGGCCAGGAACCGGATGTTTTCCAGGCAGCGCGTTTTTTTCGAAAAGCCGTTATCTTTCACGGCAGATTTAAAAATAAAAAAAATCAAGATGCTGGGAAACCAACCGACCCACCCCACCCCAATTCACTTCCGCCAGTCTCCGGGAACCTAGCGCCAACACATCTTCAGGAACCTCCAGGCCTTGGTTTTTCGGGTCGTCACTGGAGCGGATTCCCTTTTCCAAAACCCGCGGCCGTACCGACGCTTCAGAAGGGGGGCGAGACCGGCCTCCCCCCTCCGTCCCCCGAAACACACAGACCCCAATCTCCCTCTTCCTGCTATAGCCGCTATAGCCCAGAACACCCATCTGTATCTGTGCCCCCCCCCCCCCCCCCGGCTGGGGCCACTGACTCGATGCGGGATGAGACGGCGTTCCAGCGCACGTCAGAACAAAGCTTCGGAAAATCAATCGGCGCCATCAATCGCCAATTTCCAGCCGCTAAAAATAGGTCAGCTGTGTAGCCTCCGGCCGGGTATCGGAAAGACGAATCAACACCCCCCCCCCCCCCCACCCCCCGTCTCAGGGTGGGCCCAGCAGCCAGCATAGCGGAGCCCGTAGCAGAGATGTGATTTAGCGGATAGCAGCTGACAAAGGACTATGGTTTCTGTTAGACAACTGCTGCAGGGACGAGGTAACACTTTTTTGCGTAGAAGATAAAATAACAAGCTATAACCCTCCCCCCCCCAGAGTCGGCTGCTTTCCTTCTAGAACGGGGGGTCTCAAACTCCTGACCTGAAAGGCTGCAGTCTCTTCTGGGTTTTGTGATTTCCTTCCCATCAGCAGCACAACTTAGGTCTTGGAAACAATGTGTGCAGACTCTCTAACCAATCAATGGCTTAAATTAAGCGCAGGAACACATCACAATCCAGCAGACAGAGCAGACATCTCTCTTCTAGAAGGTGATGAAAACTTTGATGTGCTTCACACTTTCCCAGCTTCCTTAGCACTCAGGACAGGAAACACACCTACAGAGGTTCAGCTGCAAACGTTACATCATGCACTTTTTCTTTTTCTGAGTCTGGACAGAATATCTGGTGAGCCAGCAGGCGTATCTCTACCTGGAACTGACTCACAGTTCCCTGTCATTTTTATTTTTATTTTTATTTTATTTAACATTTATTTACCCAGGGTAGGTTCGCTGAGCACAGATGCTCTTTTTCACCAACGCCCTGCTTCTCAGTCATACGCATTCACACCTGGGAGCTGCCCAGTACAACCACAATCCTCTATTGTTGGCCACTGAACAGCTCCACTGGAGGGAGAGAACATTTGTTTAGCCAATTAAATCAGGGGATGATTAGGCATGTTTTTGTTTGCGAGAGCCAGATCTGGGATTTTTTAGCCAGGACACCGGGGAACCCCCTACTCTTTGCGAATAGCGTCATGGGATCTTTAATGACCACAGTGAGTCAGGACCTCGGTTTAACGTCTCATCCGAAAGACGGAAACCTGTTTAAACCGGTTCAAAATAAAGTAGCCCCGTCGTCAGGGGGCACTTGGCCATCTGTTTCCACGACAGCGGTTGCCGTGGGAGCCAGATTTACAGATGTGAACAACGCGACCTCGCCGGTGGCTTCTGTCGCGATGCCGCCCCATCACACACAGGGGCATGAGTCTGTCGTAAATCCACCTCAGGAAGGTCAGTTAAACTGACATAATTACACGTCATAGGAAACCCAAATTATATGTATATCTATCGTAGAAATAATTTACGGTGAATAGTAGTAAAGCTTAAGAACATCGTGTCTACTTTCAGAGTACAAACATGTTAGTTTAATGGTGTTGGACGGGTCAGCGCAATAATTTGTCTTTTACAGGCACACCTACATAATACATTTAACTATCGTCAGGTTGCCCATAGACTAGACGGACGATTGTTCACTATTTCCGTATAATAATGTGTGCCTGCGTTGTTCCACGTCCGTTTACCCGATAGATAAACAGCTTGAAACAAAGCACCGCTTGTCACAAACACATACATACGTAAATTGTAAGGTCAGCTAACCTTATTTTTCCCTAGTGGGAAAACTAGAAGACCTTCGCCGGTTAGCCTAGCCGCACGGCTAGCCTACCCATAGACGGACACCCCCATTCAAAGCCTGCGAGAGTAGACCGTCAACTCTACTGATATCGTCACCCAGTGCCGAATTGGCCCTTTTTATACACTCGGACAGGGTGATGTTTATTAAACACTTCATAATATGCCCGTATATGTTTGGATGGACATGACATTTCACACAAAGGTAGTTTAATTACCATAAATAATGGACAACTACTTTTTTTCCCCATGTCCTTTTGAAATTTTCAATCAAAAGGACGGGACATGTGACACAAGGGTGCGTGTCTGGGTTTAACCAAGTGTCCGACTATGGGAAACCTGACAATAGGTAAGTCAGCATCCAGGGTATTCCCCAATACACGCGTTTGTAGACTTTAACAAAATAAGCAGTCTGTTACAAATCCTTGCTTTCTTTCTGCAAAGTACAAGGGTAAAATGTGATTATTACAGTTATTTTATTTATTATTAGGCCTTGCTAATACCACCCAAATTTGGAATGTCCAATGTACAAGCATGCTCACATACAGTACTGCCAGTTCGGGAGAGTGAAACACACGCCTGTCAGCCAGCTGCTTCTTCTCACACTGCAGAACAGGTGAGGAAGAGATTCGTTCACACATTCGTTCACACAGAGAGCTATGCCATGGGTGTTCTGACAGCCAGCAGAAGTCACTTGAGCAACGAACAATTCCATATCCCTGTAGGACTGCACCCCTCCCACATCCCTGCAGGACTGCATCCCTCCCATATCCCTGCAGGACTGCACCCCTCTCATATCCCTCCAGACTGCACCCCTCCCATATCCCTACAGGACTGCACCCCTCCCACATCCCTGCAGGACTGCATCCCTCCCATATCCCTGCAGGACTGCACCCCTCTCATATCCCTCCCGACTGCACCCCTCCCATATCCCTACAGGACTGCATCCCTCCCATATCCCTGCAGGACTGTATCCCTCCCATATCCCTGCAGGACTGCACCCCTCTCATATCCCTCCAGACTGCACCCCTCCCACATCCCTACAGGACTGCATCCCTCCCACATCCCTACAGGACTGCATCCCTCCCATATCCCTGCAGGACTGTATCCCTCCCATATCCCTGCAGGACTGCACCCCTCTCATATCCCTCCAGACTGCATCCCTCCCATATCCCTGCAGGACTGCACCCCTCTCATATCCCTCCCGACCGCATCCCTCCCATATCCCTGCACGACGCAAAGCCAATTATGCACTGCTCCTACGTGGCTGTCACTGTCTGGCGCGGGTCGGGTTTGATCCGAGACCAACCGCGGTGCTCACTCACGCACCGCAGGTGCCGCTTTCACCGAGCTACCCAGCAGCCCGGTGTCATTACCCGTTTTTTTAACACGGCTCAATAGGAAATGGAAACTGGGGGGTTAGAGTTTGAGTAGCGGACATGCGATACTTCCCGCGTGTTCTTTGATCGCTTTGGAAATCTAGAACATCTTGACATCCAGGAGGAAAAATAAAATTGGGCCCAGGAATGATCTGAGACTTGGCATTCCAGCCAGAGTTAAAAAAAACAGACCGGGCAAAATCAAAAAAGCAATCACTGCTGTGTGTTACATCCAAACGTAATTAATCAGAGACCACACTGACGATTTCCTGACCGACGGGATTTATTCCTTGCCCCTTGTTCTTCGCTTTCTTCCTCTCTGAGTTGTTTCAAGGGAACACGTGTGCTGAGGTGTTTCTAGTGTAAGTGCCACCCCAGAGCTCCAACTTGATTAAGCCATGCACACGACGCCCCTGGGACCCATTCGTCTGGACAGGGAGTCTCGTCCTCATTAGCCTCTATATTCGGGTCCTATTTGGGCGGCGGCCAAGCCGCTAATGCGAAAGCCATGTTTTCAGCCCTGTGCTTCACGTCATCAAGCTACGCTACTCAGCATAAAATGAGCAAGCCCCCAACGGCCTGGTGTCTCCTCTGGTTCGAGATGAGACGAGAATAAGCCCCCAACTTCTGATCTCCCAATCACAGTACCCAAGGGAAACTACACACTGAGGGACAAGTGTGCCTTTCCTCATTTGAATGCAGTAGTATGGAGCTTATTGGTGTAGTCAAAATGAAATTCAGTGTACAACAGATGATATTGATATAATTATAATGTAGCTCATTGCATTACAAATATGTGGTATAGGAATATCTGATGATTTATTCATATTTTGTAGGTCATCAATTTCCAGTAGTTACATAAAATATTTCATGCTGATCTTTACTGACAAGCAGACATATTTTTTATTCATAGATTTATCCTGATAACATTTATTGGGTGTATCTCATCTCTCTACCGGCGTCTGCTCAAGAGATCAGAATCCCTCTCTCAGAAGCTTGGCCTGTTCCCAGTCTCTGTCTAGCTCCCTGTGTTCTTAAATGTGCTATGTGACTTAGCACACCAGGAATTAGAGCCACACAAACTTTTATTTCTGTGGGAAACTCAAAAGCTTGACTCTGTCATTCCAAAAAAACAGAAGGGGAACTGCTCAAATGGGGACTGCCAAAGTTTTTTGTCTCTCGCTCTCTCTCCGACGTTCGATTTAAATATTTGGTTGCTAGGGGAAACCCGCACCACGAAACGCACTCCTAAAACGTCTACTGGGCACGAGAAGTGCGACTGAGAAGTTCTCCGTGGAGACATTCCTGGCTGCGTCAGGAGCTTTTTTTTTTTTTTTTTCGGTGTAGTTTCCTCAGTGGAATCCTCCGCCGCTCTGGGAGCGATTAAGAGGACTGTGTCAGATAAGGTCACCCCAAAATTTCATTTAGCCCACCGGGCGATGGGTTTTAGCGCAGACGCAACGCGACGGTCCGCGCTGGAGACATTAGCGACGGCGGTGCGCTTGACACACGACGGGATATGTGAGTGTTGAGGCACCGAGGTAAACGCTTTCACCAGCGACGACCGGTGTGTGCACTAAGAAGAAATTAATGAATTACATCGTGCTTGAAAAAATGAAATTAACTATGAGAGTAAAACAGTGAGATAAAGTGAAAGATTTTTTCGCCTGTCAGGAACAGGATCTGAAGCTCGTGTGTTTAATCGGGTTCTGGTGGAAACCGGAGGTCTTACGCAGTTCTGTTCTATTTTAATCCACACAGCATCAGTCAAGCGAGGACAAGAGGGAGGAAGCTGCACACGGAAAGTTTTGGGGCAGAAGTCACCTGACGCAGAGCAGACGGGTGAACGTGCGCACATAAATCCAATCCGTCACACGCTTTTGTGACAGAACCGCTGAAAGTATCTGTGCAGATATAAAATAACATGTACAACATTGCATGTCTTGGATTCTTTTCACCCTTGACCCATGACGAACTTGCATTGTTATATTAACACTGAAAAGCCTTCTTGTTTATCAACCAGAAAACATGAAATTTCCTTGTATATACACCAAATTTTTGTAATATATTTTCAATGATATTAAAATGTCGTTGTTTTAGAGTTACGCAGATGCCTTGCATGCTAAGCCAGCAGGTCGTGAGCAGAAGCCCATCGACAGGGCTGATGGGGAACATAACCAGAGTGGCCTGGGACACATCAGTGTGTCAGACCTCTGTGTTCATCCACACACAGCAACTGAGGCGAGCCGTAGTCACGTCCAGAGGGGCGAGACTCCAAGCAGACAAGAACGTCACGTCTAATTTTGGCCGTTCGGCGCGACAATACAACAGAGAAATCATATCCCAAAAAAAAACCTGTGGGAACGGTGGTGTTGTTCTTCTCCGCGTGATGTCATCCAGATATTTGCGCTGCTTCTGTTCACATCGCACTCTTTGGACGGCTAGCGGCCACTTGAGAGAAACCGAAGCGCGCGAGGTCGTTAAATCCTCTGATTTATGGAAATCAGTATGGGCGAAGTATGCAGCGGATGGGTATGATGCAAGTCTAGAATCCCTGCCTCGCAGGTCACGCAGAAACCACATCTGACCAAGCCAAAGACCAAGGCAAACAGTGCAGGACACAAGCCTGGGAAGCATTACAAGGGGGGACAGTTCAAGCTGGGGCATCCGAACTCCAGACTGGGACGTCCCATTCTCCCCGCTCCAGACTCCACCCTCCCACTTATACATTTATTATAAGCACATAAATCAATGATGTTTGTACATTTTGCTACATGTAAGTCTTGTTGGGTAACTTTGTGTTTCATGTCGGGTCCCCCTTGCAAAAGAGATTTCAATCTCAGTGGGGTTTTCCTGGTTAAATAATGATTAAATAAACACAGTACAGAGGCAAAGATCCAAAACCCAAAGCCCCTTTTAATAGATAAGAGTGTCAACATCATGTGTGACACTCGTATCATTACTTTGTAGTCAATATATGTTCAATTGTGGATTTTTAGGTCAAAACAACTGATTCACTCTATCAAGAGTGGCGTATGTAGCAGCTGCCATATTTAATTTGGTTGGTGTAAATGACCGTTGTTTAGGGTCAAGTAGCAACAGCTGCTCTTACTTTTGGGTTAAATGTTTACGACCATGTATGGACGCTGGGGTGCTTGTGTGCTTGAGCAGAAACATTTGGGAGAGTTGACTTGAGATGGGCGTTGCACAATGAGCCTAATCGCCAGTCATTATTTTTATGCTTGCCTCCCCAAAAAAGAGCATATTATAAATGTTGTATATTATGTGGAAAACAACACTGTTTGGAACCATAATCAATAAGTATATTAAATGGGGGGGGGGGGATAAGAGGTTTTTGGGAACAACTATTCTGTATTTATTTTGACTATGATTACAAACTTATCTTTCCAGAATTTCTGAAAGATCTGATCTGCTTTTTTCCCCCCATCCCATTTGATCAGTCCACATGCCACTGACCCTCTCTCGCTCTCTCTGTTTTCTTTGTTTTTTCTCTCTCCTTTTCTCCTTTCGCTCTCTCTCTCTCTCCAGTCAGATGGAACACTCGTTCACAGCCCACCTGTTAGAAAAAAAGTATCTCTGGTTCCAAGAAAAACTCCGGGAGGAGGAAGAGCAGAGACCCGTCTGTCGTAAAAAGCCTTCTTCCTCGCGCTTCCTGTCACAGACTCCCCCCCCCGGGGCAGCACAGGATGGTAAGCAGCGTCGGTGTCATGTGTAACAGATCTTTGTGCTTTCCATCATCTTCATTCTGGTAAATGGACTGCATTTATATAGCGCTTTTATCCACAGTGCTTTACAATTGATGTCTCTCATTCACCCATTCACACACACACACACTCACTCACACACCAACGGTGAAAGGCTTCCATGGAAGGTACCAATAAGCTCATTAGGAGCAGTTAGGGGTTAGGTGTGTTGCTCAGGGACACTTCGACACGCCCAGGGCGGGGGATCGGACCGGCAACCCTCCGACTTTTGGACAACCACTCTTACCTCCGGAGCTATGTCACCCCCCAAGCACTTCACAAGAGGGCTTCACAAAACTGAAATTATTGTTCACAAATACGCAAATAAACTACAGGGCATTAACTCATGTGGGGGACTGCCATTTTACCTTTGGTAAAAATAGCCAGTTGTATAAAATGTAAGCTGTTTACATATATCTGGACACAGGTGCCAGCCAATCAAATACAGTAAAAGGGTGTTTGTCACAGTCTGACACCATCCTGTAACACATTAGTGTTGTTACAGTCAACACAAATGCTATACATACTATACAGAGGACAACTGATAGTGTCAGCACTGAAACAAAGAATCAAGAAACCCCCCCCCCCAAAAAAAAAAAAGTTATCGCCTCATTCTTTCATCCCTTTCAGATTCTATGAAGAGGCAAATTGAATTACAAATACAGATGATACACAAAGTGCCACATTACTGAACCTGTCATAAACAGCCTTTTCCATCACCACAGCCCCTGTGGTCCAGCTATGGCCCAGAACAGATTAGATTACACTATTTCCAAGGAGTTTCCAATGCATGAAAAGTAATCATCACCAAAAAGAAAACCTTCATCACCACACCACCACTTATTTCTTTCACTGGGAGATAAAATCTGAAAGGAAGACACTTCTTGTGCAGCTTTAAGCAAGCAGGTTGTAGATTGTAGGCATCCATTTGACCAGTAGGGGTCACTGTTGAGCATTGAGACACAGTAATGCCAGAGTAGGGAATCCCTCCCTGCTGTAGCTTTGTGAGGTTACTGGCTGCAGCCTGCACTGGCACAGTGCAGATTCAGTACCAGACTGTGGAGCTTGTCCACTGATTAGCTTTTCTTAAAGGGACCTGGCAATGCACAATTGCAGCTGGCTGCTACTGTACAGCATAGCCCCATTCTGGCCTTCAGTCTGTGAGGTCCCAGTGAATAACACCCGCCTACTCCCCAACCCCACCCCCCACCCCCCCCTTCTGTGGGCATGAGACTGATCAACGACGCTGCTGTGATCTGCTCAGTCTGAGGTGGCCAGGTGAAAGGTCCCAAAACCTCAGGCGTCGAATTTGTCACCCCCCCCCCACACAGAAGACCTTATCTGCTATGGGCTCCAGGCCACCCCAGTGGAGGTTGGGGGAGGGGCATTCTGACCCCTTTCCTCTCTCCCACCCCCTCTGTTCCTCCCCTCGCACTGTTGCACACGCCGTGGCAAGAACGTACGTTTACGAGACGAAGCAAAGAAACCGTCTGAAACAATGGCACCATTTATGAGGAAAACCAACTGCTCAACCGTTCATACATTTGCAAATTCCTTATTCATTTCTGTTTATTGCTAGTTGAACCACTCATCAATTTAACACTGGTTATTTGACAATTCAGAAGATGGAAGCTGTTCTCTAGTTCTCCACATTCCCTCCTTTATGCATATTTCTCAAGAAAGGTTTCCAGTGGCAATTTTTAAAAGAGAAAAAAAAATGACTCAAAACACAAATCTGCTTCCAGTCTGTATGAGCCCACAAATGGGAATCACATCTTAAAGTCAAAGATGGTGTGCTTCAGTAATTCCCCAGAGAAAAGCAAGCTCTCATGAACGTTCAGAACAAAATGAACTATAGTCGACTGTATTTTTCAAAAGCAATGACATCATCAAACAGCGACTGTTTAGACAGTTGGAACCGTGCTAAGCAGATTGACAGATCCGTGTTGGCTGTGTCAGCATGTTTCTGAGCACCAACTGCCACCCAGTCCCAATGTGCTGGTTTCATTAACTCCAGTTTTCCAGTGAGAAGTCTAGAGGACACATATATGTACATCTTAACATGGGGCCAGGGGCTCTTTCCAATCACTTATTTTTACCTTCTTACATCCTTTCCTCGTGTCCTTCCCTCGCTTCATTAGCTCCACCCAACAGAGGACACAAGGAAAGGACTTGAGAAAATGACACGAGGACAGAGGAATTGAGGAAACGTGTATTAATTAGGCAAATGGAATGTACTTATTCAGTAAAGCGTCAGTTTGAAGCCATGTTAGTTACAGACGTGACCGATGGGGAGAGGCGGATCCACAGGCCGCTCATTTATATTCCACGCGTTCCGAAAATAACACTTCTGCAAAGGACGCACTTGTGTTTCCTTGCTCAAGCATCCTTCAGAAGCCTCCTAGCTCCTTCAAGGAGCATTCAATGGTTGAATGAATGTCCTCAAAGATAGTGGACCTTGATCAATTTTTGACAAGGACAGATAGGCTGGACAGAGCTCCAGGCCTGACTAGGCCCAGAGACCATTTGAGACCCCAGAGCCAGCATTGTGGCGAGCAGGGAGCAGCTGCACAATGCACTGATTGTGGCCTTTGATCCTGATAATTATGTATTGATCCCCCCCCCCCCCCCAGGGGAACTGCCTAATTACGTGCGCAGCCACAGCTCCCAGCCACCCGTGACCCAGCAGAGCAGAGGCGGGGCCTGCTAATGTAAACTCAAGACCTCGCCATCAGCAACAGAGGAACAATCAATCAATCAAATACATACACTAAGAATGACATAATATAAAAATAGTGACCTATCCCTTTAGGGAAAAAAAGGTATGTTTTTATAAAAAACACAAAGGGGAAACTGCAGATTTACACCAGAGAGCAATCAACCATGTTTATTATAAAATAGCCCTCTTTTCTCACTTCTGCTTTAAACTTGTGTTGATTTCAATTAGCAGCAGATGTGCAATTAGTCATTAAAACCTGGTAGACAACGACAATTAGCACTAGAAAGTGGACCTGGAGGAATCTATCAATCCTGCTGTCTGTTACACTGGAGGTCACTCACGTGAGTTTAACTGTAAAGTTGAGATCATGAGCTGAAAGCTGATCTACGAACAGGTGTCAGTCACACTGTTCTACGGAGTGTCCTGCCCCCTGTTGGTCTGGTGGTGGTACTGAGAAGTGTACACATACAGATAGTACTATACACAACAATTCATATATACATTAGCAGGGATTTTGTGTGTATATATGAAAAACAAGGAAAAAAATCACATTCTAGAATGCCCACCCCACATTATAATGCTAGAACTTTTGTGTTCTTTAAAATGACAGCTCTGCTGTCTCGTGTGGTGTAGCCCGTAGAGCACTTTCCACATGCTCATTGCGAGCCGCGACGTCGGCGGTTCGAGTCTGACCGCGCGACCTTTGTCGCATGTCTCTCCCTCTCTCCTCCTAGTTCTTCCTGTCTCTCTACACTGATCTGTCAAATAAAGCTGAAAAAGCCCAAAAAAATAAAAATAAAAATGACAGCTCTGATAGGAGGGGTAGCACGGAGTGCTAGGAGCTGTGTGGAGTGTGTCCTGTTAGTGTTGGGAGCAGTGTAATGATACGTGTCCTGTTAGCGTTGTGTACCCGGTGTATTAGACCAGAACTCAGGCAGTGGAGCCAATCTTTAAGCAGTTCACGCAGCAAGGGAAATCTGCACGCCCCCATCTGACCTGGCTCCAGGGCTCCCCTGCTTGCTGAGGGGCGTTTGGGGGTGCAGAGGCCCCTAGGGGGCGGGTCAGAGGCCGGTCTGATTTACAGAGCTGGGCATCCTCGCTGTAATCACACCAGCAGAAAGCAGATGGGCCGCAGACCAGACAATCGCCTACAGGTTTGGAACGGTGTCCAAAAGGCACCATAGGGACGACTTCTTTGTGTGTGTGTGTGTGTGTGTGTGTGTGTGTGTACGTTTGTGAATGTATGTGACCCTCAGTCCCTCCCTCTGTCCCTCTGTATCTGCCCTCTCTGTCCCGATCCCCCTCTCTCCTGCCCTTTTCTTCCACTCTCTATCTTTCTATCCATCTCTTATCCTATTTTTTATATTCTTTCCATTCTATCTCACTCTCTCTCTCTAGGTCAAACTCAAGTGTGTATTCACACACAAAACAGAAGAGCCACTGTTTCATTTCCCTGCCATCACTAAATGCAGAGCTGTGTACAGTGTATAAAACATTAAGCAGGAGGGGGGCCAGTGACTCAGAGTCTGGCTATGCTGGGTACAGGGTCACCATCACCCAGGGCAAAGGAGTCCTCATGATGTATGAGGGCATATGGGGATTCCAAGAGCGTTGCCCTGAAAACAATGGGACTGACTAACTACTGAGCTGCTTTGGTGGATGGACACACACTCACACACACACACACACACAAGAATGTATTGCTATACTTGTGAGGACTTCCCATTGACTACATTCATTCCGTAACCTCTAACCCTAACCCCAACCACTACATGCCTAACCTTAACCCTAACCTTAACCTAATTGTAAACCTAACCCTAAAACAGCCTCTTGAACTTGTGGGGACCAGAAAAAGGTCCCCACCTAGTGTAATTTTCCTCATCTTTCTATCCTTGTGGGGACATTTGGTTCTCACAAAGATAGTAATACATGTCCACACAGACACACACACGCACACACCTACATATACACACTCATAGTTACATACCTACATATGCACACACAAATGGCAACAAGCACATGCATGCAAATAAATATATTCTCTCACACACACACACACACAAACGAATATACACACACCCTGCCCACAATAGAGATATGGGGATAAAGAACGACAGCTGTATATTAATACATCTAATACTGGACTTATTGAGGTAGTCATCACTATTTGAACAGTACACGGGTCTTACAATGAACTCATTAACCTCTGGCATCACGATACTCTTCTGAAACCGTTTCTCATTACCCTCGGCCCAATCACAGTCCAGACTCATTACCCTCGGCCCAATCACAGTCCAGACTCATTACCCTCGGCCCAATCGCAGTCCAGACTCATGCTGAAGCAGACAGGTTCATTGTGATGCTTGGCTCGTAACGGAGTGAATCATTCCCATAATCTGGAAAAACATTTCACGTCTGACCAATCCAAAACAGACATGATGGGCATCATAAATAATCTGGGATAGTCGTTATTCTTGTTGTTGCTGCTGCTGTTGTTGTTGTTGTTATTGTCATCCTCTTCCTAGAAAAGGGAAATAGTTCCAGAAATTTGGCCAATGCTTCTTTCCATCTTCCAGATTAGAAATATTTTAAATGCAGCTGCGTCTCTTCCTTCCCATTTTAAAAATGCGCACTGCTGAGATTATTCGTGCAGAAATGAATACACGAGAGGCGAGTGCTTTCTCCAAACTTCCCTGAATTTCATAGACAACAGTATTTTATTTTGACTTTTTAAAAGCAAACCAAAGTTTAATAATACAGCAAATAAACTCTGAACCCCACCAACATGGCTATTTTATTCTATTTTGATACATGAAAAAATGAAAATATGATATAGAATTAACATGGTGAAGACACTGTCTCATGCGATTCAGCCATATAGCTAAGAGAAATATGCAACTTCGATATCAACTGATACAAATACTATACACATTTAATCAATACCATTACACATATGAATATTCATATAAATAGGTTGACCATGTAAACTACAGTGCACTCAGATGATATACAACTTGTACTGTATGTTATACACTGTAAGTACATGCAAATATGTATATGTATAATAACACACGCATGCACACGCCCACATATTGTTTTGAACACATGAGAATGCATTCTGGGAACTGGCAGCCTGACAGACCTCAAACGGTAACCTTGGAGACACTATGGTTACAGCGGAACCGTTGTGTAACACAGCAACCTTTCCAACTGAAAAAGGAACACATTCCCGCCACTGACAACTTGAGTAAATATATGACAAAAAAAAGATTACTTCTCCATATAAACATCCGCAGGAGCCAACTTGGCATCCCTGGACATCCCCGTTCTCGTTTTTTTATTCATCTCTTTTTAACCAGGATGTCACTTCGGAAATATTTGAATGCGGATGAAGGGCTTCTATGATTATTACTGCTGTCATCACCAGTGGAGTTCAAAAAACAGCAGTATATCAGCCCAGCAGATGAACAGGGTGAATTATTATTCGCACTCGTAATAATCTGTGGGATAGCCGGCACAGACACCCGAGTGGGGGTGTTAAGTAGGCCCTGTGAAGTACAGTAACTGTGGATTCCACATCAGCCCATCAGTCCTTCCTGCAGTATTTTAGCCTATTTTCATTAGGCCTCGATCATATTCTGAGTGAAAATTGCATTTAGGATATATCAAAATGAATGTTGCAAGCAACCAGGACTCTATACTAAGGCATAGGGCATTACTGGGCTCTCTTTTAATCAAGAAAAAAAAAAGCAGAAAAAATAAGAACAATTCATGTAATGACACCCTGCGGCATTTGTTTCCAACATTCGCACGCACGCACGCACGCACGCACGCACGCACGCACGCACGCACGCACGCACGCACGCATGCACGCACGCACGCACGCACACCTACTGCAAAGGGGTTGTGGGAGCGTTGGGGTTATCGTAGGGCAGTGGTCTCCAACCCTGGTCCTGGAGAGCTACAGGGTCTGCTGGTTTCCATAGTGACTCTGCACTTCATGAATCAATTAGAGCTGTTGATTGCACAGTTAACTCAACTCACCTGGTGCCTTGGGTCTCAATTGGGTGCTGATTTTAAGGTGAAAACAAAAACCAGCAGACCCTGTAGCTCTCCAGGACCAGGGTTGGAGACCACTGTCGTAGGGAGTATATGTCCAGCTAAAACAGAGTGTTTCAAAAGCATTTCAAGAGCACTGAACAACCTTTTCTGTTGCTGATTAGGTTCTCATTTGGTGGTGACAGACTTATAACCACACACAGAAGCCCTTTAAGCCTTTCTGAGGCCATTCCTCCAGCATGATATGCTGGAGTTTCAAACAAGCTGCTTCAACTTTACGGGAAAAGGTTCCATGCATTACATTACATTACATTACATTACATTCATTTGGCAGACGCTTTTATCCAAAGCGACGAACAAAAAAATGGCATGGCATCTACAAACTTATTTATAACATGCATGATGGTTTAGCCTTGAAAAACATCAGTGAGGATGCAGGACAGGATGTGTCAATAACATTTTAAGAATGTTTCAAATGCAAATATTCACGTGCCATCTAGATTGTTGATCATTGCAAGCCTTCGTGTTCCATGAAATTTAAAAGTAATATTTACGGGACACCCAAGGAAACCTTGGACGTCCAAGAACAAATTTATGTGCTGGGAATGTTTACCCTGATTTTCTGGGAATGCTCTGGAAACCAAAACGTAAGTTAGCTGCGATCCATACCATGGTCCTTTCCAAGCTGGGCGCCCTTCTCTATCTGCTGCCTTCTCAGTCTGAATAATGCAGCTAGAAAAAATAAAATAAATGAGGGAGGACTTTTTAATAAGAGAAAGTTTCCTCACCAAAGTTACTTAACAGCAAGATAAGCCATGTGTTTCATGGGCACCACTGGTCTGAATGAAACGGCTGAGGTCTCACCAGTTGTGGGATAATAGCAGCAGTAGTAACAGTAGAAATACTGCTGTAGAAAATAAGAATTTGAGACAGGTCATTAAGAAGCCCCAGAGGTTCAGGGGGTTGTCCAATGGGGAAACAGAGCTGTGAGCAGCCATGATCGTGCTACCTGCTGTGTATTACTCAGTGGATCCTGGAAAACGGAGTGGGCATCTGTGAAGTCTCTTTCTCTCTCTATCCCTTTCCCCCTCCCGGCTCCTCTCCGTCTCCCTATCTCCCCCTCCATCTTTCTGTTTATCTCTCTTCTCCTTTCTCTCTGCCACTGTATCTCTCTCTCTCTCTCTCGCTTTCCTTTTGATAAATGCTCTAATTTAAACTTGAAATTAGAGAGGACCATGAAAAAATAATGGCGAAAGCAATCAAAGTCTAAAATCTTTCCTCTCTTGGCCAAAGTTCTTAATGGGACAGTTTTTTTTTTTAATTTGGAGAGGTTATAATAAATCGGTTGCATGAAGGGGGATGTGTGGAGGTGATTTGGTGCTGGACAGTTGCAGTCGGACTTTCATTCCAAACCCCACAGCTCGGACATAACTGGGTTCTGTCCAAACAAGTTCTAAATTCACCCAGGGTACGTGAGTGGCAGAACTCATCAATCAGGCCCGCTGGTGTTTCTCTAACCCAATGTGGAAAGGGCATGAGGAGCTATACATGACCCAAAGGGAAACAAAACAGGAACTCTGTCTCTTAAATTGTGTGGCAGTTCAAATATAAAAAAAGTAGTGGGCTGTTAATAATTAAGGTTAGCTTTACCAGCCCTTAAGGAAATGAAACATATTGCAGACTTATATACTTAAATATACAATAACTATATTTCACAGGTGTGAAATGTATTGCAGCACCTGAAAGCGTATATAATTTGTATCATTGCCCATGTATTGTGAAGCTATTGTGATATATACTATCTTGAATTTGACAATATATTTTCTCTGAATGTACTCTTAGTACGCTCCATTTCTGTAAGGGAGAGAGATGGACGCTGCATTCAGCACTCATCATAAACAAAGATAAACTAGTGTTCCAGGGTACGCTGGTGAATTTCAAATCAACCTCAGTCAAGGTTGAGAATTTTTTTAGAATGAAGTGCTTGTTAATTAGCTCTACCAGAGCAGAGAGAGGGGTGTCTACTTTTATTAAACTCAACAAAAACACCCAGAGAAATAAAAACCTATTCGGGTGTGTTTCTACCACAGGTTAGGGCATAGTGAGACCGACTACAAATTGGCTTCAGTCAGGTGTCAGAGTGGGGATGCCTGTGCAATTTAGCCCAATGCATTTATCAAAAATTACATCAATGAATATACACTGACTGGATATTGTGTGATGGGGATGCATTGCCACTGCATGCCGCAGCACAGGGAGACGGATTACAACATGAGACTTCGGCTGTTTAGTCTGCTTGAGTCTGCCTGACACAGCGACCGGATCAAAGTAGCCAGTACTCACGGAAAAGAGCGTGAGAGAGAGAGGGAGGGAGAGAGAGAGAGAGAGAGAGAGGGAGAGGGAGAGGGAGAGGGAGAGGGAGAGGGAGAGGGAGAGAGGGAGAGGGAGAGGGAGAGGGAGAGGGAGAGGGAGAGGGAGAGGGAGAGGGAGAGAGAGAGAGAGAGAGAGGTGGCGTTTCGGCGAGCGATGATGTCATATGCCATCACTCCGGGGGCTGACTCACTGTGGCTCTTTCTTCCAGCCGTCGTCACGGTTACCGCAGCCGAGAAGGACGTGATTCAGGAGGGGAAGAGATCCATCAAGCTCAACGCGGTTTATAGTCGCGGCCGCTCTTGTCTGATGTGTGCTCACGTCTCGTCCAAACGGGAGCGCCCTGTCAGGACCGAGGAAGTGCACACTGTGCACTCCAAATTAAAGATATACTTTACCTTCAGGAGTAAATATGAAATATGTGTTTTCAATTGGTCCAGATAGTTTTTTTTGTGTGCGATAAACAATATTTCAGATACTCGCAGACGTTTCTCACAACCTCTCGCTTTCACAGTGGCCAGCGTAGGGACATCAACAGGCTTGTGATTTATAGCAAGAAAATACACTTCAAGCAACCCTAGAACAGCTTTAATTTTAATAATGCCATGTTTTTCTGTCCTTTCTGTTTACAAAACCAGCTGCACACAAAACACAGGCTGGCAACTCCTTTTCATTTCACACTGTTTTGCTACGGCCTTCTCTCCTTCCCGTTCCTGTTCGTTCTGCAAGGAGGCCTTTGAGTATTAAGTTAACAGTTCTGTTTAACCACCGTCTCCAGAACGCGATGGGGTTAATGTTCCGGAACCTTCCGCAGGACTAACGAGAACCCAAAGCCTGTTGATGCAGGCACTACCGCGCATTCACAGGGCCTGTCTGGATACCATGCAGACCTGAACGACCAATGAAAGGGGAACGACAGTGGAGGAATGACATGCCAGTTGCATAGCTGCGACCGTCTTCCGCTGACGACAGCGGATGTTTTAATGGGTCCCGACTGCACTGTATACCGTCAAACACCTTTCCCCTACGTGGATTCCGCGTTAGCCTGATCTGTTGACCCCTGACCTTTGGCCCACGATGCTCAATGGAGCAGCGTCTCCAGTGGTCTGACCGGCCACCGGGGATCACGGTTACCACACGGTGAGGGAGTTACGAACAGAGACCTCTCGTGACCTCAGGCACGCTCCACACCCTCCTCCATCACCGCCAGCGAGTTTGTGTGTGTGAAGAAAATAAACCTTAGTGAAGCACACACACACACACACAGACACACACACACACACAGACACACATGCGCGCACACAGAAAACACAAACACACATACACCGATCAGCCACAACATTAAAACCACCTGCCTTGTATTGTGTAGGTCCCCCTCGTGCCGCCAAAACAGCTCTGACCTGTCGAGGCATGGACTCCACCTCTGAAGGTGTCCTCTGGTATGTTTGGATTTCTGTATATATTTTGTATATATTTGTATCTTAACATATATTTGTATTTTAACATTCCAACCAGTTGCAGAACCCCTCACCACTAATATGTGGACGTAGCCAAGGCTACCCGAAATACAGTATACTAATAATCAACATCTATGGCCAAGTTGTTTAACGATTGACACCAGAGGCTGATAACTTTGTAAGGAAGGCCTCTTCTCAACTAGAGTCAAAAGTAGAGCCTGCCTCCAAAAAAGACAGTTATGATTTCTTCATCAACAACAACAACATCTGGAGAATTAGAATTAGCATTGCAGAATGTGTCAGTATCATTATTGCTGACTATCATCAAAGGCTGAATACAGAACACACACACACACAGAACCATCCAAGAGGGTCACACATTGGTCAGAGCAGGGACTGCAGGTTTGACTCCAGTCCTGGAGTTGCTGCAGTGATCGTGGTTTCCATTCAGATCAGCTGCCAGTTCGGGACTACTGCAAGAATCTGGGTGTGCGCTGAAACGTGCTGAAAACACCAGCCGACTGCAGCTCTCTGGGACCCCTGATTTAGAGGCTTATTTTAAACCACCCAAAAATGCGGGCCCAGCGACACAGTGCGCCTTTGTGCTCCCTTCACATCGTCATGTGGCCACCACACGCCACGGGCCCGGGGGGGGTTCCCAGGGGCCTCACTCAGCCTGTTTCTGTTCGAAAAAAGGCTGATTTTTTTTTTTTTTTTTTTTTTTTATCACTGGCTAAAAGCATTAATGCAGCAGATCAGCTAACGCGTCGCAGCTAACGTCTGGAGATGAACGTTCCCCTTGGATTCCCATTCTGGTTGTGTGGTAAGTAACGTTATGGTGCAAACATTACAACAACAACAAAAAAAAACTGCTTTAAAATGTATCCGTTGCTCCAAGGCCACAGAAAAAAAAAAACATTCCAGACATTTCTGCGTTATGTCCCTCGGTTATCAACAATAAATCAAAAATATTGCATTTTACTGAACATTGCTAACTCTATAAGTGACATTAATATGAATGGGCCAACTAGCATTTAAATTACTACATTTTTTGTAAGTGGAATAATAAAACTTCATTGTGCTCAAGGACAGTTCCCACAATGTATCCAAAGACTTAAAATGAAAGAAAGAGGACAAATTTATGAGTTGGATAACTTTAAGTTATCGAGGGACCCAAAATAATTCTGGGAACCCAAAATTAGGCATATTGCTATATCACAAACTGCTTCATAATAATTGTTAACACACACCCTATATACACACCATGTACACAGATTCAGCAGCATAACATAAATCTCCCTGTTATAGTTATTCCTGAATCAATAATCTGTTGAGGTGTTAAGCAAACAAAAATGTTTTTGGTCAAAAAAACATTTAAAACAGCAGTGAAGGGTTCTGGTGGATCCATAATTCTCCAGAGTGCATTTTCTTGAAAAGTATTTGATGCACAAGGTCAATGTCAATGAGTAATCGCCAAATTATACAATGTAAGATGTAGTGCTAAAACCTTCTGTTTTGTCTGTGTCTGTTTTTCAATCATTGCTTTGAAAAAAATAATAATTATTACTAATTTACAGACATATTTTCTCATCATATGTAGGCTATGCAACTAAAAAGCATTTTGAAAGAACGCGTGTGGTTATGAATGAGACATCTGTCCACTTTCTCTCTGAATGCATTGTGAATTCTGTGGTTGATGATGCTAGCAAGCTGACAAAGGGAATGTCCGCACAGCAAGAAAACCACAAGATGCCGGTAGAGCCAGAGATTACAGCCTGACCATTAAAATCCACTCGGTTTGGTTTCATCAACTAGCTACACGCTGCTGAGGGAGAGCCGTCTGACTGCCATATTAAATTTTTAATCGTGAAATTTTTAATCGTAAATTTAATTTAAAACGTCTTTAACGGGCGGAATCTTCCTGATGTGACCAGGGCTTCCACCGGTTCCAGAATCCCAGAAGACGCGACGCCCCCGCGGAAATCCAAGCCAATCGGCGAGGTCACCCCGGGTCGCCCTTTGTGATGTGGCACGGAAGGAATGCGCCCCCCGCCCCCGTTCTCCCGGGACCGGCCAGCCGCTCAGCGCGCGCAGCTGCTACTCCCCCGGTTAGTTACATCATACGTAATGGCTCAGGTAAGATTCCACGACTCTTAGGTCGACCTGCCACCTCCACGCCGGCAGTAAATTCCGAAAGATAATCACTGTCATTTAGCGTTGTTTCGCCGTCTCGCCCCACAAAGTGCCAAGCAAATCCAGATGCTCCGCGGTCATTTCCAATGAAAATGCGTAGCCTATTATTCACGCGGCCGTGCGCTTATGAAAGAGTCGGGAAAGCTTTCAGTGTGATTACGTGAAGGTAGGTCATAAAACTGCTTTAGGAAACATTTATCTGGTTCCTTCACTCCATCTGCCAGATGCACGTGTCGCTTGTCCATACAGTATACAGTATGGTCTGGAAACTGAGTCACCAAAAGGCTTAGCATCCAGATGGAAATCAAACAAAAATGACCTAATTAAATGTCTGAGAGCCTCATTTCCAGATGCTTGTTCAGCAGACTGCAGTGGTGTCCCGTCTCTGAACTTGTCCTCTGTAATTTTACTTATTTTTATTTCACCCTATGCCTTGCACTGTTAATCTGGTTGACTACAACTCATTTGAATGGCAATGATAAGAGAAATTTTCAGGAAAAGTGAATATGCATTTCAAAATTAAGGCCAGTGAATATTTTTTACTGGACTGCAAGCACACACCAACGGCTCAAATAAAAGCTTTCCATTAATGGTCGCTACATCCAACCTTGTGCTTATCCTTATCCAAAATTGTCACAGTGGGTGTTATTTGTACTATTTCTGGAAAAAAAAAAAAAATATTTGCAAAAAATGTAAATATAACCATTTTACTGAAAGGTGGAGGGGGCATCTCAAGCAGTAAAATGTTCAGTGTTAAATCAACTCTAACAGAGCACATATGGTTCTTATTCGACTCTTATGTACTGCCATAAAGTTGAATTAACATCACTGGACATTTTACTGCGTACTGCTGTAGTGTTTTGTCAACTTTGCAAGGTAAGTAAGATGAGTTTATTAAAGTAGATAACTTCTAATTATAACAATAAAAAAAATGAATTTCAGCAATATTGTTTTTTAAATATTTTTTTTAATTATTTGGCCAAACTGGTGATGATATACAAGTTCATTTTAAAGTAAAAATAAGCTAATTGAATCGATGAAGGATAACTAGCTTGATGGGAGATCTGCAGAATGACCTCATTGTGAGGTCATAATTAGGTCATAATCATTGTGAGGTCATAATTGGGGCAGAGGGAATGATTCTGATTCGGAGTTCTGAAGGCCGTCTGGCACATCCGTCCGCTTCTTGGAGGGGGCGGATACTCTGGCAGCAATCACAGTGGACTTCCTGCCTTTCTCCACCTCAAACTCAATGCTATCAATCCTACCACCACATTAATACAAAGTATTGCTGGGGATTCTGAGTATTGTTTGGGGATCTGAGTCCACTGCCCTGTAGAGTGCACCACACAGTTTTCCAAAACAAAATGTGTAAAAAAAGATGTTTAAATAACTTATTTTCAGCCTCAACTGAAGTAATTTATATACAATATTGAAATACGAGACAGGGAGAAAGATGGTGATGGAATTCACTGACCGTATAAACGTCAGACCTCTTCATCTCAAATTCCTAAGCATGCATTCCGTAACTTCATCTATAAGTTCACCATAGATAAAATATAAATGCGTCTTTTTTAAATGTATCCTTTATTTCTCCAGGGGAGATATAAATCTCTTTTTACAAGGAAGCCTTTGGCCCTAAAGACAACAGCACACCTCAGAAGAGCAACCATAGTGCAGAAAGTGTCATGGTAATTTTTCAGGTCATCACCCACTCTTCTTTTTTTTTTTTAAGCATGGTTTCTTTTTTATATATATATATATATATATATGGCTTTTCACTTTATTGACAGACAGTTAGAGACAGAGAGGGAGAGAGGCGCGTAAAAGCTCGTCGGTTGACCGCGTCACGGCCGAATGTGGACAGTGCTCTACGCCGCCGGACACCCCCTTTAGCATGTTTTCTGAAGCCATTGACGAGCTGTAACGAAGCTCTCCGCTATCCCAGCGAGCAGCCCGTTAGCTCCTAGCCGCGACGCGGGAGGTCGACTGAACTCCGCAGCTGTAGCTTATGACCATTACGCTCTCCCACATTCCTGTACCGGCTGTCCTCCCACTGATGACTTTAGCAGGGCAGTATACCACCAATTTCCCCTTGTAAAGTCTCTACGCTCTTCTTCTCTCTGTCCAGCACTGAATGAGGCTAAGGGAGGGGGGGTTGAGGAGAGAGGGAGTGATAATAGAGAGATGGGGGGGGGAGACTGGACTTCAGAACTCAGTCCTTTGTTTGAACCTAATAATAAAGAGCAGCATTACCATCCAAGCTAGATAATACAGTATGGCTGAAACGTGAATGGTTCAGATTTTAATAGATTTTTAGCAGGCTATCATGCCCAAAACGCAACACCTCTTCTTCACTCGCAAATTCAGTGAAATTGTTTGGCGATCTTTTTTTGGCTGTACCGCAACAGCGGGGCCAGCCCTACAAACGCGAATGTCTGTGAGTGACTGACTGACTGACTGACTGACTGAGTGATGAAGTTACACCATTGGTCGGCCAGATCATGTGTGTTAGGTCCAGCCATATACTAGGTTTTAACCTGGTCTTGTTAGAATATATAGCCCGAGAGACAGTAGGAACCCTTAACCCCTGTAAACTGGAGACTTTACTATCACTGTGTTTTATGACCAGGATTTGCGGAGCTTCCACCAGTTCCTGATTGCTGGCAGGGATAATAAAACAGGAAAAAGACAGGAACGACATCAGTTTACTGCTAGAAAACAGGGAGGAAACTCCACCAATCATGGAGTAAGTTGACATGCCATGTAGGGCAGGCCATGCCATATAGTAAATCAGTAATATATACTTCAATTTAAATCAGTACATTTAAGTATATATTAGCTAGACCATTAGCTAGCAAGGAAAAGCACAGCTCTGGAATTCCTAGAATTCCCTGGGACTCAAACCTATGGCCTGCTGTAAAGTTGTAGTGCTGGTGCTCTGGCCTCCCCCCACAGCACTTAAAATGCTCTTTCAGTGACACGTTTGCAACCACAGGACTGTGAAAGTTGTCAGTGGAATACCGATGCCCTCATCTAGTTGGCACGAGTTCCCACCAAAAAAAACAATCGTACTAAATACAAATACATGCTACTGGCTATGAATGCATGGAGCAGCTGGCTATACAGGCATTATATTATCACCCTAGCAAAACCTTGCAGATCGTTCCGGGAAATAAATCCCTGGTACGAATAATACATCTTCATTAGCTGTCATCAGCCGAGCGATATATATTTTAGATCTGACACGGCATGGCTAGCCCGAAACGTTTCATTGCTCTTTCGAATGACCATAAATTGTGGTTTTTCCAACATTGGGGAAGAAGAAAAAAAAATCTGTAAAAGCACTGCTCGTTTTACAGAAAAACTGCTGTGCTGAATTCCAGACACACTTGAACAGCTCTCCTCCAGCACGATTTGAGTTTACCTGAGTAAATCATACATACGCTACATGGCCAAAAGTATGTGGACACCTGACATCCAACATCTCACCTAGCTACAGCAAAGGACCACAATGGAAATAAGTCTTGTGACTTTTTTGTGTTATCCTTGATGCTCTTTTAATTGTGCATGTACATTGGTGTTTGCAACCATGTAATTGCCCTTTTAAAGTGAATCGTCAAATAAATAAACTAAACTAAAAAATAAAAAAAAACATCCAAAAATGAATGGCCATTAATATGGAGTTGGTCCACCGTCTGCAGCTATAAAAACCTGAGAAGCCTTTATACTGCTTGTTAGAGCACTGCAACAGGGATTTGCCTCTATGAAGCCATTCAGGCAGAAGAGCATTAGTGAGGTCACTGAAACTGTGGTAGGAGAGCAACACCTAGAATCGCCCTGCTTTGGAGCATCAATTAAAGAAGCTGACATGAAATCCAGAACACAGGATGTCCCAGGTAAGGAATCGGAGGGCATGACAGTGAGCGCCCTTTAAGTTGTGGCCAATTACACACTCGCAAAAAAAGTAATGGGTAGCAGCGTGTTACCCCACCACTACCTGAGCGGAGCCAGCGTTCCCGCCCACAGGACACGAGCGCTGGCCGTCGTAGGAGAGAGCTGCCTGCAAGAGGCAGTTAAAACAGCTCAGAGTGAACGTCCCTTTCAGCGAACAGAGAGGCCAAAACGAAACGGAACGTTCTGCCCGTCACATAAGCCCCGCGAGCGACCGGCCCCGCGAGCGACTGGCCCCGCGTGCGACTGGCCCCTGCGTGCGATCGGCCCCGCCTGCGATTGGCCCCGCGTGCGATTGGCCACGGGACAAAGAGAGGAGCGCCCGAGAAAGAGACGCCACAGCTGGCAGGCTGGGCCCTCCTGTCTCTGACGCGCATCCACAACGCTGCTCCTTAACTCAGCGTTATTACTTTTTAATGACGCTGAAATAATATCAGGACAAGATGTGACCTGACCTGTGCTGTGGAGGATTTAAAAAAAAAACCAAAGCTGTTTTTGACAGAATTGGGCACAGAGAGGAGGAGAAGAGTCGGCCAAGGCTCTTCACGTCATTGACACAGAGCTGCGTGTGCCTTACAAAGGGAACATTGCCATCCTTTAGCCAACTCCGCATTGGAACGGATGCCAGGTAAGATTAGCCAGCCACAGTACTCCCTACGTTCGTGCCCGTTTAATGGACTGCATTTATATAGCGCTTATATCCAAAGCGCTTTACAATTGATGCCTCGTTTAGATCCTGCACATTAAACTGAAGGAAGATTAAACTACTGAAAGACAGCTGAACAATACAATTAAGTAAATAAGGAAGTCATGTGATCAAAAACTAGAGACTTGAACTTTACAACGATAGTAACCATTTGTGTAGCACTTTTCTCACAAAAGTGCTTCACACGAAGGGTGTGTGATAAAAGCAAGAACGCAAGTCAAAAGTAACGCAAAGATAAATTCAGAAAAATAATATCAACAAGCTAAAACATATAAATGAAAAAATTAATGAGATTTAAAGGAGGACAGATTTTGCCAGCCTGAGATATTCAAGGGCAAAGGGGCCCTAGCAGAAAAGGTCCTGCCCCCATCTGTTTTTAACCAATCTCTGGAACAGTCAGAAGAGCTATGCACAAAGACCTATATGGCTGCATTTGGGTGAGCAGATGGCTCAAAGATCAGCAATATAAGCTGGGATTTTGACAGTGTGGTCATTTCCTGTTTGTTGTGTGGAGATCCTACACAGCACATGCAGGATGGCAGCACTGATAGAGCAGGCAATTCAGTGTAGAGGTCATGGAAGTAGTGCTTGTAAGTTTTTAATCCCAGGAAAAGTATTTCCATTGTATCCATGGTACTGAACTTGAATTTGAAGGTAAAATACATTTTACCTTATTTATATATTTTACACGAATCACAGCCTAGGATAGCTGTAAGCCAGGAGCATGGGACCAATCAGAGCCAGGGAGTGCTGTCAGTCAGAAGTGTGGAACCAATCAGAGCTGAGGGGTGTTGTAAGCCTTGAGTGAAAAAAGTAAAACTGTTGGGCCAATCCAATGTGTCATGTCCACTGTATTTATTTAAAATTTTATTTTTCCCCCCTTTCCATAACAACATTCATTGTCCACATCAAAATCCTTGACTGGTTTACCTTGCTTTGCCAAGCACAGCTACTTCACATGATACATGAAGAGGCAGATGTGGTGATGAGGTTGTGGTGAAAAAACCTAAAAACCTGGGAATGTAAACCTACTCCAAATGGAAAATCCAGTTGCTTGACCTCGTTACCTGTATGAGATCATACAATAATATCCCCTGATTTGCTTACCATAGCTCGGAGTGGGAGTGTCCAGACAACCCGAGGAAAGACAAAGAGGAACAGGTCTGTGGTCCATGGTCCCCGTATGCAGCTTTCTGACTCCTGATTGGTGAAAAAGAGGCTGCTGTTTCCTTGAGTGGCCTCCTCACCCTTAAAAATAAACCACAGCCCCATCAGTTCATGTCATCTCTAGCTTTCCTTTGTGTACAGTACATGTGCCAACCACTGAATTTAAGGTTTTTTTTTTTCTTTTCTTGCATAATCCATTCAGAGCCAGCGTGCTAATGGATATCATGCCATTCAGAGGCTTCTACAGCAGTGGTAAACCAACCCTGTTCGTGGAGATCTACCATCCTGTAGGTTTTCATTCCAACCCTAACAAAGCACACCTCACTCAACAGCTAGAGATCTCATTGAGATGCTAATTAGTAGAGTCAGATGTGCTAAATTAGGGTTGGAATGAAAACCTACAGGACGGTAGATCTCCAGAAACAGGGTCGGTTACCACTGATCTGCAGTATATGCATTTGTCAAAAGTAATTTACATTGAATTCACAGAGTGAACTGCGGTGTGAGACTACAACCAAAGAAGAGTATGTCACTGTGAATTACCTGTCCTTTAACTTTGGGGTGGGGGGAGTTCCCTCCCTGCACTATGAGGCATTCTGAGATTGTGAAAACATTTTATCCATACAAATCCATCGCTAATATATAAACGCAGATTTACCTGAGCAGAACGCGGCCGTCCATCCAGCACGTTAATCACCTGTGTTCAGGGTTCCCTTCAGCAGGCCTGAAACTCTGACGCCTCACGCTGAGCCTCCGGGAGATAGCCATCTCCTCCGCTTCCAGGAAGTGCAGGACGCCTCCCCTCGGGTGCCTTTCCAGCCCTTTCATTTTTAAGGACCGGCCTGCAGCCGGAGGGCGGGGGGCGCTCACAATGCCCGTTTTGTCACAGAGGCGCCAGGTTTGAGTTTCGTCGCCCCCGTTTCACGCCCAGCGTCCCCCTGAGCTTCTGTCCCGGGTCGTTTCCGAGCGGATTCAGACAGCGCCTCTCTCAGCTCCGAGGCAGAGGCAGCCATGATGAAGCACCAGCTACCGGTCCATCCCCCCCCCCCCCCGAAACTGAAACTCTGAAAGGGTGCCAACCTGCGCCTGCTTCCACGAACATTACACTACTGTGCTTTCTTTTCTTTTTTTTTTACCATAAGAGGGAAATTGCCCACAGACCAAAAAAGGTGTCAAAGGTGGTTGGGATGGAGCTTATAATGGGAAACAGCCATTTCAGGAGCTGGGGCCCAGCAATACCAGGGCAGAACATCTTTGTGGAGACATCAGAGGAACACCACTTCCTGGGGCTACTTTAGCAAGCCCATTCATGCAGTATTTCACCCCTTACTGAAATAAAGCACATTATACAGACGACACTTCACAAAATGAATGGGCACATACAGTCCCCACCAAAAGTATTGGAACAGCAAGGTCAAGTCCTTTGTTTTTGCTATACACTGAAGACAATTGAGTTTGAGGTCAAAAGATGTACATGAGATGACAGATCCGAATTTCAGCTTTTATTTCCTGGTATTTTTATCTAGATTTGTTAAACAACTTAGAACATATCACCTTTTGTATCAGACAACCCAATTTTTAGGTGAGAAAAAGTATTGGAACATGTGACTGACAGGTGTTTCTTGTTGCCCACCTAAAAATTGGGTGGTCTGATAACAAAGGTGCTATGTTCTAAGTAGTTTAACACATCTAGGTGTAAATACCAGGAAATAAAAGCTGAAATTCTGAACTCTTGTCTCATGTTCATCT
Organism: Anguilla rostrata; assembly: GCF_018555375.3. Lineage (NCBI taxonomy): Eukaryota > Metazoa > Chordata > Actinopteri > Anguilliformes > Anguillidae > Anguilla > Anguilla rostrata. The sequence continues at coordinate 4,320,364 of NC_057946.1, read as the reverse complement.
TTTTATCTCAACCCCAAATGTATTCAGTGTATTGCAAAAACAAAGGAATTGGCCTTGCTGTTCCAATACTTTTGGAGGGGACTGTATACAAATTATTTCTGCTTTCAGACATTGTAATTAGCTTTTTCTAAAAAAAAAAAATATATATATATATATATATATATACAGCTTTGAAATTCATTTATCACTGTATCGAAAACAAGTCCACATGTTCCTAATCCTATCCCGATATTCCACGTCTGAAAGGAACACGGGCAGCGCGTCTGACCGACGGACACGCGGTGGCCATGTCGACGCAGAACGGCCATCTCCGGCAAATCCTGAGGCGTTTACAGCCAAAGCGGACGACTTCCCTTCTGCGCGTAACGACCAGTAACGACCCAGACGACGCCTCCACGTGGGCCCCAGATGGGGCAGTAACGGCCTGGCACCTGGCCCCCGGCCCCCGGCCCCCGGCCACCGTGTGGGTAGCCAAACTGTGGCCCGACAGCTGCGGCTAGTCCATGCGGCTCCAAGCCAGGGTCCCTGTAAGCAACTGTAGGCAGGCTTCAGACGGGATAACTCAAACAGGGCCCATGTGGAACCCATATGGTAGAACGGTTCGAAAAAGAACCCATTTTTAGCCCAGACATCCTGTCCTGGGAAGCCCAAAATTGGGCCCAATCGCATCCCATCCCACCAGATCTGCCACTAAGAGCCACGCCCAGATGAAGCCCAGATAACCTGGGCGAAAATGACAGAGGCGTACTCAAGCGGGCTCACTGGCTGGGAAGGTGTGTTAAAAGGTGTCCGAGTAAAATGTCTTGCCGTTACACACTCTCGTCGCCTCACTTATCGGCCAGACGAGGGAAGAGTTGCATGGAGCATCACGTCGATGGCCAGCTCTGGTGAACAGATTACCCGAGGCCTCAGACCTGTTTTTACATCTGCTCTGATCTCTTTAGTATCTTTTTTCAGGGGACAAGTGAGTGGGATGGATGGGAATGACACCACACGTATATTTCTGCAAGCCCAGCACAAAAAAAAGAGGACTCGTAGTCTGAATGGAAACGCAGAGAGGCGCCACTCTTCCCAGGACTGGCCACTGTCCTGCAAACCTGTATTTATATCCAGAGTCATTCATCATAGCAGGCCGATTTTCCTGTAATAATAATAATGACAAAAAAAAAAGTTGCGAACTTGATACCACACTGCCACCCTGTGGACAAAATAGGCGTAGCAGGAAATTGAGGCTCTGGACCTCGACAAAGCACACTTGAGGGGAAGTTAGCTCACACACACACAGCAATATTCCCATCAAGTCAGTTTATTGAGCCATACACATATTTTTAAATAAAGTATGGAACAGAAGATTGCAAATTCAAAGGATCACTGTATGTACAGTAAGTTTACATTAAAAAAACATCCTCGATAATGTTGGTGACATCTCCTACCATTAGTATTAAAATTATCATCAGGTGCCAAGCACATGTAAATAAGAATGTTTTTTTTTTGTTTAAATACAAGGCTTGCAGAATTACACTCATTTACTTTTTGTTCAGAATAACTGGTTTATCAGAATTGCCTGATGCATCTTTGCCAGCAAAAGCAGTGGCCAAGTACATACATACAGTACATACTACTATACTACCAACCAGAGGGCCACTTTTACCAGTGATAACCTAACTGGGCAACACTTTCAATGAGGCGTCCAACAGTGGAACTAAGTCCAGGTGTACACTTATACTGATACAGCAGACCAATCTGACTTCCCTATATCCAATACACACGATCATCTGACCACACAGTTCCTGACACGCTGTACATTGGATTCCATGGGTTTAGTCAGAGATCTCACGAGGAACTGTTGGGTTCAGCGTCCTGTCGGACACTAGGACCCTCTGCAGAAAGATGGCCCGTAACTCCCGCTCGCTTATTATGGGATGTTATTTCTCAGTAGACAGAAGAGGTAAGCTGGAGCGTTCAGATCCGATGTAGATGGAGTCAATCAGGCAAAGGCCTAACTCCAGATACAGCTCGAACGGACCAGATTTGGACATACTCATATGGGTATATCCAATAACCTGAATTCAGGCAACGATAATCTAATGTGACATGAATCAGATTTTGCAAGAAGTCAGGCATTTGTCACAAGGAAAAGCCAATGTAAAGTTAAACAGGGCAGAAGGACCTCATTTGTACTACACACAAGATATGCATAATCATATATGCTAAGTAGCACAGGCTGTAATAGCATGTGGTATGTCACCATTTGTCCCAATAATGTCACTTATAAAATGTGTAAATGGCACACTGTGGTAGTATGTCAGCTGCCGTATGCTTATGAACGTGCTATGTAGTGTTTATGAAGGTATTATATAGTGCTTACACAGGGCCCTTTGGAGATAGAGTTAACCCTTTAATAACCCCTGAAATAAGATGTGCAAGCAATAACAAAACACCGAGGATAAATAATCAGAAGACATTTTAACCCTGGGATACAGAGCACAACAGAACAACAATACCAATACAGAATTATCACATTGAATCTGCTCTCAATGATGTAACTATGGAAGAAAACCAAAACTTTCAGTAATTTACATGACGTGAACACCTACTCTATGCACAATTACAACAGGTTTCTTTTTTCATTAAAAAATCGTTCACTGAAAAACGGAATATTCACATTTGGCAGTACTACTCTGGTATGTTTCGTGAGTAACCTGGATTGACAGAGTATGCTGTATTATCTTGACCCGAGCCGGGCAATTCCAGCCCTGGATGGGCCAATGTGTATTGCAGGTCTTTGTTTACACCAATTACCCTGGCTAACTGAGCTAACTGGCTGTATACCCCAATGCAGGTTCACTCTGGTTCATTCGATCTCAGCCACACATTTCACATAGGGACACTATTACAGTCTTCAGTTGTCATTAGTGTTCTTATCAAGGGATGTAGCCAAAATGTCAGATGGCATGAAATCCAGAAACAGATGCATCCTTTTTTGCCCACCGCAGACGTATTTGGCACAATGAGAAACGTGTGATGTTGCCTATGAACTGAAATGTCGGCTAGTGACAGGAGACTTAAGCATGTTTCAAACCAGCCTAACGATAATGAATATACTCACAAGAATTATATATTAACATATTTAATATATTAGTTTTATTATATATATATATAATATATATACGTATGTATGTGTGCATGTTTTAATATTACTGAATATAGATAACTAATATATATTCATATATATAATATTCAACCTTTACATTAAAAAATCTGTCATTATACAGTACATACGTATCTCTGCTTATATAGGTCTTTGACTTCTTTGTAATTTATCATTATATATATATAATATATACGCACACACACACAACCCATATGTTTCAAGAGGGGAAACAAACAGTGGTCTAGGACAGTGGAAATCGATAGCTCAAATCATACAGAAGAGCTGAAACTATGCACAGAGCAGTTTCAGCGCTGGCTGGTTCGATCATTTTCGTGAGATGACAGAGACAGGCCCTTCACACAAACTCACTAGCAGACACCATACTGGATAACCCACATATGAAGTCCCACATTTAATACTCAGTAGATTCAAAAGACTGTTAAATCAGTAGCAACGGATTTTCTTTTTTTAAATGGCAACTCTTGTCTTTTCTGGCACCACATCTCCCCCTGGTGGAGCCATTGAGTTACAGCAGCAGAACGCAAAGGACCACAGCTGTGCTTGGCAGAAATTACACTGGAGTGGTATGGAGACGCCAGGTAAACACCTTTGCCACGTCCACCACACCACACCACAGCACACAACCATCACTGGACACTAGAGTTAGCGTTACGCCGCGCGTCTGCTTAGCCAGACCCCTTGGCGAGCCGGGCAGACATTTCACATTATCCAAAAACAGACCGACTTTCCACCGAAGAAAAAAATCAGAAGGTAAGGGTGTGGGAAGCACCACCAGTAGTCTGTATTCATATAGTTACCTGAACGCCCTGCGGACACCACTTCCCTCAACCCAAACTACAGGAAGAGCACGAGTGAGTCTGGGAGGGTGGTCGGGCAGAGCAGGGTGGCGGTGATGCTGCTGGTGGGGGAAGGTGGAGGAGAGGAAACCGAGGAGCCAAAATGGCGGCGCAGAGGAAAGGGTTTAGTATAGACTAGAGCCCCGTCAGGTCCACGATGGCCTTGATGAAGATGGCGTCGTCGCGGATGTAGGAGTTCTTGGAGTCCAGCTTGGCGAGCGGGCAGAAGAGCGGGCAGCCGCTGGCGATGTTCATCTCGCTCACCGGCCGCTGGAAGGAAGAGGAAGTGACGTCGGGCCGGAAGGCGTCGATGATGTGCTCCCGGTTACTCTGGTCCAGCAGCATGAGCGTCACCTGGAAACAACCGCAAGAACAACTGATTGGCCCTCACACCAGGGCCAGCAGAAAAGCAGGAACGCCATTGGTCCTGAGTGACGGCACTGCCGCCAGAAAATCATGAGCGTGATCAGCCAAGACGTCACAGCTGACTGAAAAGCGAGAACGTGATTGGCAAAAAAAACCCACTGTCAACAGAATAGCCGACCAGCCTGATTGGCCCTGACACCACACCCAAGAAGAACAAGCTGGAACGTGACTGGTCCAGACGCTACAACCAAGGACTCATTTGCCATAACGGCACATCACTGAAAATGAAAGCGCTACTTGCTTTGGCTGATTAAAAGTCCCCGGACATGAAGATGGGACATTTATTCCCCACGGCACACATGAATATTTCAGACATAATTATGCCGTTCATCATCAGACACTACAAGTGTCTAATTAAGAAAAAGTATCAGCTTATCACAGTTCAGAGTTTGAAATTATGCAATTACCAGCATATACACAGGGGGCCCCTTGGGGCCAAGTTTGGGAGCCCCTGCTCTGCAACCCCCTCTCTCTCTCTCTCCGTTCACCTCACCTTCTGGTTGAAGGGCCACTTGAGAAGGGCGTCGCTCACTCCCCTCATCACCACGAAGAACAGCGACAGGTGAGTGCCCCGCCCTGTTCCGTCTCCATTCAGGTAGATCCGCAGGCACATCTTGTAGCCATATTTGTTGGTGTAGAAAGCTGGAAATGAATGAATGAATGAATGAATGAATGAATGAACAAACACAAAAACATAAGATGTTTTTAAAAAAATGATAAAGCAGCATAAATCGAATAAATATTCCACTGACAGAAATTAACTATTTTTGTGTTTGTTGGTACAACACCAAAAACCGACATTACTGACCGAAGGCTACTACCTGCTATTACCCAGAGTGAAATACACAGGCTATATTCTTTGTAGGCCTACATAAAATCTATTTATACAGCTGGATATTTACTGAAGCAATTCAAGTTAAGTATCTTGATCAAGGGTACAACAGCGTCGCCTCATCCGAGACTCAAGCCAATAAACTTGGAACTGCAATTACCCTGCTATTGCACTGCTACATTGCCGCACCTAATCAGAACAATTATTTCCTTCTAATTGATTATTTTGATTAATTACTACAATTTTACAATAATTTAATTTTATTGATATGAACAATTACAAAACATCCGACAGTAACATTGATGTTCACCAATACAGGCCAGTTCGTACTTTGAGACGCAATAATGACATAAATCAAACAAACCAAGCAGCTGTTTGCGAAAGCTCCAATGGGGTTGATCACGCGAAGCCTAGATGTTGTTATCATTATCGTCATGGCGCTAGTCCGCCGCAAAACCATTTAAAAATTTTGGCGGCAACTGTAACATCTGTATTTAAGTTTTCGTATTGTCTGTGATGTCTGTTGGTGTAACTGACTGTCTGTAGTTTCCCGTTGTGAAATTCAGCTCAGCTATTTAAAAAAACCCGCTTCGATTCCCCCGTGTTGGATAAGGCCTGTCGTCACAGCGGTTGTTAGCAATTTAAAACATCGGTAAGAAGATTGTGTTTAATACAAACGACATTATAGCGACGATATTTTAGAACTTTTATTGTTAATGCCGTAACAGATAAAATTGCAGAAAATTTTTAGAGAACACTTGCATTTACCTGGACCACGTTTTTTAAGACACTGTCAAACAGAAAGTGGAGGAAACCAGGTAGCATTTCTACCGGTGGATTTTGTGGAAGCTACCACCTGTTGGTTTTAAGCGGGTGAGTAGCCTACAGTGATACAATTATTATCGGTTTAATTTCCGTTCAGTACCATCTTTGAATGTCTTTCGTGACCAGGGCCACAGAAGGCGGGACAACTGGGGCACTTTGTCCTGTTTTATACATCTATATCACTATATCAGTTTTTCACGCCCCCCCCCCCAACCCCCAACATTATTTTCCAAATATTTTCCAAAAATCAAATGTGTTACTTTAAGGATCATAGTCATTCATCAAGGAGCTCAGTCATCCCCTGGTCACCTCCAATGGCCAACGAGAAGCCAGGATCCCCCGAGAGCAGTGAGCTGATTGGATAGGAAATATCTGACTCCGCCCCGTTAGTACAGGTCCCCCCAGTCACCTGGAGAGAACATGGCAGGGGCCCGGCCAGCCACGGCATCCTGCCTCTTCTTGGTGAAGTCGGAGATCCGCCAGACGAAGACGCCGTCGAAGGTGGTGGCGGACATTTCCCGCATCCTGCCCTCCATCTCGGCGATGCTCAGGTCCTTCAGCCCCACCGTCCTCTCCAGCTGCCGCACCTGTGTGGCGCACACACACACACACGCACACGCACACACACACACACACACGCACGCACGCACGTGTACACACACACACACACACACACACACACACACACACGCAACGCGCTCGTTCAGACCGTTTCCCCCTTCCCAGACACCGTTAGCGTTCCAAAACACCACGTAAACACACACTCCCACGCTACACACTTACACAGTGTTCTTGTTCAGTGTTTCCGCCTCCCTGGTACAAGTTAGCCACCCAAAATAGCACACAGACACAGACACAGGTGCATGCAAACAGGACACGGAACCGAAGTCTCTAATGGATGTACTATAATTGCTAAGGATCCCCTCCTTTTTGCTGAGGGTCGTTACTGTTGCTAAGCGACGCACCTTGTTGCTGAGGGTCCATACTGATGCTAAGCGACGCACCTTGTTGCTGAGGGTCTCCACCTTGTCCAGGTCCAGGCGGTGCTGGCGGCCGTTGGCCTCCAGCGTGGTGTGCGAGCGCTCCACCTCGCGGTTGAGCACGCACACGATGTTCTCGAACGTGCCCGTCTTCAGCTCCAGGTCCTGGCAGCGCCGGCTCAGCTCCGCCACCTTGGTCTTCTCGCCGTGCAGCTGCAGCTCCAGGGCCGCGCCCACCGCGCTGGGCAGCACCGGGGTGAAGGAGGTGGGCAGCGGGGCGGGGCAGGCGGCGGGGCCAACCGGGGCGGGGCCGACCGGGCCGGTGGCGGGGACGCAGCCTCCCTGCGCGGAGGGCACCTGCGTGTTCAGCTGGCCCAGCTTCACCTCCAGGTCCCGCAGGGACTGGTGCAGATCCTGCACCTTGAGGCCGGCCAGCTCCAGGCCCTGCGGCTGCAGGGACTCCAAGTTCACCTTCGCACAGCGGAACAGAACCAATTTTTATTTTGTTCCTGTGTTTTTATTGTTCCTGCATTTATTTTTGTTCATTAAAGCACCATTTATCCTTACAGCTACCATGCTCCTTCTGTGGGTGTGGGTGGCACAGCAGTAAATAGAGGCGAAATTAGCCATTCCATATTGGCCAACGAAGATAAAACGCATTTAAAAAGAGCAGTTAGCCTGTTAAACTGTACATCTGATTCAATGGACATACTGTAAATTTCTGATCTGGCATTCCAAATAAAGTGATAAAAATGAAGAGGAGAAAAAGCAGCATGGAATTCAGTAAATACGGCAGGTGACGGAACCTTGAGGCCCATGATGTAGTGAAGCAGCAGGTTCAGGTGTTCGTAGGAGCAGGTGCGCTCGTGGTCATGAATCTTCTCCTTTTCCACCTCAGAGAGAGAAGCAGCAAACACGCATGTCAACAACATGTGTGTGTGTGTGTATCGAGTAGAAATTTCATAAAAACACACATGCATTTACATAGTAACAGTACACAAATCAGTAATACGCAAACCAATATACAGAGGTATGCAAAATTTTGGGCACCCCCTGTTCAAATTGCATGTTTCGTTGATTTTCTGAGTGAAAATTTTACCCACAATTATTTTTGATCTTCTGAATTTAACAGATTGAAAAAACTATGTAAATGTGCCATGTGCAACAGTTTGAAAGGCCTGTAGGCCAATACTTAGTAATGCCTCCTTTGGTAGAAATCCCAGCATTCAGGCTTTTCTTGTAGGCAGATACAAAAAAAAAGTATTTCTATTCTTCATTTAGGAATTATTTTCTTCTTTTTTTTTTGCAGCCCCTTTTTAGTTCTGAAATCTTGTCATCTTGCATGTTTGAGATCTCCCAAACAGATTTTCATATATTCATAATATTCAAATATGCATACACAATATCCAGAATATTCAAGCCTGGTGCCTTGCATACATAATATCACTTAAAATAAATATAAATACATTTTGATTTAAGTACTTACTAACATGTCACAGCCAACAACATGGAATCTGCACGGAGTTCTGAATTTGCTGCAGATTTTAATATGATCCACATACTGTTACAAGAACAGAAATAAGAACCGTTGGTCATTATGCAATGCGTTACAAATATGAATTACCCACAATCCTTTTCATCACGCTACCACTGAGTAACGGTCGATGACAACATTATTGTTTTTATTCACTAATTCGGTTTTGCATTCGATTTTTTTTTTGTGTCAAGCGTTTTCCTTTCAAAAAATAATCACCGATTGTTGCTGCCAAATATTCTAAACACTTTCAGTAAATGATGTGGCATTTCCATACGAGGGACATTATGTAAATATAGGTCATACTTCCTGGTCAGTGATGCAGAATACTTGCCTTCTCTCTAGGAATCTTTTTCTTGGCACAGCCCTCACAAATCATGGGGTATTTAGGACAGATCTCGTCGTGCGCCTATAAAAACACATCTGTTACGACACTGTAACTGTAAAAACGCAACATATTCATTCGAGGGTATCTAAGCTATATTTTATTATTCATTCGCGTCTCGCCGGGCCCGCAAATCTTTTCTGTAAACATTTGGCATTTTAATTTACCGTCAGCATGCGAAAATAACAGAAGTAAATATTTCGCTGGCGCGATCTGTTCTTTTTAGCGCTAGAAACGTCACGCGCTAAATGACACACGGCGAAGCAGCGCTTCCGCACCTTTATGCTCTTGAAGTGAAACGGCTCTTTGCAGTACTTGCAGTTCAGCGTTCTCTCCGGGCATTCCCGCTCGCTGTGTCGCTCCTGCTCGTTAAACCGTACGAGCTCTTTGCAGGAGGGGCACGGAACGATCATGAACTCACACTTTCCCTCGTGGCTGGACTGTAGAAAAAGGACAAACAGCAAACATACATACAAGCGTGATCCAGTGCAGTGGCCGCATATTTACTGCCTTCTCCATGGCAAGGAACCCGCCCCCCACCCCCCCTTCAAGTTGAGTAAGCACCATACTTGAGGTGATACTAAATTAATCAGTCAAAACCAACAGGGTCGAAGTGATTTAATTTAAACAGGTGCGATTGTATAAGGTGTCTTAAAAGTTACAGTTGTCATATTACAGTAGTTTCCCACTATGACTGTTTCTAGTCTTTTTGTCAGCCAGCAGACTGTTGTAGGTCAGTGGTTGAGCTGGATGGGATCACTATATCCATTTGAAAGCCCCATCACCTGCATCAGAAGATGTAACTAACCACTCTAATTTATCCCTGCATCCCTGGAGCCTGGGCAGACTAATCTCACATCAAAGTGCCTGGCTGGTTGAGCTAACAGTACAGCTTACACGGAGGAGCAATTCAGTCAGGCCCCTGGTACCATATTGTCGTGAGAGTTCTGGTGAAACCTAGCCAGGACAGGTCTTCAGAAGCGAGAGAGAGAGAGAGAAGAAGACAGCCCTCAGACCTCGTACTCTTTAATGCTTCCTTTCCAAGCGCATCCCTCGTTGAGACAAGCTGCCGCCAGGGCCTCGACCTCTCTACGAGCTGCATTGTCAGGAAAGGCCTGGAAGGCGGAACATAAGGCACACCAATGAAGGGAGAGCCGTTAGCATTTAGCCACTTTGACTCAGTGACACAAGCCTAAATAACGCAGGGCAGAAACTACAGTATCAAGGAAGAATTAGGCTGACAGTCGTGAAGTCTGAATAATACTGAATATATACCGTAAACAACAGCATGAAGGAGGAATTCGGCTGACAGTCGTGAAGTCTGAATAATACTGAATATATACCGTAAACAACAGCATGAAGGAGGAATTCGGCTGACAGTCGTGAAGTCTGAATAATACTGAATATATATCGTAAACAATAGCATGAAGGAGGAATTCGGCTGACAGTCGTGAAGTCTGAATGATACGGAATATACTGGAAACTACAGTATGAAGGGAGGGGCATTTGCATTAGGCACTCTAACAGCAATAAGGTAAAGTGAGCAAGAGGTACTGTAGGACCGGAAAACTTGATGATGTTGCTAATTAGAAGCAAGAAATAATGGGTTTTTTGTGAGTGGGACTGATAGGAGGTGGATTTCAGAGCTTGCCAAACACAACTTTAAAAAATCTCAAGATCTGGACATGAATTCTAACCATGCTCTATGGTGAAGTGTTTGGTGACGTTGGGCTTTATAAGCACGAGTACATAAATCACAACTAAGTCACCACAGCAACCACATCCTCATCCTTCTTTTTTGAGACAGAAATTTTAGAAAACATCAGTGGATACAAACTGACAAATTAGTCAGTCCAGCAAGGCTTTTCAGAGTTATTCTACAGGTTTAAGTTTTGCCTCATTTCAAAATCTTAGTAGCAGTTTTAAGTTGGATTTCGTGATGGGTAATCTCAGAAGTGTCTAAGCATAGCAAGAAATAGAACTGATAAATACAATATTTTATATGGCACGGATCAAAAGCACTCACGCAGCCTTGTTTCAGAATAGATGTCGGCTCCTCAAATATGTCCTCTTTAATGCAAGCACTGCATTTCTGTGGTCCAGGTCTGAAGACAGAACATGCGGGATTTATGATTTCCCTAATTATTTTAAACAAGTGCAAGCACATGCACGCAAACACAGATGCAAGCATGCATGCATGCACATGAGCACGCCTAAGCATGCATAAACACTTTCACATACACGCAGGTGTATGTGTTAGTAGGCATGAGTGCACACACGCATGCGCACACACACATACACACACACACTTGTGATTGTAACACACAGCCAGTAGAAAAGACATGTCTATGTCACATTTCATACGCAGAGGTGAAAATAGGCTGTGATCTGGCATTAACCCACAAACTGTTGTGGTGTAACATTGGAACAATTGGAATATAAGTTTTTTTCTCAAACCAATTCAGTTTAGCTGAAATGACTACTTTAAGAATATGTATATATTAAAAAATTGATATTAAGAATTATTTGAAAGGAACAATGAATACAGTACAATGAATGTGTCACTGTGTTAATTTTGGTCTTGAAGCATACAAAGGACTCCACAGTAAATTGAATTTCATGCTTTATAAATTCTGGTTAAAGCCATCCTTTCTAGTGGCAGTTTATGTTTTAATTTAAAAATGAATCCGCTGACAGTAATTAGGCTGAAAGCTTCTTTAGTCCACCATTTAAGATTTTAAATATTTTTTGGGCTAATCTCTCCCAAACCTCCTATTACAGAGGTAAAGATGTTTAACATTTTTCTCCAGAAGTCAACTGGAGCTTCCTTTAACGAATACTAAAGTGGTCTTAACTCAACTTAGCAACATGCTTATCACAGCACCAGCACACAATGGTAGAACAGATAAGCAGGTCGTTTAAAATGAAATTTGAACTTAAAAAGTGACGCTATGCTATATGCCTTCACCACCTAAAAAAAGGTACATTATCAATATAACATCTAACGACTTACCCCACAGTTCTGTTAAAGCAATACGAACAGAAACGATGGCCACACTGCGCCTGAAACGGCCTCCTCAGTATGTTCTGGCACAAATTGCACAGGTGTTTGTCCTCAAGCTTGTTCGCTAAAATTTTCTTTGGGAAGCCCAGTTTGTTGCCTTCCAGAGATGAGGGGGGCGATGGGTCCTGCGTAGCCATAATCCCCCACACACTTGACCTGGTGGGATCGAAAGACACAATGCCACCCACATTCGTTCAGAACGATCGGGAAAAGCAACAGATGAAAAGAAACTGTTTAAATTTAACAATGCACATTTTGGATGCCTATATCGTTTGCTCAACAGTAGAAATGGTCAACATTTGGCCAACTTAAACGACCGCCTAGTTCTATATTGTTCTATGTCAACGTTCACTTTATCTATTGAACCCCATAAAATATTATTGGGGCCATAACCATGGCTTTGTCATAATAATAATAATAATAATAATAATAATAATAATAATAATAATAATAGTAAAGACATGTTGCTTCTCCTATACTGTAAACATGAACAGCTGATAGGAATGCCTAATTGCAACTCTGTGACCCATCTCAACACAAACGTTATTTTTCGTATAGCCTACCTGTGCAGCTGCCCCAAAGCAGTGTATACCTGTGCAGCTGCTTCTACCCTGTTCCTGGAGATCTATCGTAATCTAGGTTTTCATTTCAACCCTGTTTTGGCACGCCAGATTCTATTAATTAGCACCTGAACTAGCTCTCTAGCTGTTGAATGAGGCGTGCGTTGTTATGGTTAGAGTGACATGATGGCAGATCTTCAGGAACAAGCTGGGGAACCACTGCCCCAAAAGATGGCACAGCTGTAGCGCAGCTGGCGCATGCAGATTGCAGATGCGCGATCGACCTAAGGAGTCGCTGTTGCTCTTTTGGGTGGGAATTCTTGCTGACAGTGCTTCCCCAGCAATGAGCTACACTCACAGAACCGTGGCTATTAGTCGCTCGCTACTGCTCGCTGCCCAGCTGTCTGTCAAGAGCTGTGTGAACATTGACAGCGACACACGGCTAAATCCAGGATCATATTCCGGACAAATTGACAATAGCCTACACCAAAAATGAGTCCTTCGGGGGAATGTCCTGTCCTCGATTGTTGCGTTGGCCATGATAAACTACACACTTTACATGATGATACAGAAAAAAGTTCAGTAATGATGGGATTTCCATTTATTAAGACTAGGCTAATACTGGCCTCAACCATCTGCATGCATAGCTGTTTGATATTCTCTCCTCTCAAAGCTTTATATCACCCGGTAGCGTATTTGACTGCAGGGCTATCATTGTAAGTCCAGAGAGGGAAAACACTGCAGGGCCCTGCTTTATATTTTCAATTCAGATGTTCAGCGAAGGACCACATAGGTTATTTGGCTAACATATAGGCCTATCTCGTCAGGCGATTTCCAAACAAGCGCTGCAAATTATCTAACGTTAGGTATGTCAACCCGGGGTTTAACATTGACTTTCCCTGTGTTGTCATTACCATAAGCGAATTTTTGTAACCTATGAGACGGCTGCCAGAAATTTTTATTTACATTTTTTTTTTTGTCTTTTCAAAAAACGTAAGTCAGATCACAGTGAAACTTACCAGCATTGGAATCATCATCTGTATTTCCACCGAGAGAACAGGCTGCTCCTTCGTTGTCGGCAGCAGCAGCACCACTCGCAGTTAGTGTTGTCGGACAAAGTGTGCGACTAATGCCGAAGATTCCTATGCAATGTAAAATGATTGCTGTGTTAGCAATAGTACAAACGGTATGATATGTATCCAGCAATATGGTGGGTAGCCGCACAACAACAGACCACCAGACCTGGCGCATATCGCCTACACTGCAGTAGCATTTCTAATCTCGTCGAAAACATACAGTCGGAAAACTATACATCATAGAAGTGCTTACAATTAACTACACACATAATTTATAACGTTATAAATCTGGAGTAAAACGGGTGACATTTACTGATCCCCCAAAACCAGCGAAACGAATTTTTCTTTTTAATGTCATTTTGTTACTGGTATTAGAAATATAACTGCACGTGTTCTTTAAATGGAACCTACCATAAATCATCCCGATATCATTCTTACATCTAATTGTAAGGGGAGGAGAACGTAAAGCTATCATTAAGCATTACTACATGTCAAGTTGCCTAGCTACTGTACGCTACATCAATTTTACAACCAGAGCTATTTATTACCAACGTAAACATCCCCGTGCCGTTAGGGGCGCAATAAGTACTGAAACCACAGCGTGAAGGAACTCAATACTCTCCTGTGCTTGGAGAGTGGAAGAAAGCTGGAAAAATGGTTGCTGCCGAAGGATGATGCTCCCTACCTGTAGCAACGAGAGAAGACGGATCGGATGAAGTATGTCCGCATGGTTATTTGAGTAGACTGGCTAACCGATTGAAGCAGATGTGGAAAACTAATGACGGTAAGAATTCTTTAGCTCAAACGCACGTTATTTTGAAGCGTTGGTACTTTTCGAGCTAGACAGCTTGACAGGCATGTAGCTAGCTAGCTATCAAGGCGATTTGTTGAACAGTACATTGGTTTTCTCTCAATTCGAGGACTGGAATACTGCCGATGATGAAATAACTTGCATCTACACGAGGGACACTAGCATATGTCAGCTTACTAACTGTATACCTAGTGTTATATTTAACTAGCTAACTACTTTTCGTGCGGTTTTCTCGTTTGCGAACATCAAAATACTAGGCAAGGTGGCTGACCTTACCCGGTAAGGTTTCGCAAGTTGATGCTGTGGAGTAAAGTTACAGTTAACTTGGCTTTCTGACTAGCATCGCAGTAGGTAGTGGAAGCTAGCCAGCAGTTTGTCACATAACCTAGCTAACTTATTTAGCTAACGTTAGCTGAATAGAAAGAAATTATGTGTTTTAAAGATAGACGTTTTCAACTTAAAATAACTGTGAAGCATTTCACTGTAGCCAGTTGATTTCGATCAACGTTGGCTACTAACTGTCAAGGAATGCATGCTAAATTAACGTTAGCTAGTAGCTCCGTGGTTCTCAGACGGTCCTGGGGGCCACTGTGTTTGCTGGATTTCGTTCCAACCACAATTGCAAGCCATCCCAGAATTTTAACAACCTATTATTTTTTCTTAAGTGCTTATCATGTTTACAGGGATCGTTTACCTTTAAGCGACATTAAGTCAGAAATTACTATGCATGCCATGAAAAAGAAAATTCCCAATTGTGCATATTGTGTTGTATTGCAGATAATTATTCAAAAAAGTAACACCTTTTTTTTGACTGATCAAATTAAACGTTGAGGTGAGTTAATAGGCTTCTGATTATGTTGCTGAAGTCGTGTTATTTCATAATTTCTCCTTAAACTTATTAACACTATAGGTTTGGCTCCTTATAGTTTTCTTTGTCTTTGAATTCTTCATTATCTTATTATAAATTATATTCATTATTCGTTTCAGTGGCCTGGGGTCCACACTTTCACCAGTTCATAGCCTGTTGATTCACCTCAGTCTTTAATTTGTCTTCATATAATTGTTTTGAATATAGCACAATGTGAATTTGAACTTCGTAGCTATTTCTGATGTAATATGGCTTAAGAGGGTGAATAATCCCTCTAGCATGAAAAGCATATAATTTAGGAAAATTAATAGTTTTGTAAAAAATCTGGGATTGAATTTTTGGTCGGAGTGAATACCAGCGTACACATTGGGCCCCAGCACTGAGGTTGAGAACCACTGAGCTAGCTAACACTGCTTTTTATTGTAGATGGAATTTGGATGGCTGACTGGCTACTCCACAAGATCAGAGGACTGCTGATGTTGAGCAAAAGGTCTACAACCACAAGGAGAGACATGACCGTGGCATGAGTGCTCTCTTCTGTGGAAACAACCTACAATATGAGGGAACAAACTGTGAGATGTCCACACCGTCTAGAAGTGGAAATTGTCCCGCACGACTGACCTTGAACCACCGGATACTTCTTGTCAACAGGGGACCCCATTGCCTCAATGAATTATTTTATTTCAAGCATCGACATAACATTGCCTCACCCAAATCACTGTGTGATGCCACACCCCATCTGATCGATTAATTTTCACATACACGTTCGAGTCTAAGGTCTTTTTCTCCCTCTGTGGATTTTATACTATTTTTTTCCGGACACAGACACATAGTACGGTTGGACTATTATTATTTTTTTCCCCTCAAACGGGTGATCTTTTCCTAAATTTTCCCTCAAGATGTTTTCTGCCCTAAAGAAACTGGTCGGTTCGGAACCGGGCCAGTTGCGGGATAAGAACATCCCCGCGGGCCTTCAGTCCATGAACCAAAGCTTGCAGAGACGATTCGCCAAGGGAGTCCAGTACAACAGTAAGTGGGGCCTGCTCTCGGGGTGGGGGGGGGGAAGTCGCATTGGCGTCAGTCACAATGTGACCTGGTTGGAACCAGTGCCAGCCCGTCTGCTGTCCCTCCTGGGGCCGGTGTCCCATACCCCCTGATTTAAGATGTGCTAACGTGATAGGCTAGCTGTTGCCACGGCAGCGTAGTGATTAGGGAGCTTATCTTTCAAGTGGAAGGTTGCAGGTTTTTCCAAGAAGCCTGCATTGGTCAGTCAGCAACTGACGTCTCACTCTCACCATAACCGTTAAATGTACTGCAGCAGCTGTCACTCTCGCTCGCTCTGCATTGTACGTGCCAAGTGCCTGTGGCTGTGCATTGGTAGGCTGCTGCCAAATCCTAGCATTTAAAAGTCTCTCGATGTCAGTGGAAGAGAGACATAATATGAACTTACAGCCTGAAAAGGCAAGTATGGTGTCTGTGCCTTTGTGGGAATGTTGAATGGATTTGTTAAGTGTCAACTAAGATCATTGTCGTCTTGTCTTTACTGTCTTGGTTGCAATATATGGTCTCTGGCTCTGTGTGTAGTGTATACAATTCGTACAGTAGCCTAGTTGTCTTGCCTTTTATAAAGTTTAGCCAAAAGCGAGTCTGACTTTTGTGTGTAATATTGGCAGTTGATCAATTTGTCAGTTAAAATAAATTTAAAATAATAATAATGTGAACAGAAAAATGGGAGCATAAAAGGTTGTTAGGGTACAAAAGGGGACATGTAGCTAAACTGTATCGTGTAATGTTTAATTTCTATAAATATCAAGATTGAATATCGCTGAACTGTAGGAAAGTGGTAAAAAATCAATTTCAGTAGTTACATGAAAAACATTAAGGTGGCCTGCTTTTATTTTTTTTATTTGCTTACTCATGTACTGATTTATCCTACAAAGCTGTGTTCTGCGATTGTGGCCTGGGCATTCTGTGCTATGTGTAACTTGCTGTGACCAATGGCTTGCGTGCCAGATTTGTACTGCTCCCTCATTGGTGACAGCAGTGCAGTTCAGTGCAAACGGGCCCGCCCACTTTTCAGAACTTAACCGCTAGCCCATTGGCTGGGTGATGGCGGCCATTCACGGGAAACCGGCTAGAGGAATGTGTCACATGCTCCTCACGAGCATCTGAGCTGCCGCATGCCTTGCCTGGCCTGGCCAATCCCTGCTACAGTGCTCTTCCCAGATGGTTAGGGGGAGAGTGTAAATGGACTGCATTTATATAGCGCTTTTATCCAAAGCGCTTTTACAATTGATGCCTCTCATTCACCCATTCGCACACACACACACACACACCAACGGTGAAAGGCTGCCATGCAAGGTACCAATCAGCTCGTTGGGAGCAATTAGGGGTTAGGTGTCTTGCTCAGGGACACTTCGACACGCCCAGGGCGGGGGATCGAACCGGCAACCCTCCGACTGCCAGACAAACGCTCTTACCTCCTGAGCTATGTCGCCTGCTACAGTGCTGTTCCCAGATGGTTAGGGGGAGAGTGTCCTGGTGTGTCAAAATCTTGCCGTCAGGGCTCTTAGACGTGGCCTAATTGATACAGATGCTGTGTTAAATGAAACCGGGTACAGCCTGGGTATCAAATCAGTGGTGTTTGTACAGGCGTACCTGAAGCAACGACTGTCAGCAGCAGGTAGCCTAGCTGGCATGTGAGTTGTCCTCCTTGTCGACACTAACTGGTTTTTCTGCCATCGCTTGTGTGAAATTTTTACATTACATTACTGGCATTTAGCAGGTACGCTCTTATCCAGAGCGACTTACACAACTTTTTACACAGCATTTACACCCTTTTATACAGCAGGATATGTATTGAAGCAATGCATTGTTAAGTACCTTGCTCAAGGGTACAACGGCAGTGTCCTTCCCAGGAATCGAACCTGTCTGTGCCCTTTTGGGTTACAAGCCCAGTTCCTTATTACCTGTGCTACACTGCCCGGCCCCTGTGTGAAGCTGTGGGACGATTGCGCGGTGGGGTGGCGGGGGGAGGCGCACAGACGTGGAGGAGTCGTGGTTCTGGCCGTAGGGGCTGAGGTCAGGGAGCTTGGCAGACGGCCTTCCCCGGGCGCGGGCGACGCCTTTGATAAAGTGCCCCATTTGGCTCAGCCCGGCCTTTCACAGGCACAGGCAAGCCTGGATCTGCGTCAGTCCTGCTCATGTGTTACTTTCTCACACACCACACACAGCTGTGGTCATACCGTGTGTCTAAGTAAGGTGTGTGTGTGCCTGTGTGCCTGTGTGTCTGTGTGTGTGTGTGTGTGTGTGTGTGTGTGTGTGTTTGTGTGTGTCTAAGCAAGCAACGTGTGTGTGCATGCATGTGCATGCGCATGTTGTGTAACTGTATGTATTCAAGCGTGTGATCATACCACTGTGTGCGTGTCTAAGCAAGGAGTGTGTGTGTGAGTGTGTGTGTGTGTGTGTCTGTATGTGTGTGTGTGTAAGTATGTGTATGCATGTGTCTGTTTGTATGAACACTTTCTTTCATTGTGTTGCTGTTTGGTTCCATACCTCTGGAAGCAGCTGAGCTGATTGCTTCTTTACCTCCCCGGTGGTGCATCACTAATTGTGTTCCCCCACATCCCACCCCCCCCCCCCACCCCCCATCCCCTCCAGTGAAGATAGTGATCCGTGGAGACAGGAACACGGGTAAGAGCACGCTTTGGCACCGCCTCCAGGGGAAGAAGTTCCTGGAGGAGTACGTGCCCACCCAGGAGATCCAGGTCACCAGCATCCACTGGAACTACAAAAGTAAGGGGAAATGCCGCTGATCTCAGATCAGTCTCCCTTCCTCCTCACATAGTGGCTACAGATGGGATTGGAGCTGGGGAAAGCTCATCTTGAGGGGCCGTTTTTGGGGATGGGGGGGAGGGCGGGGGCAACTTTAGCTGGATCCAGTGGGGTGGGATTGGTCCTCACACCCTGTTTGGTCTGTTGGATTTTAAACCAGAAACAAAGAAGGTAAATAAGTTTATAGCATAATTCACAGCATTTTGAGCCAGACCAGGTCTTGCCATTACTGTACCAGCCACTGTTTCTGCGTTAACCTCCATTTGTAAAACCTTGACTGGTTGAAACTGCTATGTTCTTGGAGTGTGATTTCTATATCCAAGTATTTTTTTAAATTTAATTTATGGTAAATTATTGTTTAATTTTTTAAAGATCTTTTTTATTTATTGTCTATTTTCTAATATTTCGTTTCTTATTTGTATTATTTTAATTTAAACTGCTGTGTAATTGTTGCATTTATAATACCTGGGTGACAGGAGGACTGTGTGCACTGTCGTAGTAAACCATGGCCATTCCCCGCTCTGTCTCCATAGCGACTGATGATGTGGTCAAGGTGGAGGTGTGGGACGTTGTTGATAAAGGTGAGTCAGAGAGGGGGAGGTAAAGAGTCATTGCATATGTGAATGAGCTTTATGTGTTTCCCTCTCCTATTCTCTTCCTCCTCTTGCTCTCTCTCTCTCTCTCTCTCTCTCTCTCTCTCTCTCTCCCTTCAGTTCTGAGTCCTTCTCAGCCTAGTCCTTCATGGCTTGTCTGCACGTTGGTTTTCATTTTGAACCGGACGCTCGGGCTCCGTGGAGCTCCCATATTAAACGTGTCTGTATTTATTTTTTGTTTTGCCGTTGTTGTTGCGCTACCCCCCAGGCGTAAAGCTCCCTGTTCCCGAAGGCGGCGCAGGTGAGGCTCCCTCTCTGGCTGCTCACTCGGCCTGTGAGCCGCCCGCGTTGTGTGTGCAGTGTGGCCTGCAGTGCTCTCTGTGCGCCGCGTCCGTAGAGTAGGCCCCACTTCCGCCAGTGCCGTGTGCGTGCGGGTAAACCGCTCTGGAGCGCTCGCGCGGTTATACACGCACGTGTGAGGAGGAGTGGGGGGGTGGGGGTGAGGGGGTTCGCACTCCTTTGCTGAGGAGGGTGGGAAGCAGGTGTGTGTGTGTGGGGGGGAGGTGGTCGAGTGGTCTGGGTGCGGAGGGCACGCTCGGTCTGGCAGTTTCAGCGGTGAGACGGGCTTTCGAGCGCAGTCGAGAGCTCCAGAACCAAGTGTGGTCAAAATTGGGGTTGAAATGAAAACCTGCGGGACGGTAGAGTTCCAGGAGCAGGGCTGGGGATCGCTGTGACTTCGCTTCGTTCTCTGGACCTGGTTATGTGGAGGCCAGAGGAGCTGACCCGCAGAAGGAAAGTTATCAGAAGCGTCCTGCGCAGGCGCGTTTGAATCGTTGGGGCGGTCTGGCGTCAGACACCGCCGTTTCTAACGTGTAGCGCCCCAGCGGCGTCCCTGACCCCTCCCCTCTCAGCCGGTTCAGCCGTGGAGGTCACTCTCTCTGTCGCCACGGTGACAGAAGCGCATGAACGTGTGACAGCAAACCAATCAGAAAACAGGATCTGGTTCTGATGCGGCTCAAACGCACTCTCTCGCTCTCTTTTATACAGTCTTTCAAACACTCCGACACACACTCTTTCACAGGCCAGTTCATCCACTGATAGGCACGCGCACACACACACACACACACTCATACACACACTCATACATGCACTCATCTGCACAAACACATACTCAGCAGTTCGAGTGCACTCACACTCTGATGTAAACTGAACCAATGACGCGTACCCAGGCATGCTTTTGTGTGCACATGCTCTCAAATGCTGACTCATGCACAGACGTTAAAACTGTTGGCCCGCATAGATATTTTCTCTCATAGAAATGTGCACATGCACACACACGCCCACACACACACACAAACAAACTCGATCACCGAACCAGACATGCAAACACACAATAGGCCCAGGGAAGGTAAAGGGAAGGGACAGTGAGTTGCATGCTATTGCTGTGGTTTATGTGTTTTTTTTTTTTTTTTTTTGGGGGGCGGGTGGGTTGTTGTATCTGTTTAACATGGTAATTCAGTAATTCACCAGTCCAATAAGAACAAGTATAAGGGAGTTTTTCTTTTTCTCTCCATTGTTGGGTTTTTTAAATTTTTTTATTCTGGTTTTCTCATTTTAATTTTTTCTTTCCTCCTTCCTCTGTTTCTGTCTGAAACACTGCGCGGTAGGCAGAGGGAAGAAACGCGGGGAAAGCCTGAAACTGGAGAACGAGCCTCAAGAGGTGACCTTTGACCTTTGACCTTTTCCTGCTCTTTAGCCCGAAACTGACCGTTACGTTTAGAACTGCAGCGAGAAATGTCTCTGAATTAAATGACACGATGCAGAAATGTATCTCTGTGAATTAAATGACATAATGCAGAAATGTCTCTCGGTGAATTAAATATCGTAGTGCTTACCCTAAATTTTATGGGGCTGCTCAGCAAACACTTTTTTTATAGAGCTGTTTGTAGGTCCTTGTATTTACTTACTCTGCTGGAGTGCCTTTCTCAGTACCCTTTTTTATTTTTATTAAAAAAAAATGTTTTTATCATAACTATTGTGGTTCCCCACTACGAATCTGTGAATTGTGGCACGTTTGCACAATGTATTTTCCTGCTGTGAGCACCTGGCATGTCTGCAGCGCATTGCTAAAGATGTCATTGCCTCGTACGCAATTCACACATGCTTCTGCCATCTTGCTTCCTGGAACCAGGGCAGATCAGAATCAGAATCGTCTTTATGTGCCGAGTATGTTTACACATGCAAGGAATTTGACTCCAGTTTAGCGGCTCTCAATGCCCGTACACAAAAGAAAAAGAGAATAACAACACAACAATCTTCAGTCATATACACAAGGAATGACTGCATACAGGATACAAATAGTGCTGTATACAGGATACAAATAGTGCAAAGAAGTGGAGAGTGCAAGGAGTGAAGAGATAAATATTAAATGGTAACAAAAAGAAAAATGACGTTAATTCATATACATATAGTTGGTGGTCATGTACAGTATGTACAGCTTGTTCAGATATACAATAGTGAGTGAAATGTACTGCGCATTTTGTATTCAGTGCGAACCCCTTCCGCACCAGCTACCAAGCAAACCGCGGTTCATTTGAAAGTGCGGTCCTGAGACCACGTTGTACTGGAAAAAAAACTCCAGCCAGTTTTCTTTGTTTTAGAAGTGTGCTTTTGGGTAGGTGAATATACGGGGTAAAAGTGCTCTGGTTTTGGAAAGACTCTCCAAACGAGCCTCTGCAAGTGTGAAAGCCATCTTGGGGATTAGAAATAAATGCCGTGACTTGGATTTAGCCGCACTTTGCCGACGGCGGCGTAACTGCGATTTTGCCACGCCTTGCAGACCGAGGAGCCTGAAATGGCCCTGGATGCGGAGTTTCTGGACGTCTACAAGAACTGCAACGGAGTGATCATGATGTTCGACATCACCAAGCAGTGGTGAGGGTCGCCTCTCCCCGTTTATCCGTTTAAATTCGGCAGCCGTCCTTGTCCAGGGCCACCTTTTACTCGCTGTCCGTTTGTACAGCCGGCTGCTTACTGGAGCATTTCTGGCTGAGTTACCTTGCTCAAAGTGTTCTGTTCAGTGCTCAAAGTGTACTGTTCAGTGCTCAAAGCGTACTGTTCAGTGCTCAAAGCGTACTGTTCAGTGCTCAAAGCGTACTGTTCAGTGCTCAAAGTGTACTGTTCAGTGCTCGAAGCGTACTGTTCAGTGCTCGAAGCGTACTGTTCAGTGCTCAAAGCGTACTGTTCAGTGCTCAAAGCGTACTGTTCAGTGCTCAAAGCGTACTGTTCAGTGCCTTGTTTGGGCAGGAATTGAACCTGCAGGAGTACGGTGCTTCACTGGAAGCATGTACCTGATTTCAACAGTGGGCTATTCTTTCTTTCTTTTCATCGTGTATCATTGATCTTTTCGTAAATGTGGCCTGTGTGTGTATCGATCTTCCCTCTGGGCGTGGCCTCCCTGGTAAAAGAGATTCTGTTTGTCAGTGGGGCATTCTGGGTAAGTTGAGGTGAAAGAGAAAGTTAACCCTGGAAACGGACTGTTGCAGCGCTCCCTGTGGGTTAAAGTTTTCACAGATGGGTTGCATTGCTGGCCACACCTAAGCCAGTGATGTCATTACATGGATTTTTGTCTCAGCTGTTAATGGAAAAAAACATGCTTTGACATCACTGATTTAGGTGTGGCCAGCAGTGCTGCCTGTCTGAAACATTTAACCCATAGGGAGCACTGCAACAGCTGGTTTTTCTGTCCGGTATTGACTTACTATAAATAAAATGAGCGGGAGAGAGTAACCTCAGGTCGATGGACCTCTCCACAGGACGTTTAACTACATCCTTCGGGAGCTGCCCAAGGTGCCCAGCCACATGCCCGTGTGCGTTCTGGGAAACCAGCGGGACCTGGGCGAGCATCGCGTCATCCTGCCGGACGACATTCGCGACTTCATCTCCGGCCTCAACAGGTAGGGGGCGCCATCCCTGATTCTTTTCCTTATTAAAAAAAAAAAACAAAAAAAAAAAACCTGAAGATAACAGTCTCCGTTTCACCCTTGGTCGACTAGATTTTCATTGTTGCTTTGAGCTCATTTGCTGAATATTCCTCTGATTATCAGATTGGTGAGGACAGCATAATCGTTGTCGGTCTTCAGACTCAAACTGAAGACCCGCCTGTTCATACTGCACAGTTTCCATCTCAGTACTGGTTAGAAGTTACTAGCTCCAATTTAGTACTGGTTCATCAGGCGATGATTTTATTTAAGGTTGTTGGTGTTTTCTACTTGGGTCTCATTGTGGACGGAAGTTCAGGATTTGTTTTTGTATTGTATTGTTTGTATTGTTTTTGTATTTTTGGTCTTGCTAGGCATAGTTTGCATTAGTGACCTTAGTGATGTTACTTAATGTACTCACTGGTCTCAGAAGGCTGTTATGTAAATCGGGTGACGCACTTGCGTTCTCCTACATCGTAATTTGCTCTGGGAAAGGCATTTTTGTGCTTGCATGCTCCTGGTCTGGTTGATGGCGGCAGTGTAGTATAATGGCTAAGGAGTTGGTCTTGTAACCTAAAGGTCGCAGGTTCGACTCCCCGGTGGGACACTGCCATTGTACCCTTGAGCGAGGTTCTTAACCTGCGTTGCTCCAGTATATATCCAGCTGTATAATTGGATACAGTGTAAGTCGCTCTGGATAAGAGCGTCTGCTAAATGCCTGTAAACCTTGACGTTAGCTTTTGTTTTTGTCCACGTCCGTTTGCAGACCCATGGGCTCGTCCTACGTTCACTACGCAGAGTCCTCCATGAAGAACGGCTTTGGGCTGAAGTACCTGCACCGGTTCTTCAACATCCCCTTCCTGCAGCTGCAGGTGAGAGGGCGTGGCTGCTCACCTGGGCCCCGCCCGTCGCTGGGCCCGCTCTTACCGCGGACGCCGCCGCCGCTGCTGCTTATTCCGAGAAACGCTGTCCGCAACTGCCCCCAATTAATAATAATAATAATAATAATAATAATAATAATAATAGTAATAATAACAATAAATGTCAAAGGCAGATGTACAGATCAAAAGGAAAACCTGTGTATTAATCGAGTAGCTGTAGTAATATGGGTAAGGAGTTGGTCTTGTAACCTGAAGGTTGCAGGTTCGTTTCCCTGGTAGGACACTGCCGTTGTATCCTTGAGCAAGGTACTTAACCTGCATTGCTCCAGTATATATCCAGCTGTATAATTGGATAAAATGTAAGTCGCTCTGGATAAGACAGGCAAAATGCCTATAATGTAATGTAAAACACTTACAAACAAAAACACTGGCAACCAAAGGTAAAAGAGGAGTGACTGTCCGCAGCAGGTCGTACGCAGTACGGTATACTCTGTCTGAACTCCCCACTCCCTCCTGCTCTGGGCCTCATTAAACATTAACTCCCTCAGCCTCCATCCTGCCTTTACATAATTCAGCAGGGCCTTTTTTAGGGCACGGTTGGAGGGGATTAGATTGGGGCGCACCTGTGCCCTCTCTCCTCTGGCTGTAGGGTGAAGGGCATGCTGTTGATCTGGGTTCTCGTTGAAAAATCCTCTGATTTAGTTGTCTAATTTTAGAAAAGAAACAAAAATATTTAACAAGACTTGAATGCTTGACTTGACAATGACTATTTTTATGTTGGTACTTTACAATAAGAATACTTCAAAATGCTTAAATGTTTCTTTAAA
The DNA here is from genome assembly GCF_018555375.3 of Anguilla rostrata. Taxonomy (NCBI): domain Eukaryota; kingdom Metazoa; phylum Chordata; class Actinopteri; order Anguilliformes; family Anguillidae; genus Anguilla; species Anguilla rostrata. The sequence goes on along the minus strand of NC_057946.1, from coordinate 4,294,877 downwards.
AATTAGAAGCGCTGTGTTTCTGTTAAAAAAAACTGATGTACATAGAAATAGATCCAAATTCCATTCAAACTAGTTGGGCTTTGAATTGTGGTCAAAAGAGGCAGTCCATTTTTTATTGATATTTTGGCAATGCCTGTGACGAGTCTACTGGACAGTATTTATGGGCCTGTGAATTTGGGGATAATGGGTAATTTGGTTTACCAGCTGTGTAAGGGTGTGTGTAAGCATGCGTGTAACGGTATGGAGGCGTATGCTAAGATGTCTAAGGGTGGGCATGGAAGCACCTGTGAGAGTAGGAGCCCTGGGGCCCATGCGGACGCTGCAGTTGGCTCTGAGGGCTCGTCGCTAAGCGACACTGTGGATGTTCTTTTTTTTTTTTTTTTTAAGTTCTCAACACGTGAACCAGCGGGATCATCAATATTTCATCTATTCCGCGTCAGGCTTCTGTTTCCCTACCTTCCCCCGAGGATACATTTCTTGCGGCAGACACACACATGGGGGAGGGGCTGATGGGAGCCGTCTGGACCAATCGCAGCCGCCCTAGCTGGGGGGGACGGAGGGGTTTTAATGGCGGGGTTAGACCTTGTGGCTCCGTAGCTGCCGCGCCCTGATCTGTGAGGTCCGCTGGCAGGGGTCCGTGTGCCCGGGAGAGCTCTCGCCTTACTGAGGAGGGCAGGGAGGGGCCTTCCCAGCTCCCCCCGCCGGCGGAACCCGAGCACCGGCGGAACCCGAGCACCCGCGGAACCCAAGCACCCGCGGAACCCAGCTCCTAAATATCAGTCTCACTCCCCGCTGGCTTACAAAAAAGCAATCTGTGCCCTTCCTCATCCCGTTAATTCTGGGCAGTGACAATTACCCATTACTGCCCCCACAGATTAACCGGCTGTTGTTTTTATAGCCATAATTATTCATATTTACTGGATTTATTTTGTATTTATTCATAAAAATACAGTACTGTGGATGTTAGGCAGAGCAGGAGTTGTAAAGGGAGTTTTTTTAAGTATTATGGAGCTGCACACTGTCGAGATAATGCAGAGGAATGTGTCCTTATCTGAAGGTCAGTATTTGACTTGTGATTCGCACACGTGTGTGAGCAGCAAATGGAAAAGAGTCGCATTTTACAGTCAAGTGCATTCAGGCGTGGTCAAGGTGCCCTGGAGTGTGGTTCAGCACGTCAGCGTGGTCAGGCGTGGTCGAGTGTGGTCCCGTGTGGTGGAGGGGAGCGTTCCCAGCAGTGTGTGTCTCTTCTGCAGAGGGAGACGCTCCTGCGGCAGCTGGAGACCAATCAGCTGGACATCGACGCCACGCTGGAGGAGCTGACCGTCCAGCAGGAGACCGAGGACCAGAACTACGACGTGTGCGTACATCTCACACCCATCTGAACACACGTCCACACACAGAGCTACACAGCACACGACATGTCACACGGATACAGACACGCATAACTACCGCATGTGCATGTACACCCATTGAGAAGGGGATGGGTTAGGAAGTGGATAAATGTGATGTTATGTACGGCGCATGTAGATGACCACGCGTAGTGGGGAAAAGACCCAGTGTGCTCTGCTATGGCAGTTACCAGCATGCTCTCTGATTGGTGGATCCCCTGTGTGTTAACTTGAGTGAGGTGACATCACGGCTGGCTCATGTCTGGTTCACTCATAGAAGGTTGTTTGCTAACCCTGGGATGTCCCAGTAAGTTATCTCTCTCTGTGTCTGTCTTGTGCTTTCTCTCTCTGTCCCCCCCATCCCTATGTCTCTCCCTCTCACACTCTGTCTCTCTCTCTCTCTCTCTCTCTCTCTCTCTCTCTCCCTCTCACACTCTGTCTCTCTCTCTCTCCCTCTCTCCCTCTCACACTCTGTCTCTCTCTCTCTCTCCCTCTCAGTTTCCTGGAGATGGTGGAGGCCCGTGCGAAAGGCTTATCCTCTCCAGGCCCCACCAACGAACAGAGCCCCTCCTCGGGGTCCCAGTCCCCCATCGTGCCCCCCAGCGGTGCCTCCACTGGCAGCTCAAGCCCCAACATCCCCCAGCCCCCCCTCTACCCCTCCCTCCCCTCCCCGTCCACCCCCGCAGCACCGCCTCCAGTGCAAGCCCCGCCCCAGCACCTCGAGCATCGCCCCCCTCCCGCCCCTACGCCCCTGTCCGCCCAGGCCTCGGCCTCCGAGCCCCCGCCCCAAAAACGCGGCCTCATGTCGCGCCTCTTTGGGGCGCCCTCCACCCCCGAGGGCCCACCAGGTAAGCAGGTCAATCTGTGAGGCCCCGGCCAGCCCCAACCCGTCCATGTAGTTGGGGGGGTGTGTCCTTTTTCTTTTTTTTAAACTCCTTGCCCTCCCAATTAGGAGTGCCCCAATTGTGTTTGTGTATCTTTGCTCATCACTACTATCTCCTCAGCTCAGGAGAGCGTGGACAAACAGGTGCTCTCCTTCAAAATATGTCATTTCAGCCTCTGTCCACATCTGCTACAGGCAGCACAACAGCACTGCAGCCTCACGGCAAGTCTGCCAGTTTCACAGGTCGCCAGCAGGTGGCATAAGAGAGCCCAAATGGCGACTGATGATTGGTGTCTGTTTGTCCTTCTGCAATTACATCATAATTGACAGGAAGTAGCCCGAGAGTATCCACCAATCGCAGTTTGCCAGTGCTCTGTTTGGTTGTTACCACTGTGCTCTTGCGATTGGTTAGGGCTCCTCTGTATTTTCTTGAAGTAAATGGTAAATGGACTGCATTTATATAGCGCTTTTATCCAACGGTGAAAGGCTGGCATGCAAGGTACCAGTCAGCTTGTTGGGAGCAATTAGGGGTTAGGTGCCTTGCTCAGGGATACTTCGACATGCCCAGGGCTGGGGATCGAACCGGCAACCCTCAGACTGCCAGTCAACCGCTCTTACCTCCTGAGCAGTGTCTGAGCTATGACATCACAGTAGCCTCGGCCCTGTTTGATGCAGTCGGCTCCGTTCCCACAGATGGTCCTGGGCCCCCGGCCCCGCAGGGCCCCCAGGGGGTGCAGAGCGTGGACGACTTCGTGCCGGACCTCGGCCTGGACCAAAACTTCCTGAACGACGGGCCCGCGGCGAAGACAAAGGCACGGACCCAGGCAGCAGTCGCCGTGGCAGCAGACAGCGACAGGTAACCGCAGGGCCAGGTGTTGTGACAGTGTGATTGACAAGCAGCCACAGAGTCCGGCGTTCTGACCATGTGATTCAGTTGTGTGTTATATGTGATTGACATGTGACCATTGAGAGTGCGGTTATTGAGAGTCACTGTCCTGTATTTCAGTTCACAGTGCCATGTATGCCCGTTCTTTGATGTGTTCGTCCATGGGCTGCTCTTAAGTCCTTCAAAAAAAAAAAGTATAGTCTTTTCATTTAAACTAAGTCTTTGAATCGATTACTTTTCGATTCAGTCGGTTAAGGTGAATAAACAGAACGTAAAAGATTGTGGGCTTTTTAATTCTCAATGGAATTCACCCCCAGCAACTGTCTATGCTCCCCCCCCCCCCCCAGCGACGGAGAGGGCAGAGGGGGGAACCCCATGGTGTCGGGTTTCCAAGACGACTTGGACCCCGATGACAAGGTTCCGTCAAAGCCGTTGCCCCCGGCAGCAGCCCCCAGCGCGGGGGTCACACTCTCCAGCGACGAGGAGGACGGACAGCACTTCCCGTCCATGTCACATGACCTACACCTGCACAGGCCATCAGACGCCCACCAGTAAGAAACCAGCCTCCATAGCTGTTGTGTGATTCCTGTTCAGCCAACAGGAAGTAAGAGCATCTGCAGGCACTCTCTGGGTGGTCTTACAAAATAAAAAAGGGTAGGGGGAACTGTGAGGATTCAGTTGTCAATAAGAATAGATTTTTCCAGTTTTTCTCGATTTTCAAGACAAATTATTCAGCCGTTGTTCAAAAAAGGAAATCCTAGTAATGCGCTTTGAATGTAGCCATCTGAGTTTAGCCAGGCTAGACGCTTCGAGTTGGCCTTCAGATTTAAGCTGTACTAAATACAGTCACCCTGCCTCAGTTAGATAATTATATGCATACCCCAACGCCAGCTCACTGTTTTATATTTTGAAATTTTATGACAGACACATGTCCTCTCCCGCCCCTCCTCTAGAGCAAAGACGCAGACCAGGGCCAGACCCGCAGACAAGAGGCCGCCACCGCCCCAGGAGAGAGACTCCGCCCCTCTCGTCGCGGCCCTGCAGTTCCACGGCAGGAAGAAGGGAGGCGCCGCTGAGGCACCGACGCCGTGGGACTCCGACCCCGAGGCCCCTCCCGCCGGGCAGACGCTGTCCTTCGTGGTGGACGACCCCGAGATCGAGGGGTCGGAGCTCAGGAGGGGCCCGAAGGTGCTGCCCTCCCCACTTTGTTCTCACTGTCCAGAGATGACAACTTCTGCTGGGAAAAAAAATTGGGAATAATAAACCAGGAATAAGATGTCTTATCACGTCACTTCATTTGCATAAAACTGTGAGGAGCTCCCACAACACTGTTGGTAACCAGCAGAACAGTGCTGCTGACTGATAGATCGTTTCTGGTTTTGTTATGCAATCCATTTACATTACAGTACTTGCAGTAGTACCAGACTTGCCTAACAAGGATGCCAGCGTGTCCACCAATGACCATCTAGATTGTTCTGTTGGGCGTTACCAGTGCTACTTGCCCCCTTGTGATTGTGATGGCACCTCTGCTTTTCAGAGAGGTGCTGTACTGTGTAGCTTCATTTCAGACACAGTAGTACAGATGGTGGAGCATCTCTTGCATAATTGACGAGCTCTATTATGACTCTCTGCAGTTGGGTATGATTAGTTGGGTGTAACATCTGGTATCTTATCTCCCCCCCCCCCATAGGTGACCTTCCCAATACGGGACGACCTGCCCGACCTTTCTGACGACGACTTTCCCCCCGCCGGGGCCCCCGAACCCCTGAAGCCCACCGTCGTGCCCTTCGACATCCGGAATGACACCGACCTGTTTGGGCTGGGCCTCCTGGACCCCACGGCCCAGGGCAAAGACAGCAGCGGCGAACAGGAAGGCACGTCGTGCGCTGCCACTTCCTGCCACGCCCGCTTGGGCACAGCCAATCCCTCTGCTCCCCGCCCCAAACACACCCCGCCCTGCCACGCCCGCTTAGGCACAGCCAACCCCTCTGCTCCCTGCCCCAAACACACCCGCCCTGCCACGCCCGCTTAGGCACAGCAACCTGCCACCCCAAACACCCTCCTGCCATCCACTTTGCACACCAACCTTGCTCCGCGCACCCACTTAGGCCCCACCTCTGCTCCTGCCCTGCCACGCCCTCTTAGGCACAGCCAATCCCTCTGCTCCCTGCCCTGCCACGCCTCAGCACACCAATCTTGTCCTGCTGCCACGCCTGGCACAGCCAACCCTCTGCTCTGCCCCTGCCCTGCCACTGCCCATAGCACAGCAACCTGCCCCTGCCCTGCCCGCCCCTAGCACAGCAACCTTGCTCCTGCCTGCCACGCCCAACACACAGCCTCCTGCTCTTCCCACGCCCCATTCGTCCGCTGCCGCCCACTAAGCACAGGCTCCGCCCTTTTAATGTCCATTTGGCTCGGCGGTCTTGGGGGTCTTGTGGTTTCATGCATGTGGCGCACCTAAATAGAAACACGTCATTACAAAATCGCAGCATGGTCTTCCTTAATAATAATAATAATAATTTATTATTAAACTCCACTGTCTCCAAGCAATGTCAGCATGAATCTCAGTCTTTGAAATGCTAATGTTTTCATACGTCTCACAGATAAAGAAAGCAAACACTCTTCAAAGGAGAAGAAGAAAAAGAAGAAAAGTAAAGAGGTGAGTGGATACTTGTGAAATGGTGAAATGGTGTTGTATTGATCCCAGTTCTCACATGTTTTTAGGACATCAAAGACGCTACACGAAGCTCCACGACTTGCTGAAAATTGCTGTCAATTTGCTATCTTGAGCTACATCTTTTTTTTTTTTTTTTTACAATAAGTTGATCAAATAGCTATTCTAAAATTAATTCTAAAATATTGCTAAATTCATTTACGGTAATTACCAGGATTTCACTCCCCCAAACAACAGAAAAGAATGGATTAAAGCCTGTACCCTTTTTTTTCCCCCTCATGGGGGGGTGGGGGGGATTGTCCCCTCAGGAAGAAGACAAAAACGGCAAAAAGCGACACAAGCACAGAAAGAAGGATGGAGAGGATGCGGGGTCAGGAGACGAGAAGGAAAAGAAGAAGGAGAAGAAGAAATCGAGGACCAAGAAAGGCAGGGACGTGGACGAGCTGGAGGCCTTCCTGGCCGGAGGGGAGGGGCCGGTGAAGAGTGAGGGCGGAGTTTACGAGCAACTGTAGCGTTCCTGTAGACCAATCAGAACTCGATCAGTGGGCGGAGTTGTGGTTTTAAACACTGACGTAGCGAATCACTGACAAGACGAGCATTGCTCCGGGTGACCCTTCCCCTTCACCGACTGTGTGGTGCCTGTGTGGGTTGGGTTGGTATTTTTATTTGTGTTTATTTATTACGGTTTGTTTTCTATCAACACTGTTGCTGCCGCACTCCACAGAGGAGGGGACCATGGATGAGGAGTGGGTTCACAAGCATCTGGACTTCTTTTGCGTGTGTGTGCGTGCGTGCACGTGTGTGTGTGTGTGTGTGTGTGTGGCCTTGTCATTAGGGGGACCGCTCCTTATGTTTTTTTCCATTCGTAACTGAAAGTGTTTGACTTCTGATAGCACCGTGTGAATTACAGATACTGCATTTCACAGACCGCTGCAGATCATGACTCATTAACTGAGAGTCATGTTGTCGCTGAAGGATTTTTACATTCCCAAAAGGGGAGAAACTTGTCTTTGACTGTTTATTTCATATAAAAGTGAAAATGAAGAGTAAGTTAAGTCAGTTTTTTTTCGGTACCTTTACAGACTTGATCAGCAGTGTGCTTTGTGGTATAATTCTGAAAACCAGTAGCTAAATCTTCTCGTCACTTAATTCCAACGCCTTGAAGTAAGTTTGTCTTTAAACAAAGCTGAACTGAACTTAGCTGAAAGGCATTAACACCACACGGTGACGATGACTGCTCCTGCATTCGATAGTTATGGGTGAGGAATATCCCCCGGCCCTAGTAGGGGGTGTAAGATTGGACTCTGGCCTCTTCCCTGCAGCTTGGACTCGGATGCTGTGCCAGTATGCTGGGCCTCATTCTTTACCTGTGGCCCCGAGGGCCCCAGACCTCCAAAATGAGCCCTCCCTGTGCCCCCATCGGTCAAGCGAAACATTAAGGTTCATGACAAAACCACCCCATGGCTTCATATAGAAGCGTGTCCCACATTGGGTACCAGTGCAGAGGTCCTAGCAGACAAGCCAAGGACCAGAGCTCTGATTGGCCGTGACCTGCTGCTTCTGCTCAGTTCTCGCAACATCCATCAGGGGTGGAGGATGTTTGTGTGTGTGTGTGTGTGTGTGTGTGTGTGCACCTTGGGTTGCTGTGAAACCTTTATTTCTGAACCCACACATTTGGTGAGAGTGGTGGGAAAAAGGTTCACAGGATGTAAGCGGATCCTATTGGTTCTGTAACTTTTGGTGTTTCCTGTACCTCTGGGAATAGGCATCTGGCTACACCTTATCTACACCTTGTGCAGTGTACAAAACTATGCTGCTTTGGCAGGTACGTGATATGTGCATTTTCTCAGAAAACTGTTCTTTCAGACTGGAGCTGGGCGCTTTGTATATCCTAAGGAAATGAGAAATTGAAATCTGTAAATTATGGACATGTAATATTTAATATTTTTCTCCCCATAAAAATGCTTCCATCAGCTCTCTGTATGCGATTCTGCGTTCAAACATTAATAAACGCGGCACATTTTCTTAAGTCTGTCCAGTGTTTGCATTCCTTGCCATTTCATACTTGTAGAACAGGGATCTACTGCCATAGGTACTCAAACCATAATTAGCATTCAGATCCGCACTGCATTATGGGATATACAGTGCCTTTGGAAAGTATTCAGATCCCTTCGCGTGATATTTCAGTATTTTATTTTTAATACATTTGCAAAAATTTCTAAACCGGTTTTCGCTTTGTCATTACGGGGTATTGTGTGTAGATAGATGAGAATAAAAACTTATACATTTTATAATAAGGCTAATGTAACAAAATGTGGAAAAAGTGAGGGGGTCTTTTTCTAACTTACTTTTACAGGGTAAGTTACAATTGCAATTTACATAAGTGATTGCAAAAAGCTTTAGGCAAAGAGCAGAGCTATTGCCAGGTCATTAGTGTCACAACCAACTGGAGCAGTTCATACCTAAACCTATAATGTAAAGTTAAGTTCAACATTAGGTGGGAGAATGAGATTGAGAATGTAATGCCTTGAACAGGAAATGGGTTTGTAGATATAGTGAAAGAAGCAGCATAGGTTTGGCTTTTTAAACAAGTAATACATTTGTTACTTTGTTCGTCTAGCTCAGTTTAGTGCCTCAGCTCGCCCTCTAGTGGTTGAGTTTACTGGATGACGGCCTTAAATGTAGGATCAAATCAACACATCAAATGCCCTTGAATTCCTTTGCACTGGTTTCACAAGTGACCGGCGTGAATTGAAATGTCAGATTTTCAGATACGTCCTGTGGATCAACCAACTCCTAACCCTATATATATATATATATATATATATATATTCAATATACTGTATATCTTCCTTTTTTTTACATTCCCAGTCTGCAGTTTGCTATGAGTAACATGTTTTACACGGGACATTGGTTCTATTGTTGCTGAAAAAAAATTAACCGAAATTTAGAAAAATGCAGTACTTGCATTCATACATTTGGCTGCGGGAATTTAAATGCTGGTGGTAACACCAAATCAAAAGGATCATTTTATTTTTACAGATGTCCAAAATAAGAAAAGTCACTTTTGAAATTACATGTTCATACATAGTCCTGCAGCAGTGTTCCGTTTACAGTTGTATGTTTTTAAGGACCACAAGTAAGGGCTTGATTTCATAGGCTGAATTTCAGCTGAACTCAAAAACTGGAAAAACTACATGTATCGAAGCGGATTAGAAGTCCAGGTGTGTTGAGAATTTGCATCAAAAATAACACTACGCAGATCCATGTGGAATCCCAGCCAAAGACACTTACACAATGACTACTCAAACGGCCTCCACTGAACGGACTGCTACTCTTGGGGAGGACCGTACTTGGATATTGGAGATGTAGCTTACACCACTTCCCTAGAGACTGACTAAGTAAAGTATATGAATTTACTAGCTGCAAAAAGATTTTAAACAGCAATTCTGTTTAGCTGGATATTATTCAGTCACTTTCTGAAGTTTAAGGACTTCAAGGACTGCGGAAAACAACTGCTCACATTCTTGCCTCTACTGCCCTAGTGAGGAGCCCGCATACAATATAACCAGCACCCCCGATGGTGAGGAGGACTCCATGCACCTGAAAGTGCCTGACAAACGGAGGCCTTAGCCAGACAGACAGAGGAGGTCCATAGCATTAAATCGACTTAAAGGCACAAGCAAAGCACATCTTTATGTACATTCAGAATGACTTAAGTGCTTTGAGATTGCTTAATGAAACGTAAAAAAACTGAGCAACACTTTGTAGAAACATGGTTTCACAGTTAAAAGAAAATAAAAAGGGGGGAGAGAGCGAACAAACCAACCGAGTGTGCTTTGAGTCTTAGATTGTCATGTCCGCGCTGTGCAGCTGCGAACAGCCAATTCAACGCTCCCTCCCAAAAAAAAAAACGTTTAAGCAAGCCCAAGGCTTATGACACACTGAATTACCAGTCAAAAACAAACAAAAAAAACTGTACAGGTTCAAATACGAAGTCCAGACCAGCTATCAGTCGTCAGTCTTCATTTTTTTCTTCTTTTTCTTTTTCTCGGTCTGAGGCGTCTCTGGTGCGACCTCAGGCTCCGCCTCCACGGCAGGCTCCGCCTCCATCGCCTCGCTCTTTCGTTTCTTCTTTTTCTTGGCGGCGGGCGTGTCCGCCACGCCGTTCGAATGCGCCTCTTCGGCAGGCTCTGGCTCCGCCTCCTCCACAGGCTCCGCCCCCTCTTCCTCCGCTCGCTTCTTTTTCTTTTTCTTCTTGGATGAGGGCGTGTCCTCTGCACCGTTCAGCGGGGCCGACTCCTCCACCACCTCCTCACCCTGCTTCTTTTTCTTTTTTTTCTTGGTCGAGGGCGTGTCCTCTGCGCCGTTCAGCGGGGCAGACTCCTCCTCCTCCACCACCTCCTTCTCCTCCGCCGCCTCCTCCTCATCCTGCTTCTTTTTCTTTTTCTTCTTGGCGACGGCTTCTGCGTCTCCGTTCACCTCATCCTGGGAGGAGAATTGAAACATTTACGCAGAGTTTCTAACAGGTCCCCAAATCCAACAGCCCCCTCACCCCACACACACCTTCACATGACCTGGACTCAGTCACGTTCTCCTTCAAAATCAAACTGGTCAAATGTCAGCAACGATTACCAACTCGATTAAAACTTTGAAAAGACAGTCCAAACCTCAACCCACCCCCCCCTTCCCAGCACCAAACTGACAGCTCAGCCGCCCCCGGGGGAGGGGGGCAGGGGGTAAAACGGATGTCCCACTCACTTCAGTGATCAGGTCTACGGTGAGAGCCCTGCCAATGGTTCGGAGAGGGGTATGATGTAGCATGTCGTACACTGTGAAGGGACCACGTGGTCAGGTCCGGTCACAAATCTAAACATGCACGCACATCCTGCGCCACTTCCAGGCAGTTTGGCTTGGCTTACCTTCGCCTTTTCCTCCTCCTCCTCTTCCTCGCCCTCGCCGGTGGACAGCGCCTCCAGCTTCCTCTTCTCCCTCTTCTTGCGCTTCTTCTCTTTCTTCTCGGTTTTTCTCTTGATCTCAGCGGCCACTTCTCCAGCCTGGGGGGGGGAGGGGGATGGGTTTGCACAAATTTAGCAGATGCACCTTCATCACATTATACAAGCAGAAACCTCCACAGTACACAAGACACCCAAACGTGGTTCTCTAGGGGCCATTCACTGAGAATTTAGAGAACTAGCAATTGTACAGAATTTAAAAAATAAATTTAAAGCATGGTACACAGCCATTGGGTGTTTTCAGGTAATCGGTACTGGGGTTGGTCGAAGCTTGTCCAATCAGAGCGGGGTAGTGTGTCGGCTGGCTGTGTCAGGCTCATTAAATCAGTTTGTACCCCCACAGGAAAGTCGGGTAAGAAAGGCTCATCACTCACAGCCAGCCGACCTGGTCATCCCCCCCGCAGACTGGGCTGCCAAGGACGTCCACAATGCAGGGGCTATTACTCACAGCCTCAAAGCTAGAACCTCCGCCCAGGGAGCGTCTCACAATCAGGGGCTGTTTAACCTCACACACCAAGGGAGGTCACAATACAGAGGGCTATTTAACTCACACCCAAGTGAGCGTCTCACAATACATACAGGGCTGTTTAACCTCACACCCCCAGGGAGCGTCACAATACAGGGGCTGTTTAACCTCACGCCCAAGGGAGCGTCTCACAATACAGGGGCTATTTAACCTCACACCCAAGTGAGCGTCTCACAATACATTACAGGGGCTGTTTAACCTCACACACCCAAGGGAGCGTCTCACAATACAGGGGCTGTTTAACCTCACACGCCCAAGGGAGCGTCTCACAATACAGGGGCTGTTTAACCTCACACGCCCAAGGGAGCGTCTCACAACGCAGAATATTATCTGGACAGCCGCTCCCTTAAATCTGACCCAGGAGGAAAGGGCTCACTGTAAAAGAACGCTTTCCTCACAAGCTCATTCGTAATTGGAGGAACCAGACCACTTTTTCCTGCTTTTCATTTTGGAACAGGACAGCACTGGATGCTGTTAAACCAACCGAGCGGCCGTACGCATCACAGCCGAGGCCCCGCCCCCTCACCTCTATCACCGCCTCCTTCATGACGTCCAGGTTCTTGCGCGGCGCCTCTCCCGTCTCGTAGAAGGACAGGCGCTCCTCCACCTGGTCCCGCAGCTTGTCCCCAAACACGCTGGTGGGCACCTCTGTGACACGGGGGGAGGGGAGAAAGAGGGGGAGGAGTCAGCGGTGCCATGGCAAAGGTGCGCTCAGCCGGCTGGCCCCGCCCCCTCGAGGGGACGCAGCCAATCAGCGCGCAGGGCTTTTGCTCAGTGTTTAAAACTCTCACCATCCCGCCCCCTGAAAAAGGGGCGGGGATACTGTTGACGAAAAATATGAGCATCATCGCAAAGAGCCAGCGGACCACCGGGCCCCACGGGGGCGGGGGAAGAGCGGGGGGAGGCAGACAGAGCGACGCGGGAGCGGCGGCAGGCTCACCGGAGAAGCAGTCGATGCGCGAGGCGATGGTGCACTTGTTGGCCAGGTAGCGGGAGATGCGGCCCTTGTTCTTGGCCGCCGCGCGGCCGATGAAGGTGGAGTGGAAGATCAGGCCGTATTTGGGCGTGTTTCCCTTGGTCTTCAGCGCTCTGTTTCAGAAGGGGGGCCCAATCAAAAACGGGTTAAGGCTGCCAGCCAATCGGCACCTCCGATTACCGTGTGTCCAACCGTGCGGCCTCAACATCTGCCCATATAGACCACCATTTTAACTGTCTAGATGTGAAAGTTGGGAGTTGTGTATAAAAAGCAAAGCTCACAAAGGGGTTGAGTCCAAAGTATGTCATTATCTCAAGCTTTGGACTCAATCTCCCATAATGCTCTTTGAAATATACCGTGACTTCTCCCCCTTTTGAATGCAATCCAGGTTATGACCCAGTTATTTAGTTTGAGAAGCACTCTGAACAGGCACAGCCATTTCATAGAGCATTGGAGTACACGCTCTTAAGCGCAGGTACAATGTAAAATATTTGGGAGAGCATCCATCTCCCCGCCTGAGCTGATCTGCATGTCTAACTACCTCTCTGTGGTGCCCAGGGCAGCGACTCAGACTGTGGGGTACGTGGGGGAGTTTGGGATCACGCGGGGGGGCTCCCCCATCACCCGTTTCGTCTCGGCCCCGGCCCTGCCATCACCGCAGCCACCCCTGGCCCCCCCGCGGCGGGGGGGGCGGGCCAATACCTGAACAGGGCCTTCTCCGCTCCCAGGATCTGCACGGTGGAGGCGGGGTACTTCGCCAGGTTGGTCAGGCTGCCGGCGTGGGAGATGAGCCGCGCTCCCACCTGGGGGGGGGGGGGAAGGGAGGGAGGGGGGAGGAAATGATTAAATACGCTCAGACACGACCACTTCTCTACATGCAGGCTTGCAGGAGAAAGCGTATGCGTCGTACTCGGGCCAGGAATGGCTACCCCAGCTCCTGAGTCATGTGACCAGCCTGAGACCCACTGTGCATCTGACAGACTTGGGTTACATTCAGGCACTCTGCAGATCCCTGAGAATTTAACATGCTACTGAACTGAAGTGGAACAACAGAAAGAGAAAAATACTCTGCATACCAGTGAAAACAAAGGATCTTCTTAAAATGGGGTTTAAAATGTGAGTAATGAGATGGTGATCTGACTGAGTGGCAGGAAGTGTGGGACAGATCAGCACCTAGAGGCTGTCATCACGGAGATCAGTGGATTGACAGATTTGGTATAACATCACGTGTCCCTTGGGTGTGTGTGTGTGTGTGTGTGTGTGTGAGTGCACACGTGTGTATTTAACGGGCGGGGAGCACGCACCACTTCCCCGATGAGGGCGGCCAGGTTGGGGGCCACCTGGCCCATTTTGGAGCGCAGGTACTCCTGCAGCTCCTGCCGGTACTGGGCCAGGGACACCACCCGGGTGGAGAAGCTCTCGATGTTGATCAGGTCGATGGGGGAGATGTCCATGCCTGGGGTTAAGGGGGGAGGGGGGATGAGGGTCAGGTCAGCACGGTGGAAAAAACACCCAGGCCAGGCAAGCAGTGCTGAGGCCACGGAACACTGGCAGGCTGCGTTACTATAGCAACCACTGCATCAGCAACACGCGGGTGGAACCGCAGTGGCCCAATCTAGTCCAAATATTAGTCAGCCCAGAACGCATTAAACACCTCACTGAAGTTGTAACTGACTTGAAAACCAAGCCTTTGATGCATGTGTCTATTCTGTTAATGTGTGTGTGTCTGTCACACAGCTCTTCTCTTCCTATTATTTGCTAATCTACATTCTGACGTTTGTAAATTCCCCAAAATGTGAAATTCCTATCGTTTGGAGATCCAGCAGACCAATTAGTAACACTCCCCGATTCTGAAACAACGGCAAACACTGGCAGCTTCTGCTTCGATTAATTCGCATAACAAAATAAACCTGAGCAGCAGCATGTGTGAATAAACAGGGCTTGGAGGGGAACCCCCCCCCCATCAGCCCCAGGGCCTCTGAGGCGTTAAAAAACGGGCGTGGCCGCACTGACCCATGGAGCTGCGGGAGGCCTCCAGGATGGACTGGGCCTTGGCGGCGTCCATCACCACCTCCTCCAGCCCCTCCAGGCTCTCCTCCGACAGCTCCTTCCGGTTCCCGATGAGGCGCGCCAGGCGGCAGTAGGTGGAGTTATCGCTCACGATCTTCACCAGCTCCGGGAAGTGGTACCCGTACCACTCACTGCGCCACAACAGGGAGAGAGAGAGAGAGGACCAATCAGATAAATCACAGAGGCGAGAGGGGGGATTTCAGCCAATCACAGCGTGTGAGCGGCAATCAGGGTGGGGTTTGGGGGGACAGAGTCAATCACTTTATGGGTAGCCACCAGTCAAACATGGAAAAATTCAATTACCAAATGAAACGGTACACATCACAAAAAGTAACTAGTGTAAGAAAATAAGACAGAAATTTCAGGCATAGAAATGAAAAAGAAAGATGCCAACTAGGCTTGCAATACAATTCCATTTCATTCAGTTTCATAAAAAAAATAAATAAAAAAAGTTAAGTCAATATAAATTTACTATAAGGATTTAGCTTATTTTTCACCAACTAAATTTCAATTCATTTCCTGAACTGAAATGGAACCGACCAGGGACCGACACCCACAAACTGTTTCCTCCCTCAGTGCCACCCCCCGCTGGACAGACTCAGTGACGCCGTCCTGCAAGTGTGGGGGGGTGGGTGAGAGGGGGGTTAATGTGCCTCCTCCTCCTATACAGCCAGCGCACAAGGGGGCGCTGTCTGCGGTAAGCATTGGGAGGGCTTCTGAACACACGGCACACAAGCAGGCAGGGACTCGTCAACCTTCGCTGAAACCACGCGAGTCTACCTGCACCGAGGAACAGAGCCAAAATGGCCGCTCTCCGTAACCACGCAACACCACAAGAACAGGCACGTACAAGGACTGCCACCGATAACAGTTCAGAGCAGCACAGTACACACTGGCCGCCGTCGCCGCCGCCACCACCCCCCGCCTCCAATTCCTGAATTTCCAGTTTCCTGTATTCAAATGGAATTTGACCCCAGCCCTGGCGAACACACACGCACGCACACACACACACACACACACACACAGAGGGGACCATGGGGGAGGGGTTTTGCGCTTACCGCACTCTCATGGAGAAGGTGTTGATGTCCTTGTCCAGCTGGTCCAGCAGAGCGATGGACTGGATGATCATGTTGTCGGCCCGGTTGACATTGAACTTGACCTTGGCCCGGGAGTAGCTGTGGCCCAAGCCCAGCTGGGCCTTGGAGGCGGCCAGGGCGGTGAGCCCCTTCACCAGGCTGGCGAAGTGCAGCCGCACCCCTGGAGGAGCGCGTCCCGGAGGAAAGATTAGAGCCTGCTCCTTTCCCCCTCAACAACTACAAACCTCATGATGCACAATTTACACCCCACCCCTAGCCTGGCTGTTCAGCTTTTCAGTATGAAGCATCAGGGTATCAGTGTAGATTGTGACATCACTACAGCGCAGGCTCTATGACCTCTGACCCCTTTTTAACAAGACACCACAATGTAGAAATTTCATTATGAAATCTGACGTCAACATGCGATTACAAATTGTGTCACTGTTCTGCACTATGCATTTTTCAGCCTTCCAGCTGTGGAGGGATCAGTAATCAAGGTACTTCTCTCAAGATTTACGCACTCCAAACAGCATATGAAAGCCCAGACGTGCAGGATTAAGACGTGTGGGACCCATGTTGGTCCTCGGTTTACCTCTGAGCACCTCTGCCACGACCCCGCTGGTCTGGATGGAGAGACCCAGCTCCTCCTGGAGGGCCGCCCCGATCTTCGCATCCGACACGCCCAGCACGTGCTTCTTCTTGCCACCAGGGGGCAGGTTCGTCTCCAGGAACAGCTTGAGATCCGCATGTACGACTCCTGCAGAGAGATTACCGTAACTGAGAGGTTGACTGGGGTCGCAGCTTCACCAAGGCTGGACCGTTAAAATTACAGGCTTTCGCAGTCTGTGACAAAAGTCCTCAGATTACAAGACGATGTGCTTACTAGGCTCAGACGTTCAGTTTGGAATTTTGTTGGCATCACTGTTCTTCAGTGGATTGACAGATTATTGAAACATCATTACATCTGAGCACAAAACCCCACACAAAGTAGATCCCTGTCTCTTCAGAGAAACACCAGGGCAGTGTCCTAAATCAGTATACTTGTCTACTATTCAGTATGCAACTTCTATGTTCAATAGTATGCAAGTGCGCCAATTAGTCCTGGGTCCTAGCCAGTGGTCTCACCTTCCGAGATGGCATTTATATTCTCCAGTGCCATCTGTGCCGACCTGAATGGGAAAAAAGCTACCATCTTCACTACATTGTTGAACTTCCCGATGTTGAGAACACTTTCCTCCACCTGAGAGCAGAAAGATAGGCAGTCAAACTCCCAAGAAATCGAAGCACACTCGATTATCAAACACATAAGTGAACGTTTGCATCCTTCTACCCTTAAATATTCCAATTTCCAAACGACCACATAAAGCACACGGGAATAAAGTGTTACACTAACCTGCGGCAGAAGCATTCCAATCTCCTCCACTTCCTTCACGGCGAATAGCGCGTAGCCGGCGGCATGCTCAAACAGCACGTGTAGCAGCACCTATAGGAAATAACCACGTGAGACCATGTGCAAGTGGACACATTATTACCCAAACACATTTCCTAAATAAAATAAGCTAAATAAAATATGAAACTAAAATTAAATTAAGTTTGACTTGGCAATAATTAAAACATGGTGGAACTACACGTTAGCCATCAGCTAGCTGCTAGCCACTAAGCTAACGTTAGTTGGCCGTGCTTCAACGCAACCACGTGGCGACCTGAACTAGAGGACATCAACGGGGGTTTCTAGCTACGATAGCTAATCAACCATTTGCACAATTTCCCGTATAATTATCCAACTAACCCACCTAAAAAATGTTGAATGACTACATCAGATTACTTGATACATCTTCCACGGTATTATTAGTTACTAACGTTAGCTAGCTACTTCATTTGGTGACACTAGTTACTGCTTGGCTACTTCGCTAACAAACACGTGGACACCGGCTCAATGTTCAATCAGTGTTCATAGAAGACAATAGGGTACGTACAAAATACAACAGAAACGGTATATTCATTTACACAATACTTCACGTGAAATACATCAGGATATAGATATTTATCAAATTATCGAGCATGCAACTACGCACAATCATTTTTTCCCCACCCTCAAAGCAAGGCCTAAACGTCTGCCACCCACCACCCATAAAGATAGCCAATTTAAAAAGTAAATTAACACTATATGATAGAGATTATCATGCTTATTTATATTTACAGTTACACGATAATCCTCAGAACAAATACTGTATTTGAAATGCCACAAACATGTCATAATGTTAGCCAAAAAGATGAAAAGTATCGGTCTTGCAACATTAGCAAAACCGCGGTCCTGTGTAGCGTTTTGCACAATCAGTCGCACACTCGAAGAGTATCAGCTAACATATATATTAAGGCGCACGGCATAGTGCTATATGTACTTATTTTCAAATAATCTTGCGTGCATCTATATATTTTTAATCTCACCATGACTGCTACTGTCCAGATGCACCACACGCTGCCTTCTCTCCTGAAAACCCGCAACAAACTAACAGCTTCCCACCACACGTCTTCCCCTATGCCTACGGTACATCTTCTAATATCGCGAGATTAAGTGAGTATTGTGCGAGCGCCATCTGACGTGTGTCCGAGAACTTCAGGCAAAAAAGAAAACTACAGTTCTAAAATGAATCGCCTGTGCGTGTTCTCTTTGTTAGCAACAAGTGGTTTGTCTCTTATGGATATTACTGATTATTAATCATTTCAACAATAGCTAAAATTTGAGTATTTCATGAGCAAATTAAAACCGGCTGACAAAAAAAAAGAACAAGCAATACACTGTAAATGTAACCAATGCAATCCGAATTAAAATTAGTCCGCAAATATCACCGACAACACTGCAACTTCTCAAGTCAGAATCAACTTCCGATGAGAAGCTTCGTGCCCAATATGTATATCAGTGAACTGTAGCCTACGTTAATTTCAAACTGCTTTGTGCAAAATGTGCTGTGGGTGTCTTAATTGGGCGCGTCGTGTTTCAGAGTGGCGTGAGTAAAAGGAAATTGCGAGTAGAAGATAGAATGGTATAAAATCAGCAGACAGTTAATCCAATCAAATCCATTTTATTTGCATAGGGCTTTTTCGAAGGGACCCGGCCGACTTTTAATTCAAACACCTGCACACGTTATTACTGCCTCGTCAGTCAGGACAGGGGTCTGCAACCCTGGTCTGGAAAGCCATAAACTCTGCTGGTTTTTGTTTTCACCTTAAAATCAGCTCCCTATTCAGACCCAAGTAACCAGGTGAAGTGAGTTAACTGTGTAATCAGCTGCTTTAATTGATTAATTAAGTGCAAAGTAACAATGAAAACCAGCTGAGCCTGCGGCTCTCCAGGATCTGGGCCCTGTTTCACAAAGCAGTATTACGGACTTTGCTGGATAACTGCACGAAGTAAAACCTGGTACAGCTCTTTTTTCACTTCTGTCCATATTCCAGATTTTGGAGGGTTCTCAGTGCAGTTATCCATATTTCAGGGGTCTTTAGGATTGCTTTGCAAATTGTTACATCTACAGCTTTTATAGATTTGGAGGACAGTTACTTTTTAGATCGTTTTCCAACACAACATTTAACCTTTATTATTGGATCTAAAATGGACATAACTAAACCTCATCTAACCCACACCAGGTCCTAACACTAGATAAATATGACCTTGTGCATTTTCTTTTTCACATCACTGTAAGCATAATAAGACCGTGAGCATTTTTATCTAACTGTAAGAGTTCAATATTGTATGAAGATACTATATCAGGTGTCAACGTTGGTTGCAAACACCACTGTCGACAAAACGTGTCCACATTTGGACGTTGGACTCCGGTTCACTTGAATGTGGGAGAGCGCTTGTGTTCATTTGTAATAGATTTTAATGTGCCGGTCATTGGCCAGTAGGGGGCAGCATTATTCAAGCGGTCCATGGAAGCTGCTCTTTGAACACTAACTGTGGAGGGCCCTTTTTACTTTCCTCATTGATCAAAAGTCATAAGATTTATCGAACATAAAGGTCACAGTCACCATATATATGATTCATAGCCTGATTAATTCCGGCCAGCCTTATCCAGTTGTGAACACGCGCTTGTCAAAGTGCTTCAAGGCATTTTATATTTAAAGGCCACATGTATTTCCACTTCAATAAAACACCTAAATGAAGAATTTTGTCAGTAAGCTACTGAGCAAAAAGTTCTTATGAGCGGCTCTAGCACAGCCCATGGGACCTCCTGCAGTTTGGGCCCTGTTGTACGATTTGAGTCATAATGTCATCATTAGTGCGTAGGCATAGTTTCATTTCAACTTTGGGGGAGACACTCTGCTGAATCATATAATCAAATGTCAAGTCTCACAAGCATACTAACTATTTTAGCAGTTAATTTGTACGAAAATACTGGGGGTGACCTGTCTGTCTGTCTCCCCCCCAAACCTACGCATATGCATTAGTGTAATTAACAATGAGCTAGACCAGCTGCTGCAGATAAAAAATGTGAACAGTTTACAGAGTGAATATACTTAGCATACCGCATCATTGAGTTTGTCCCAAAAGCCAACCTGAGTTCTAGTAACCAGGGACTACAATAGACAGTAACATAACAAATGCAGCAAAACAAATAAGGAGTCAAAATCTTTATACAAGAACAAAAAGATAAGATTACAAACATAACAAAAAAAAAAAGAAAAACATTACCATATGTAGATTAACAGGATGGTTCAGGTAGAAAACAGATCAGAACTAGGCTACTTCTCATCTAGAAGAAAGCACACTACCAAGGCAAATTAAAGAAGTGATTCTGTTGGCAAGTCTTTTTTCTACTCTGGCCTATCTATCTAAAATGTGTTAAAACAAGAAAGAAAAGAAACTGCCTGACCACCTGCAACCTACAACAGAAAAGCATCAACAAAAAACAAAACAGAGTAGCTGCAAATTTTTTTATAACACAAGGAAGCAAAGGAATCTGAAAACCAAACGGAATCTCTCAGAAGCTGAGGTGTCTTCAGGCTTTATCCACCTGACTGTCAGGTGGACACGGGTGTGCGTCGTCAGGCAATCAAGTCCTAATCGGCTCCACCTACAGGATTAAGACAGGCACGCAGACTCCACAAAGCAAGGGAATGTAACAGCGGTACGTTCTCAAGTTCAGCTCCGGTCGCTTGAAAGGTACACATCACATTTACTGGAAGTTTTAACGTGAGCAATTCAGGGTAAGTGCTTAGCACAAAAGTCACTATAACGGTGTCCTTTCTGGGAATTGAACCTGCAACCCTTGGGTTACCGGCCCAGTTCCTTACCTGTTCTGCTACTCTGCTACATCCAATGGTATTATTGAGTGGTATCTGGACAACACCAGTAATCTTACATGTCATCTGCATAGTAGGCGAGCGTGCTTACATATACCACCTTCATAGCAGGCAAGTGTGCGTACATATACCACCTTCATAGCAGGCAAGTGTGCTTACATACACCACCTTCATAGCAGGCAAGCGTGCTTACATACACCACCTTCATAGCAGGCAAGCGTGCTTACATACACCACCTTCATAGCAGGCAAGCGTGCTTACATATACCACCTTCATAGTAGGCAAGCCTGCTTACATACACCACCTTCATAGTAGGCAAGCCTGCTTACATACACCACCTTCATAGCAGGCAAGCATGCGTACATATACCACCTTCATAGCAGGCAAGTGTGCTTACATATTGATTCATATGGCAAGTGTGTGTGCATGTTTTGTAACCCTGTGGCTTCCAGGAAGAACTGCTCTTTGTGGGTAATCAGTTTATCCTGTCTAAGGGTGGGGTAAGTAGGTTGTGATTTTGTAGGTTATCATGATGACAATGGATCCACCCTGTGATGCACTGGGCACCCATTACCTGTTTTAATTCTGTTTCACGTTGAAACGGAAAAGACTGAAGAGCAGTTTACTCGTGACACAACGCTTCGTTTTCATGCCCAGTCCCTTTATCTCAGATCCTTTGTGTTTGGTGACAGTCATGGGGAACGAGGCGTACGCCAAACCGAACACACGAATGGTTGACGGGCGCGTTTTTGTGTCAGTAACGTACATTGCGTCAGAGTAATTATGGGATTACGCGTGCTGTCCGTGGACGGCTGCGTCTTTCGAGAGGTCTGCCGCCATTTTGTCTGCCGGAAGATGTTGTTCGGTTGAGTCAGCTGCAGGCCTCGCAGGTGACACAGCGTTGCGGGTGGGATGTGTGCATGGAACGTCCCTGTTGAGAATCACAGTCACAACCCAAAATTTCCACTGACCAAAATAGTCAGCTTGAAGCTTCTGAATTCAGAGGCTTTTTTTTTTTATCAAAGGGGAGGAAACAATCGTAGGCTAATTGGATACCCTAAATTGGTAAATGGACTGCATTTATATAGCGCTTTTATCCAAAGCGCTTTACAATTGATGCCTCTCATTCGCAAGAGCAGTTAGGGGTTAGGTGTCTTGCTCAAGGACACTTCGACACACCCAGGGCGGGGTTTGAACCGGCAACCCTCTGACTGCCAGACAATCGGTCTTACCTCCTGAGCTATGTTGCCCATGGGTATGAGTGTGCGAGTGAATGGCGTGTGTGCCCTGCGATAGATTGGCGGCCTGTCCAGGGTGTATTCCTGCCTCTCGCCCAGCGCACGCTGGGATAGGCTCCAGCACCTCCCGTGACCCTGACCAGGATAAGTGGGTATAGATAACAGATGGACGGATGGATGGATGGAGGAAACAACCATGAATGCAACATGCCGCATTTTGTAATCATCGCAAGAAAATATCCCTCATTTTCTAACCCCCTGGTGATACCGCGCTGTGCAGACGGACCACTGTATGAGGCGAGAAAATCGTTGCCGTGGCACCGTTACGTAATCCGCGGCATTCCAAGCAAGAACGCCGCGACATTCTACACCCTGGGCGTGGCCGCGTGCGCCCTGGGGGCAAAAAAATCAGGGCGCGCTCTCCTCAGAGATTCACCCACTTTCGACACAAAGAAAAGAGCGGCCCAATTAAAAATAAGTGCCGTTTGGTGACAAAGCCGAACAGGTTAACCGAACAAGACGTCGAGAACCGGACGACCAGGCGGTTGCGGGTTCACGTCCGGAGTGGGACGTGCTTTCTGCTTTCGTGCGAGGAGCTGAATCAGAGTGCTCTCGTTAAGTGTGCTCCGAATGCAAGTCTGGTGAGCTGCGCAGAGGAGCGGTGTCTGCATTTAAAACATTCTTTTGAAGTACAGCTTCTTCTTTTTTTTTCCTCTTTCTCTCCTAATGATTTGCAAACGGTTTGGCTGCAGGTCAAGAGCAAAAACTTGTGAACATTGGTGGAGATGAGGGCCAGGTCAGCTCAGTGTGGTTAATGCAGACTTACCTGTCATAAACCAGTCAATCACAGAACTGTCAGTCTGTAGGAGAGTTCATTCAGATGACTAGGGCCTTGACGAGAATTATACCCATATTCAATTTCCAATATGTTGTACACTATCCTTATTATTGTAAAAATGTAATGGTGTATATGATTTTTTTTTTGCAGATATAAAAATTAGTTCAGCCAAAATGAACAGACATATTTCTATTCAAATTCCTATTTGAGTTACTTAATATCCCACAATTCATTGCGCTTCACGCTTTTCAATGCAAATCTGCATTACAGTCTGGGAAGCAGTGGGGGAAAGAACATAATGGACGTGTGGCTCATTCTCTGTCATGTGTCTGCATTGTAAAGCATTGTTTACGTTCCAATATAAAGTGCTTAATGCACCCAGTTGACCATACGCACATGCATTGCAATGAGCTCAGTTCATATTCTTATAAAATAACAGAAACGCAGAAAACCGTGCACATTCGTATCTTTGCCCCAACTCTCTTTCGTAAATGCAGTCCTTCATAAGAAATATATTCTGTGTGTTTGCCGCAAAATGGCATTTTTTTGGGTCATGCGTAGTTTGTGGAAAGCTAGACAAAATGTACAATTAAAATTTTTAGCTGGAGCTGGAATCTGAAGATGAGGTTCATCATCGGACACCTGGGTAGCCGATGACCCATAGAACAGCAGGTACGGGCAGTAGGCAGTGGGGAGGCTGTCCTGCTAATGCACTGGGTGTCAGTGCAGTGGCACAACCAACTGTCAGGTGTCCAGTTACGACCTTGAAAAACAGTCTTCAGGAATGCTTCAAACCTGGCCATAGATTCAAGGCTTGGGTCAGCGCCTGTCTTAATAATACACTGGGCCCAATGGCTGTAGTCTGCCTGCACCAGATACCGTATGAAGTGTCCGTCTCCCCCATAATGGTCACCTAGCTCAGCCGATGGAAAACAGAGAAAGCCAAACTGTGGTCCCCTGAGCCTACAGGGGGACACAGAATTGATCAGAGGGGCTAATGATAATGATCTGGCATTCCGGATTCAGAGGGGGAAAAAAGAAAAAAACAACAACAACAGGGTGTGGTTAAACAATGAGAGCGTATTATGACATCACAATGGCCGACGCCAATGGAAGGTGATTTGTGATAGAACTGCTGCACTGGCGTGCGATTTGGGAAGCGAGGGGGGGTGTTCTGGGGGCGAGACACAGGCGCTCCTTTTCCACGCTTAGAGGAGCAGTCGGATTGGCAGCACACACACGCTTCTGAACTGTCGGCTGTTCCAGAAAACAAAGCATCGGCAAGTCTTACGCTGTAGGCCTTTTCGTTCCCAACACACGGGGCAACATGCAAAGGTGAAGTCACCTCCAGGCCAAAATAGTCAGATTTCGCTGGTGCAAATCTGCCAGAGACACATTCTAGCCGGAACCTGTCCTGATGGAAGCCTGTGGAAGCCTGTCACGTTCAATATGAACCAAATTTTGGCAATAGTTCCCAAATTAATTCTGTGGAGAAAAAGTTAAGCACCACCCCCCCTCCCCCCCCTCCATATCCAAACGCTTGCCCTTGCACAAGTGTTCCATTTTCAGTTAGCGGCAACAATGGCGGTGGTTACATAATGACCTGCAGGGAACAGAAAAACTGCCAAAAGCGGCTCACGTTCCGTTTTTTTCTCCTGTTCCGTGGAGCTGAGACGGAGAAACGCCTGCTCACCGAGCCCGTGGCCTGGGCGGGGGAGCAGGGAAGGGACACAAACGCACCTCCTTCAAAACCACGCTCAGCTCAAGGGCCCCAGGGCAGACATGATGCTTTTCAAAATACTTACTGTGCGAAGGATATACTTTGCAAAAAAATGATATGCGGTATCCTTGCTTTTCAAAGGCAAATCTTGAATGCTGCCTGAGAGAACAAGGGGTTAGTCTATTTTTATTCAGTGACCTTCGGGACAATGACCAAAGCACCCACTTAAAAAAAATACATTCATGCATTATTGACACTTTCTCTCTGCGGTGTAACACGCCCTTTGGTGACATTTACACAGTCAGGAAAAACAAGCGTCGCCCTACATGCATATGCATTTGCAAAACTTTCCCTATATACCTATGGCCTCAGTGCGGCAGACTTCCTCTCTGCGTTTACAAGTGCATTGTGGGTATTTTACAAGTGGCTCAGTGCTTTGAGTGTCTATGAAAACTAGCATCACCCTACATGCATATGCATTTGCAAAACTTTCCCTATATAGCTATGGCCCCGGTGTGACACACTTCCTCTCTGCGTTTACAAGTGCATTTTGGGTAGTTTACTACTAGCCCAGTGCTTTGAGTCTCTGCCCTGACCTTGGATTCGGGTGGTTGGGTTATTGTTGGGTTATTGGGTCACTGTACACCAGCAGAGTTATGACACTGATTTATAGTGGCACACTGTCAACACATAATTAACAGGCAAGGATATGCAGCTTCACATTAAACGGGCTCTGTTCTGGGAATTCAGCCTGACTCTCCTTAATGACAGGTGAGCAAATATCACAAATTGGACCCACTTTCTCCTCTGTTTGGCACACAGCATTGAGAGGGGTAGATTGTGTAGTGCTGTTGTGGCCGTGTCGTACTGGAGAGGTTATGCTGTGCATCTAATACAGTAATCCTGGCTCCTGACGGCAGCAAGCGGCTTTGATTATTTCACTATGGCAGGGACGCCCGAGGCAAGATCGCGGACCGGATTGGGGGTTGGGAATGCAGACTTTGGGGGTGTGGCTTTGCCGACTATCGCGAAAGCAGTGCGTTCCCCTTCATTTGCCCCCCCCTGTTGCATCACAGTTCTTAAGTCGCGCTCGCACTGGAAAACACCTCGTGCGCAGCCAAACAGACGGACTTGCAGGAGCCTTATTGACCAGTAGGGGTCGCTGGCCATCCCGACCCACTGAACCCCCGCTACGGTCGATTGTGCATCACCTTACAGTGCTGGCGGGGGTAGACAGCCGCCGCTGTCGCCGTCCGGATTTGAACCCAGTTTTGAGACCTACGACACCACAGTAAGATTCATCGTGAAACCCACACAGAATCTATATGCTGAAAATTGATTTATGTATGTATGCTAATGAACACAATCGTGTGAAACTGTGCATGGACAGGGACTGTCGCCTTGAGCGAGTCATATCCGAAAACACGTTGCTGCACATGTTCCAGATTCTTTCAGTTAACGTCATAATAACCCGGTCTATTGATGCAGGATGCTACCGACGAGCCCTTTCCCAGAGTTTCTCAGCGCTACCAAACACATAACTCATGTCTTGAATACATTGCATTACTCATTACGTTCCTCACATATTGTAGGTTACCACATTATTCCCCACCTATTTTCATAGTTTGTATTTTAACGAGCTGACATACATTAATTGTCACTGACTACAAAACATTTATTAAGCAACATCATTTTTACGAGGAAAAAAAAACACTGTAACAAGTAGGTTAAGAGCTGACAGAAAGCAAATTCTATATGGATATATACGTGTGTGTGTGTGTGTGTGTATGCTGTGGAATATATTCTGTATTGATGCAGTGTTAAACATGCACTAACAGGACAGCCATCTGTAGCACCGTAACAGCTGAAAAAATGCAAGTATTACAGGACTAAACAAAGACGCTAACTGTGGATATAGCACGAGAGCAAATGGTTCTATTAACATGCTTTTTTTGGACAGATCCGTTTAAAAATTCTGAATACGAGTTTAAGTTAAAGAGAGTTCAACGTAGCCCAGCTGTTGGCCTCCATCGAGCAATATGAGGGCAAATATGCGTTGTTTTATTGCGCGGTGATCTTCTTTCTGCAGTTCTGGCTAAATGTGGTGGTTACGTGGTGCATGTTCCATGTACGATTTGCCGGCGCCAGGCTTCCAGTTTCCCCATCAGGCGATTACGTGATTTGAAGACACATACAATGCAATGCTAATTAGCATATGATGTAATTAATGTTGGAGTTCCTGGACACGAGTGTTTGCACAACAAGAATTTATGTTACAATAATTGCAACCACGGTATGATTATGTTGATGGGACAGAGTATTGTTACATATTATTTATGCATTTAACTAGGCTATGGTATTACATTTTTTAAAAGAAAAATGTGGAAATAATTATTCATCCTTTAAAGAGGAACCTAAACGCTCAAATGAACATAGTTTGTCTGAAATGCATTGTGTTATGCTGATCTGTAATATATTGTGCATTCATGTAAGAAGTTTAACGTGTGATGCAATAGTGCTCAGTTATATGTTGACATGTCTGTGCTGGTTTGGGGATCAGGTGTTCCTGTCTGCATGTCAGGAACTGTCTAGAATAGGCCGTGACCCATTGCAATGATGTAATCGCCGACTGCAAACATTTTTAAATAAAATTTTATAAACGGATTACTTTTAAACCAATGTGTCCCAATTGTGAGTCCTGCAGTCATGCTTCCTTAACTAATTCCTTAACTAAAAAATATATATAGGCTATATATATGAACTAAAAAGTTTCGGTCCCAATGTCCAAAAAACTCCTCAGATCACTGCAATAAAAAAGAAGAAAAACAAGAGAAAACAAACAACAAAAAAAAAGATCTATATTTAGAAGATTTATACTCCTGTCTCTATAGGAGATCACTATAACTCGGTGGAATACGCAGCACAGACTCTATGATCGAGATAATCTACTGCACTGCGCGCTGTGTAACCACTGCTTCCAACATCTACGATTTTCAGATTCACACCTTCCGCGAGACAGTTAAAGGAGATAGCTGATTGGCCACTGCGAAGAGATCACGTGAATTTGTGCGCGCCTGTCAGGACAATAAAACTCGGTAGTAGCCTACGTTGTTTAGTGTTAAGTTGATTCAGGATAGTGTACCTTACTGCCTCAATTCACTGCGTGAATTTGGATATTTGAATTACTGCCTTGATCCCGTGGACTCGAAAAAATTGCTTCTAATCGGAATACCTTCATGTCTCAGTCCGCTGTGTTTCTTTCCCACTGCTTACGGAATGGTACGATAAGCTAATGTCAGTAAGTATTGAACAAGCAATAACTTATATTCATGTAAAGTTTAATTTAAATCTGGCGTAGGTATATTATTGATATATCATTGATGGGTTTTTGATATATCCTGCGATTATCGCATTATCAATGCCGTTGCTATTGGTGTTGAGACGTTTTGACCGTTTGTGGAATATTTCGTCTCCTCTAGCATGTTAGTACGACTTACTAGATAAATATCTGTCTATTCAGAGTAGCGCAAATTTTCGTTTAATCGGACTTATTATCTGAAGTGTATTATTCGTCGGTTCTTTTCAAGAATGTAAAATGTAAATAGCCTTAATGTTGCATGCCGATTATAACTCTTCCTAAAATTGTATGTGCCCTTTTCTTTCCAGGTGGACACTTCTGTTGGAAGTCCGAGTCGGAGCGCTTTTATTCCTGATCAAGACTCAGTTAAACGGGAGAAGATGAACGGTACAAGGTAAGGTCAACCAATACAAATATTTTTAAAAATAGATAGATGATAGCTAGATTGACAGACAGATAGATAGATAGATATCACGCGGTATCTCCATCTGTGGATGACACATGCAGATATCGCACGCATGAAGATCAATATAAATGCAGTGCACTTTTGGTGAAAATAATTCTTCTTTCATATGATTGTGTTTCATCTCAGAATTCTGCGGGGCAGTTTTCAAATCTCCTTTGAGTATTTGCATCTGAAGAGTTTTAACATTTTTTTCCCCCAGACATGTATTTGACCCAGTTATGTTGTTGTGGTTATTATAGACGTCATAGGCGTAGATATTTAGAACATGTACATTTGTCCCCCCCAATACAAACATGAAAGAAGCATTTCCACCATAAATTGATGCAGAAAAGGCACAAATTGGTGCATAACAATTCACCAGAATGGAGGAAATAAAGTGTTTGACGCTCAACATTTCATGGGGGAGGACCCCCAGACCCCCGTTTCATGTGTCCACCCCATAGACCGTATAAAAATATGGACGAAGTGCTTCATGGCGCCACCCACTGATCTGCTACGGTTAATGCTCATTGGCGCATGAAGCCCAAACTAGGGCGCAGCCACATTGCCCGTTGCAACCAACGCAAGCGCAGTGGAGCGAAAGACTGGAGTCCACTACAGGAAAATCTTACATGGCAATTAGACACGCCCACATCTGGACAAAAAGCGTGGCCTTGCAACCACAGAACCGTACTGTCATAACATTTCAAAAAAGTTAATTGTGCAAGATGCGTTTAGTGTTCAGATATTTACATAGACAAATAGATCACATGGATCACTAGCTAACTAGCTAGCTAGTTATATAGACAGATAGGTAACAGAACTCTAGATAGCTAGACAGATATATCACGAGATAACTAGCTAGCAAGTTAGCTAGATAAACAGATCGATAGCAAGACAGTAAGTTTGCTTCCCCTAGCTAAGTAAATCCCGCTATCTTGTCTTCTTAAAGAAGCTTCAAAACTTCTTACAAATCTTATTTCACAAACAACATACACAAATTATAAAAGACGAGACTTTATGAAAATCAATCAGTTGAAACCCCGAAATGGTCATAAATCGCGTTTTGACATAGAACCTTATTTATCTGAAAATGTCTCAAATGTATTAACCGAAAGAACTGGAGAGAAGAATCCTTAGAATAGCGGTTAGTAGGCTACAGTTGAAGGCAGCGCACAACATTTTTGGATCTTGAACTTTTAAATGGTGAGATCGTATGTAGCTAGCTAATGGGAATAAAACGACTCTGCCTGGCTGCGCTGACGGGGAAATCTTATATGGTCATACAGTAGTAGGACAAGCCACATTGCACGCACCCAGATTTGGGAATTTTGGCGGACCCAGGGGAGACATTACAAGGGATGGGATTAACTAGTTAAACCATAATTTCTTGTGTAAAAAAAATATTGACTTTATATTTCCTCAGAGAAAATTGGCCTCTTTTCAGGCTTTCCCAATTGACTTAACATTGGGTGGGTGGGGTTTCAAGTTCTTTTTGCAACCAGGCGTTGCAGTTCACGCAGTAGCCACTGGGGTAAAAGGCTTCATTCACAGAAGCGAGTTGTTGTCCCTTGGTCCACCCCCCCAATGTTCAAACGAAGCCTACGCCACTGATAGACGTGTACGCTAAGCTCTGTCTCCTTCCCTAGGGTGCTGCGCAATGTGCCTCCACCGCTGTCTCCCATGGACCTGGCGGGACAGCTCTGCATTTCCGAGAGTCCCCCACTCCGCCGCTGGCTGGGCTTGACCTCGCCGAGGATGGCCCCCCGCAGCTTCAACCACCTGCTGTCCCCTCCCAGCTCCCCGGACTCGCCCCTGTCCAGGAGCCCCATTTTCCGCAGGAAGAAGCGGGTGATGTTCGCCGACGCCAGGGGCCTGCCGCTCGCGACCGTGCGCTACTTTTCCGAGGATGAGGAGGAGGAGGAGGAAGAACAGGCGCCCCGGTCGCCGGCCCCCGCCGAGACTCCGCCTGGGGTGGCCTGGCTGCCGGGGCCGGGGGCCGCGAACCAGGCGGGCGAGAGGGCGCCGGAGTTGCGGCCTCCGTCCAGGAGGGGGCGCCACCTGCGGCTGCGGCTGGGCTTCCCGCCACCGGCGGCGGACCTGGCGGCGTTCCGCGCCCGCCTGCAGGAGGAGCTGGTGCTGCTGGAGAGCTGCCGGGTGTCGGGGGAGTCGCTGAGCGGCACGGTCCGGGCGCGGAACCTGGGCTCCGACAGGGCGGCGCACGTGCGCATCACCTTCGACTCGTGGCGCAGCCACCGCGACGTGCCCTGCGTCCACCAGCCGCCGACGCCCTCGTCCGCGCCCGGGCCCGCCGACACCGACCTCTTCGCCTTCGACATCCCCCTCCCCGAAAAACTGGACCCCAGGGAGCGGCTGGAGTTCTGCGTGTCCTTCCGCCACGGGAAGGGCGCCGTCCTGTGGGACAAGAACAAGGGGAAGAACTACCGCGTGCTCGTGGGCTCCGACTCCGACACGCCCGCCGCCAGCCTCCTGGCCTCCCACCGCTCCTCGCTCACCTTGCCCTCCCGGCGCCGGGGAATGTGGGACACCTTGCAGCGTGGCGGAGGACCCCGGCCGGTCCACGCGACCGGCTCCCTCATGTTCCGCAATTCGCGCCTCGTCGGGGGCGAATGCCGATCGCCGACCCCTCCCGGCAGTCCGGTTGGCGATCGCTTCTAGATCCTCCGAATCCTGGGCGGACGTTGGACTTAAAAATCTCGGATGCTGCTTGGAGGGACATCTCTGGCCTGGAACTTTTGGGCGTCAGTGTGTCAGCGTCTTGTGCTTTCTCGCTCTGAGCGAAGACTTGGGGTTTTTTTGGGAGTCTCGCACCAACAGCGAGAGAGCTCTCTGTGTAAATGTCTTTAACGGCTCAAAGTGAGCCTGAATGCCTGTGAAACTTGATTTTTTAGAAAGTTTTGTTCTAGAGTTCTCTCCCAAGCCGGGTCAGTGCATCTTTGTTTTCAGTTGGCCAGTGAACGACGTTTCTGTGCTGCTTCTCAGCCCCTTTTCTGAAGTTCACCGTGAGGGTAGATGGACGTACCGTTGCTATGCCGACCACCTTGGGGGTATAACATGGCCGTATACACTGTGGGAATACTGGTGTGGCTTTTGATCACTGGTTCATTTGTGTAAATAAAGTTTTGTTTAAATATGATTGAATGGTCCACTTGTTATTGCCTGACTCCCATAATGCACTGTACACAAAGGGTAGACATTTTAAGTGTTGTTTTCCACATATATATGTATTTTTTTTAAATCAAGCACACAGAAAAGGCTTAGACAGATGGCCTTAATTAAAACAGGTGAGTATGTGTGTGTCATGGTGAGAAAGCTTGCTTGGAATGAGAGCGATCGAAATCGTGACGCTTTATCCTGCCCTGTCCTTTGTGTTCAGGAGCCTCTCCTGGCTAAAACGAGTTTCTGAAGAGGGTGTTCAGGTGCGTGTGTGTGTGCGGTGGCATGCACTTTAAAACCATTGTGGTTTTGTCGTTCCTCCCTGCAGGAAACGCCCGTTGGGAAGGCGCTGCTCACTGCAAGCTTGTTGGACCGCGACCAGACAATTCACACGGTGTTTTGTTTTGAGACATTCCTGTAACCACGGGTAACAATCGCATTCCGATACATTGAAAAGTGAATTACCTCCCTTGGGTAGCAATGTGGGGTTTTTTTTTTCAGTAAACAACAGATTGACAGATCCAGACAAGCAAGACGCAGTATGTCAAAGCTTCTTTTTTGTTGCGGGCGTGAGTTTAACCGATGACAGCGCTCGATATTTTTGTCGACTGTGGATGAAAAACCACTTTTTGAAACCGAAAATGTTCTTTTATCAGACTTTTGGATGCCCATCTGTGTTTGCCGTGCTTTCTGGGATTAGGCAGATTAGGGAGATCAGCGTCTCTGTCTCTTCTTGGCGGGCGCGAGCTGTGCTGTGCTGTCGTTTAGCCGGATGAGCGTGACTTTCCTGCAGCTAATGAGGCGTAATGGCAGCTGGGCTACGACGCCTTCAGTTTAACCCTTTGAAGAGCACGATTTTAGAATGTTTTTTTTTTTTTTTCAAAAATCCTGAGCCGGTGTTCTAGAACTCCAGTTACCGGCAGTGATTGTGACATCACAACAAAAACACTTTTTCAATGTGCAAAAAGTCACTTGAGCTTACAAAGCAGTGTCTATACGCCATTAACTAAAACTAGCGAAAGTCTAGCTCTGCTGTTAAAAGGACCGATATCAAAATAAGGCCAAGTCACAATTAACAATCCATCTTGGCACACACAATTAAACAAGCTCTATTCTAATGCAATGCTACTCAATGTTTCCTAAATTATTTCATGTAACTTGGCCGGGGCTGAAGTTAGCAAGCTAGCCATGCAGCTGGTTTAACGAAGCTGTGTGGTCAAGTAGCCAGCCAGCTGTATGAATGAAACAAATGTGGCTATACAGCTGGCCACAAAATGCTTTTTTTGGGTAACGGTTGTCTCACCGGTTGACAAACCCAGCCTGAGGTTTTATGGCCTACCCTGTAGTCATGCAGCTATTTGAGTCATGAAACAATATTATGTGGGGTTTGCATGTGAAATGATAAATAATGCATTTAAATGAAGTATAAATGAGCTTCCCACAAATATTATACAGCTGTAAAAATAGCATGTTAAGTTTTTTTGGGCTATTACTATTAGTAAGAAAGTAATTTAGCTTCCATTCCACATGGAACCAAGATGGCGACCACAACATTTTTACGACGTCCTTTTGTCTGTGTATTAGAGTGTGCTGCAATTGGCCCACTCTGATCAGATGTTGTTATTGGTAGTTGCAGCTCAATGCCCAATGGGGAGAATTATTGATTATGGGACTGGAGCATTAGTGGTGATGTAACTGGCAGGAAGAAGAATAAGAAGGGAAAAAGTAAAATCCCCCTAGGTTTTGGGCTATATTGCGTGGACGTGTGAAGTTATTTTTTAATTCTGTCTGTTCTTAAGGGGTTGAAAGTCTGTGGTCATTGTAATTATTTCTGTAGGAAACCGTGAAAAATGTGCTGTATAGGTATGGGGGCATGCTGCCCCACCAAGCCGTAACTTGGCTGTATGGAATACCTGCCATCCCAATCTGCCAGCTCAATCAACATGAGAACATTCTAATCACATATTTGCGATCTCAAAGTGTCAAAGTGTTTTTATTTGTCAAGTGCACAGTATAACACAAGGTCATTCTGAGAAAAGAAATTCTTATGACATGGCAGGCAGCAACTACGTAGAAGCAGAGCAAAAATATCAAAAAAGATCTAAAATATACATAATATTAAACATAATATTACATATTAGCAGCAGTACCAGCCTGTACAGATGGGGGATATGGACAGTGAGAATTGGAGTATTAAATATTTAAATCTTAAAACTTAAATTGTATTACAAAGTTTGTTCCAGTTTATATAGGTAACTACACTATATGACCAAAAGTATCTGGACACCCCTTGATCTGGGGCTGCTTTTTGCAGTTTGGGCTAGGCCCCTTAGTTCCAGTGAAGGCAAATCTTAAAAATTCTGTGCTTCCCTAAGAACTTGGTGGAGGCCCTTTCCTGTTCCCACATGAGAATATCCCCCAGCACACAGCAAGGTCCATATACAATTGGTTTTATCAGGGGTGGTGTGGAAGAACTCGAATGGAGACCTGACCTCAACCCCATTCTACACCTTTGGTCCCAAGTAATTTTAGCTGATTATTTTCATGTTAGTTTTATCTATAAACATTTTGTTTACAATAAATTCCAATCAAATTATCTACAAATAATATCTACAAATGTGACTAGTTTGAGTAGGACTTGCATAAAATAGTCACATTCATCCAGTAACAGACAAGTACTAATATGAAAAGTAAGTAAAATAAGTAAAATAACTAATTATTACAGATTTTGTTGTTGTAAGTAGCTAATAACTGTCATTACACAGTAAAAATTTCCAGTGTTTATTAATCTCTAACAGTGATAATTCAACTCTTGACAGATAGTGTTTGTTCCCACTCTGGAACGTGGGTCCAAATGTTATCTTTTACTGTGCGCTAATTGAAATTGGACTTTAACTTTTGCTACCCAGAGATTATAGGCAGTTATAAGCAGTTAGAACCTTTTTGCTTTAATTTTCCATCTTGAGGTGTTCTTTGCCTGCACGCACACAGTTGGGGTTGTTTTTGTTGTGACTCCTGACTCTTGGCAGGTTAACCCCGTCACCTTCCTTTGCCCCCCCACACCTTTCCCAGGAGCCACGCTGGTTCCTGTCGTTCCTGCTTCTCGTACCTGTGGAAGCTCACCTGAAAGCAGGCGCTGCTAATGCTTTGTATCTCCACCCAACCACACCGACACGAGAGACAACAAAGGCCCCGTCGCTCTCCGCAAAAAAAAAAAACAAAAAAAAAGAACAAATCTGCAGATCCAGACAGGCAGGATACGAAAGGGGAAGCGCGGATTGTTTACAGCGCTAATGCTATCAATTACCCGCCGGTGAAAGAATGGGGCTGGGGCACTGCATGATGGGTAGGGAATTGGCTGAGTTCCCGCGTGCGTCAACGTCATTGTGTGTGTGAGCGAGGCACCTAACCCCGAATCACTTACTCAGGTTAAACATCCAGCTGCATAGCACACTACATGGCCAAAGGTAGGTGGACGCCTGACATCCAACATCTCACCCAAACATGGGCATTAATTTAGAGTTGGTCCACCCTTTGCCGCTGTAACAACCTCCGCTTTTCAAAGAGGGCTTTATACCAGATGTTGCATTGCTGCAGGGATTTACTTCCATTGTGAGGTCGGGCACTGATTGGGCAATTAGGCCTGGCTCCCGGTTGGCTTTCAAATTGATCCCAAAGGTGTTGGGTGGGGTTGAGGTCAGGGCACTGTGCAGGCCAGTCAAGTTCTTCCACACCGATCTTGACAAAACCATTTCTATGTAGACCTTGCTGTGTGCCTGGGGGGCATTGTTTTGCTGAAACTGGAAAGGGCCTTCCCTAAACTGTTGCCACTAAGCTGGAAGCACAGAATCTTCCAGAATGTCATTGCATTGAGATTTATCTTCACTGGAACTAAGGGGCCTTGTCCAAACCTTTGAAAAACAACCCCAGACCAAGGGGTGTCCAGATACTTTTGGCCACCTATTGTATGTTTAAGTAAATTTATGTCTGTGTATGTAAATGCACTACATAAGTTGCTTCTAAATGTCCGAACGTAATGAATGCTTGAACAGTAAAAAAGACCAGGTTAAAACCTAGTATATGGCTGGACCTAACACACGTGATCCGGCCAACCAATGGTGTAACTTCATAACTCGGCTGACCAATGGTGTAATTTCATCACTCAGTCACAGACATTCTCGTTTGTAGGGCTGGCCCCACTGTTGCAGTCCAGCCAAAAACAAAGTATTGAATTTTATTGTCATATTGTCATAAGTCAAACCCCCAAGCTGGGGGGTCAAACCCCCCCCCACCCCCCAATACTTAACTCTCTCCAGCAGCTCCACCGTCTCCTGCATCAATCTGCGTGGGGAGCGGAGGTGCGGAGAGTTGGGTTGGCTACGTGTGGGGTGCGAATGCTTTGTGTGATTGAGTCTCTGGTGTACCTTGTCAGCTTGCCACAGACGGTGTGCCAGCCAGACTGCACGCCAAAGACTGGATGTGCTACGTGCGCTCCCACGACGCATTCACACCCCACCAGCTCCATTCACACCCCACCAGCTGGCTGACACTCTGTATCCATGGAGACTCTCAAACACTATGGAGGCTCTGGAACGACAACAATGCAACGGGAAAACAAGGAGGAAAACAGGAAGGACTTGGTGCTGGTAACATAATGGGAACTAGCTAAGGCTAATGGAAGCGATTAGCTTTCAAGGCAAGAACTCAAAGTTCTATGGTATAGTAACAGCAAAAATTCTATAGTTCTATGGTATAGTAACAGCAAAAGTTCTATAGTTCTATGGTATAGTAACAGCAAAAGTTCTATAGTTCTATAGTTCTATGGTATAGTAACAGCAAAAGTTCTATAGTTCTATAGTTCTGAAAAAAATGTGTTACTAGTATAAGAGTATGCTTTGTGTCAACCAGTGGTTGGCACAAGAAGGGACATGCCGGAAACAGACAATTTGAATCTCAAAAAAATGTAATAAAATTTAAAAAAACGATGAACAGAGAGGCACATGAAGCAAAGGACGGGGTTAGGGTTAGGGTTAGGGTTAAGGACGGGGTGTGTACGTCAGTACGTCAGTGGTGCAGATGAATGTGCTCAGAGAAAGGTGTAGCATGGGAGTGCTGTAAGGTGCGTAACTGAGCAAAACACAAAAGGAAACAAACGGCCTCAGGTGCATCCAACAGAGCGCAATGATTCCCCCGCCTCCTGTCCTGGAGGGGGCGCTGTGTCTGCATGTTAAACTCCAGTCCTGGAGGGGGCGCTGTGTCTGCATGTTAAACTCCAGTCCTGGAGGGCCGCGGTGTCCGCATGTTAAACTCCAGTCCTGGAGGGCCGCAGCGTATGCGGGTTTAACTCCAGTTTCCGGTTAAAATCACAGTTTCTGGTGATTTTTATCTATTCATTTCAATCATTGCTTTGCCAGAGAGTCAACGCACCTCCATATTGTGTGAACAATTTACAGATTTAGATCAGCAAAAAAAACGGGAAAATGATCCTTTCTGTTGTTTATTTTGTTACTCTACTCTCTGTAAACTAAAAACCTGTACATGTAAATTGAATTTTCAAGGTACACGTGCAGAACAGGAATTGTTCGCACTGCACGTATTTCTTGCCCGCGGGAATTTTGTTCCCCCCCCCCACCCCCTGAAGAAGCACCCATCCTGACGGGTGGGGCAGTTCTTGTGTCTTCTGCATAGCTTTACCTTATCAGGAGCCCTGACTGTGTGTCACAGGGCCGGTATCTTGCCCGTCTCTGTGTGAGTGATGTCACCTCGGTGTTGTTTGCCTCCTCAACGGAGTGTTTACTCTTGCCTCTGGGATTGCCATGACAACGGTGGAATCCCGCAACCTCTCTCTCTCGACACGAAAGAGACTTTCACTGTGCTCTGTTCGTGTTACTCCTTTTGAGTTACTTTCAACACATTTTGTGTCAAAGTTAGTACTTTTATTTTGTCACAAATACACAATTTGTGTGTTAAACTAACGCAAAATGTCTGGTGAGGTGAGGCAGTGAAAGTGTTGTGCGCTGATCTGGTCTTCAACCTCCCCAGACACTCCCACGTCACTCCCCTGCTCACTACCATCCACTGGCTGCCTGTTATGGCTCGCATCAAATTTAAAACATTGTTCCTAGCATACCAGGCAGTCAAGGGGTCAGCCCCAGCATACCTCCACAAGATCTTCAAACCCTACATGCCAGCCAGACCCCTCCGTTCCGCTACCTCAGGACACCTGGCACCTCCCCCTCTTCGCACCTGCGCTTCCCGAACACGTCTCCTGTCTGTTCTGGCCCCACGATGGTGGAATGACCTCCCCGTGGAGGTCAGAACAGCTGAGACACTGACTCACTTCAAGCGACAACTGAAGACTCACCTCTTCAGGCTGCGCCTATCCCCATCCCTCCCTACCTCCCTGTAATCTCTAAATTAACTGTAAGCTTAGGGTTGTAACTAGTTAACTGTTTCGTAGGTGACTTAGTTAATGCACTCGTCTTATCTACTGCTTGTACTTTTGCGTAGACTGCGTTGTTGCTGTTCTCGTTTGTGTTAGTATTAATCAGTTTATCCTTCAGGGTCCAAGTTGAACTATGCGGTTGTTCCCTGCACTTGGAACGGTACTTCTCTCTAGGGTTTTTCGACACACTTGTTCCTGGTTATAGTTATACACTTTGTTGTACGTCGCTCTGGACAAGAGCGTCTGCCAAATGCCTGTAATGTAATGTAACGTAATGTAATGTAATGTAACGTAATGTAACGTAACGTAACGTAACGTAACGTAACGTAACGTAACGTAACGTAACGTAATGTAATGTAATTATCTCAGGTACGCGATTTAGAGCTGACGCCATCCCCGGTTGCTGTGTGTCTGTACCCATCTGTGGGAGGAGAGCGTCTCGTTCTCCTGACGTCTGTGATCTCCAGACCTGGCGACGGCTGGGTCTGATCCTCTCCTCGCCTTTTGTGTGATCGCAACGGCATCCCAGTTTCTACGCCCGCGTCAAAAATGTCGGCCCGTACACCGGTGTCAGCGCCACAGAACCAACACCCATTTCCGAAATCCCAGTTTCTACGCCCATACCAAAAGTCGTAGCCCGGACACCCATACCAGTCCCACAGATCCAACACCCATATCCGAAATCCCAGTTTCTACACCCATACCAGAAATCCCAGCCCGTGCACCCATACCAGCCCCACAGGTTCAACACCCATATCCGAAATCCCAGTTTCTACGCCCATACCAAAAGTCCCAGCCCAGACACCCATACCAGCCCCACAGGTTCAACACCCATATTAAAAATCCCAGTTTCTACACCCATGCTAAAATTCCCTGTTTCTCCACCCTTATCAAAAGTCCCAGTTTCTACGCTCATATCAAACGCTTTGTCTCCTGGAACTACACTGAGAGCTCCTTCACCCAGAATCCTACCCTAAAGGCCCTACCTACACCTGTACCAATCTGTGACTGTAGAACCAAAACATCTGTCCCAGGACCTGGGCTCACCTCTAACCGCCCCACCCCTCCCCCACCCCCCCATACCAGGTACTGTATTCTTCTGTGGTATTCATGCCTCTACCCTGTAGTTCCCAGAATTCCTTTCATCGTTCAGGGCTGGCACATAAAAATAAAAACGCAGCGTGTTTGTTTACATGAGAGGGAGAAAAACCCAGGGCAACGGCGCAGCTCGCTCCGCCTGCCAGAATCTCTTCCTCTCTCTGTCTCCTGAGGCCGTCTTCACGAGCTCAGCCTGTTTTTCTGACCTACTTCCTTCAGCAGTCGTCAGGTGACGATCGGCCCAGGATCAGACGAGTGATATGTTTTTTACGACCTTGAGTTTCTGGGCTAATGAGTTTTTTTTTTTTTTCCCAGAGTCAGCCTTTCTGGCGCCCGAGGAAGTGAGATTGTGGACTGATGTGTTGGGTGGGGGTGGGGGGGGGGAACAACTGGAATCGGGGTTGGCTAATCGCCGACTATCATGGACTCAACATGTGGATTTTTATTTTTTGGGGCCGCTTGGCGCTCCCCCCAGACGGACAGCACCCTAGGCGACCGGCCTTATCGGCCATGCCCAGAGCCGACCCTACCCGCAGTGCCTCAGATGCAAAACTGAAGGGGACTTTTAAAGTTTGCTGCAGTCATCTTAGTGAAACAATGATCTTATGAATGGACTTCAGAAAAAAGCTATTTCAGTTCATCTTGCGGTGATAAATATATTATTTGTTTTTTCTACTTCGAGTGTAAGCATAATGGTTTTTTAAGAATGAAGGGAGGCCATTTTGAAGAGACGCTTCCAGAACATCTCACGGTCACACACATTCCTTCAAACCTCAAAGCAAAACATGCTTCGCTAACAACTGTTTACCTTGCAGCTATTTGGGAGATGAATAAAATCTAATCACCATGACGAGTAACTAATGTAAACAAACATTTTCTTTTCAGACACGTGAACCAGACAAATATTTAATGGATCATTAAAAAGGTGATGAGTGAGAGGGAAAATAATATCACAGCTTTCAATAAAAAATAGTTTATGCTAATTAAATATAACGTACATTGCAGAGTGGCATAGTGAAATGTGTATGAAGTTGCAGCACTTAAAATTTGATTGATTGATTTTAATTACAGAACAGTGTAATTGAAAAAAAAATGTGTAGTTTCCGATACTACACGTAAAATCTCAAGATTCACCACACAAAATCCCTGCCATTTTCTTGACAAGGGCGCCCTCTGAAGGATCTTATTGGAAGTGTTAACAATGGTCCACCTAATACACCTAATACGCCCCTGACATTGTGGGGACCATGACACCTGGCTGCAGATAGGGGGAGCCCTCGCTACAAAGGAATCGCACTAACACCAGGCCTTCAGTGCACCGGTGGCCAGGTTTTTCTGACCGATAATGACTGATAATTTGGCACGAGGTGTTACATTTCTGGAATATATCTGTATGTCAGTGCATACATATTTGGACAATGACACAACTTTTGTTATTGGCTCTTATTTTGGCTCTGTATTCCAGCGCATTGGATTAGAAATGAAACCAAATTAAATCAAAAATAAATTCTCCTATTTTACTGTTTATAAATGTGAGAAATAAATGGTAAATGGACTGCATTTATATAGGGCTTTTATCCAAAGCGCTTTACAATTGATGCCTCACATTCACCAGAGCAGTTAGGGGTTAGGTGTCTTGCTCGGGGACACTTTGACACGCCCAGGGCGGGGATCAAACCTGCAACCCTCCGACTGCCAGACAATCGCTCTTATCTCCTGAGCTATGTGCTTACATTTCTATCTTGGGGCTTAATGAACACTGAGAAAGGCATTTTTCTGTGTCCGAAAAAAACGGATTTCTCAAGAACTGTCCCCCCATATATCATGGTAACGTGATTGTTTTGTCACGTTGGGTTTTGAACAAATTTCAATGGTTGCTGAGTCATGACTTATTTAAAGTGTAGAGGGTATGGGTTTTTGCATGACACAAATGATGATTTAATTATACATTTTGACTGGTAAAATAAGGTGTCTCCTGCAAGCATTAGTACATTAGGAGCAGCACAGCGTATACAGGGAAGACCATTGGCTAAAGCTGATCAACCTGATATTGGATCAAAACCTGAAACCACACAACTTTCATCTTTTATAACTTTTCCGTCGTAAAATGTGTAAAGATGCTCTTAAGACACATGACTGAGCGAGACCAGATGAAGAAATTGTCGTTTTTGACCGCATCGCGACAAATGTGCATGATGTACGGTCATCATGTTCCATTGGTTATACTGCACACTATTGGCTTTCAGCCCACAGTGAACCAAGGGGGGGGGAATTTTTGAAAATAACTTAATTCTCTCTTGACCTTTATATTTTTATCACACGCAGGAACCATTTGAAGTGCCACAACAGGAAATCGATCCCGTAAAAGATGCCGGACTTGACTGTTACCAAGAAATAAATCAATGTTGCGTCAAACACAAAGGCAGGTGTCCACACCTGGAGCCATAAACCTCTTCGTAGACAGGACCCTGCCCAGAGTTGAGAGAATTTATAGCCGAATCTCACCTTCCAGACCCCTTCAGTGTAGACAGAGCCATCGGGAGAGACACACACTCTCTCTCTGTGCACCTCTTAAAACAAGGTTTTACTGCTATCCTTCTATCAGATACATAAACCGGTCCCACAAATACATGTAAAACCAATATAAAACTGTGTATTTGGTGTGTGTGTGTGTGTGTGTGTGTGTGTGGGGGGGGGGGTGTTTGTCTTGCACCAAATTGTCGTGCTGCAAATGAAGTTGGGGGGGGGGTGCATGGTCGATGTCCATTTGTTTGCCCCACCGCAGGGGGGTATGGTGACCCAACACCAGGACTGACGGAGGTGGTCCCGGGTTCCAAGCAAGAGACACCTGGACAAACAAACAAACGTCCTCGAACAAGAAAACACGGAGGAAGGGTGAAAAAAAGCTTCCTTCTCGTGGGATTAGTGAATACCTGCAAAACGCATCTTTTATTTTGACCCATAATATAAAATGCTTGGAGTTTTACGGGTTTCTTTTAGATTCGAGTGTGTTACTCAGAGTAATAAAAAATAAACCAAAATAAATAGCACCCCCTTCTAAACAAACAAAAACATAACACATAAGACATAAGACTTTTATTTGCCACAGATGTACAAGGGCATTGGAATTCTTGTGTGGATCTTTCAGTCAAGTATATAACAATAGCAAGCTTAGTACAGCAAGACACTTAATAAAGTCTTTTGCCTTGTCACCCCCAAATTCAAGCAGTCATGATTGCTGGATATAAATATTTATAAATGATAAAAAGTTATATTTAACTTAGCATACTGTAGAATTCAGTAACCCTTTAAATGTATGTGTAACACTGAAGTTACCAAATATTGTACATTGTTTTGAATGTAAAAAAAGAAGGTTTTATATATATTTTGGGTTTATCATCTGATTATATTGATATTAATCAGACACATCATGCTGTAAAACATGAAATATTTTCTCGGAAATTAGCCAACTGCTCACCTTGCTCTTCTTGTCATCAATTTCCTAAACAACAAACCAGAAAAATCAAAACCGCTATCCTCTCAACAAATCTTTTTTTTTTTTTTTTCCGGCCCCATTAAAAGACAAGTTTACAAACAAAGGATGCAAATTCCAGGAATTCCCATTCGTTTCCATGGAGACGCAGAAAGCCGATAATGGAGATCGTCGGAAAAACCGGACGTCGGGAGACAATAAATGACAATAAGTGATGCGAAGGCTGATCGATATAAAGTGACCGGAACGCCCGTACCGAGTCAGAAAAGACCCACTGCTCTCTGAGGAACAGTCCGCTCTGAGAGACACCGCAAACCTGCACTGGAACCTCCACAACCAGAGTGAGTACCTCTCTCTCTCTCTCTCTTATTCCCTCTCTTTCCCTCTTCCCTCTTTCCCTTCGGTGTGACAACTTTCCCTGAAAACGGGGGGAAGAAAGGTCAAAAGATGACCTGACGTGTTGATTTTCTCACGTCGAATCTTTGTTGGCACTTACTCTCCAGGGACAAACACACACCTGAGAAGAGACCGGCATTGTAGTGGTCAGATAACTGGCCCAGCTGTTGTAAGCAGAGTGTGAATTTGTCATCCGTAGGGATTGCTTTAGTTTGAGGTTTTGGTTCTAGCCTATTTGGTTTGTGTTTGGGTGTTGCCTGTTGAGCAGGAGTGTGCTTGACGTAAAGCTCACACAAGGATTTTTGAGGGTGGATGATTAATTTAACTGAATATCCTGGATGCGATGGATCATTTCCATCCTTCAAATTGAGGCAATTTCATAAATTGAGGGAGCATGTAAGGGAGCATGTAAACAAAGCCTTTGAGATGTCATTCTTGAACAGTATCTAAACCACTACTACTACTACTACTACTGCTAATAATAATCATCAGATGTCCCTTAGAAATTCAGGAGTTTTAAGCAGAAGCCCAGTTGGGAGAGGAAAGACAGTGATTATTATCTTACATTACATTACATTACAGGCATTTAGCAGACGCTCTTATCCAGAGCGACTTACACAACTTTTTTACATAGCATTTTACACTGTATCCATTTATACAGCTAGATATATACTGAAGCAATTCCGGTTAAGTACCTTGCTCAAGGGTACAACGGCAGTGTCCTACCCGGGAATCGAACCTGCGACCTTTCGGTTACAAGTCCAGTTCCTTACCCACTTACCCACTGTGCTACACTCCGTCCTATTATATACAGTAAGACTTCACATCACATGACAGATTAAACCATTCTAAAGGGGCTTCGGCACTGCCTCACTGCCTAAATAGCCCCCTTCTGCTGTTACCTAACCTCAAACGAAACCCAACACCCCACCGTCACACCATCCAGAACCTAATCGCTCGCCTCTGCGGTTACCACGGTTACTGACCGTTTGCCTCCTTCCCCACCCACGTGTTAATCTGCTGACCTTTGACCCTCCAGGACTCCCGCACAGACAGACAG
Source organism: Anguilla rostrata (assembly GCF_018555375.3). Taxonomy (NCBI): domain Eukaryota; kingdom Metazoa; phylum Chordata; class Actinopteri; order Anguilliformes; family Anguillidae; genus Anguilla; species Anguilla rostrata. The sequence goes on along the minus strand of NC_057946.1, from coordinate 4,250,811 downwards.
ACAGAAGGAAGGAAGGATGCGCTGCACGCTGATTGGTGCCCTGGCCGCCGCGTTCCTCGTCGCCGCGCTGGTGGAGCGGACGGAGAGCCACTTCACCTTCTTCAGTCCCAAAGAGATGAGGGAGATGATGGTGAGGAAGAGGGGGTCGGTGTGGGTGGAAGCCAGCAGACAGGGCTGTGCCATTTCAGCAGAGACCCGTCTGAGGTCTTTAAGGCCGTTGGGCTTCCATTTCAGCTCCTGTACAAACAACAGGGAACCGCAATGGCTCCAAAAGCCATTTCAGAGCCTTTTACCTGATGCATTGCCCGCGTGACATTGTTTTTATGCACTCTCTTTCTCTTCTCTCTCTCTTCCTTCCTCCCTCTTTCTCTCTCTGTTTTCCCCTCTCTCCCTCTCCTCCTTTCTTTCTCTCTCCTCCTCCCTCTTTCTATCTCTCCCGCTCCCCCTCTCTCTCTGCCTCTCTCTCTCCCTCTCCCCCTCTTTCTCTCTCTCTTGGTCCCCCTCTCTTTCTGCCTCCTTCTCTCTCTGCCCTCCTTCTCTCTCTCTTTTTCTCTCTCTCTCTCCTGCTTCTCCTCTGTTTCTCTCGCTCTCCCACTCCCCCTCTCTTTCTCTCTCTCTCTTCATCTGCAGGAGAGAGGGAGAGCTGGTAAAAAGTCTGTGGACTTGGAGCCAAGGTCAGAGGAGGGGCAGTTTGAGGAAGTGGCCATCCCAGAGCGGAGTGAGGAGGTGGGAGGATCCCAGGTAAGACTCTTTCTGATTCGCTGGCTGGGCCCATGTGACAACTCATTGACAGCTCGGGGAGGGCGGAAGCTAAGACCCTAGGCAACAACTGACAAATGGTGGGTTTCCAAATAATGGGAAAAGCATTAATCTGTTAACTACAGTGACCACTCACAACTAGTATGCACTACAGATGATGTACACTAAGGGTGTCACACTCCAGTCCTGGGGGGCAGCATCGGGGTGCGGGTTTATAACTCTGGTCCTGGACGGCCGCAGTGTCTGCAGGTTTAACTCCAGTATATAAATTATGATTTTTAATTTCCTAGTGTTTTCAATGAAACTTTGATAGTATCCAACCAATGGTACAACTGATGAGCTTTCTATTTATGCATCGAACTCATGAATGGCAGGGAGCTATAAGATTATTTTATGACACTAATGCTATATCCTTGATAAACTGTTATATTTTCAAACAAGTATTTTCCCCACAGTCTTAGTGTCTACTAAAAACTACTTCGGGCTCATAGTAACTACATTTTGGAAAATACAGTGATAAATATACTGTATGTCACAGCAGTGGACCGATAGCAGGCTGCTAGTCGGCCACTAGTGGGCGCTACATGTCTACAGGCTGGGTCTGGTGCAAGCAGCCATTGTGACAGCGTGTGTTTCCTGCTCGTGTGTGAAGGGGAAGTCGGTGGAAATCGGGGTGCGGCTGTCGGCCAAGCAGCTGGACCATGTGGCCCCGGCGTTGGGGGAAATCCTCCACGAGATGCTGACAGAAACGGAGAAAGGTAAACAGATGAGCATGCGGTCACCAGGGCTGCAGGGCTGCATGCACGGTAACCAGGGCTGCAGGGCTGCATGCACGGTAACCAGAGCTGCAGGGCAGCATGCATGGTAACCAGGGCTGCATGCGCGGTAACCATGGCTGCAGGGCTGCATATGCGTTAATCAGAGCCCCCGGTGGAAATTCCGTCCCTAGGCTGCGGCCCGATTTTAATCTGATCCAGCTGGTTTGGAGCAGCAGAGTAAAATGGCCTTTGTGTAAGACATTCCCTCAAGAGTGGGACCAAATGTTGTTTGTTGAGAGTTGAATTAACACTGTTAGAGTTGAATTAACACTGGACGTTTTACTGCGTGGTTTGGAGATGGTCATGCTGGCAACAAGACCGTTGGTATAGCAGCCATGCTGGAAAGCTGCTGGGACAGCTTGGCACAGACATTTAGACCAACACCAAATTCCAGATGGTATCCAGCTGGAGCAGAACTGGCTCAAGCTTGACTCCATCCCCAAATTCCTGCTGGAATTTCTGCCAGGGGCTGAACTAGGACTGCAAGGCTGCATGTGCGGTAACCATGGCTACAGGGCTGTATTCATGGTAACCACGGCTATAGGGCTGCATGCACAGTAACCAGGGCTGCTGGGTTGCATGTGCAATCCAGAGGCCCTGTAGGGCTGCAGGGTTAGACCTGGATCAGATAATTACTCAAAAAACTAAAACCAGTACTGTCCCGCGCATTACTGACGTTTAAAAGAAACCCCTGTTTCATAGCTGTTCAAACAGGGCAGAATTCCTCCTTCATACAAATGCACTTTTTGGTTAGTAACATCTTTCCTTAAACATCCTCACCAGCCGGAGTGCTTTCAAATGAGTGCACTACTACCGTCTGGTTATAGAATGTACCGTATTTGTCCTGGGCCTGGTCGTTAAGGAAATGTAGTTGTTTCTAAGATCTTACAGGTTGGGGCAACTTCGTTATACAGATGAACAGGAAATATACGCAGTACGACCGCTTCAATAAATTTCCACCTGTATTATCATGCAGTTTTTGTCATCTGAAATTATTTTTAAAAGCAGGTAAAAATCTTTACGGGTGTAAGGCAAAACAATGCTGTGATATGGCAATATGGAACTGTGAAGCATCATGTCTCAAACTAGTGCAGCCTGGAGGCTGAACCACGTAATCGCGTAATTCTAGTTGATCGGGTGAATTGATCAGTGTGTAGTCAGTGCTGATATCGATAAAGATTGTAAATCAAACATGGCGGTTAATCAGAAGGCCTTAAAAGTGTACACTTTGTCTTTGCCCACAGCAAAATAAGAAGACCAGCACAGCTGCACAGAGCATCAAAATCAGGAAAAGATTTTGATTGGTCGAGAGGATGAATGGTGTGTTGTCTCTGTATTGTAAAAGTGTGAATAAAATATCTTAACGTTTCATCAAAGCATCTGCTATGCATCTATGTGATTATCTGTCTACCTTACAATCTCCATTGAACATGTACAGCACGCGCACACATACACCTACACACACACACACACAAATCATAATATATACATGTACACGTGCATTGATTGTAAAATAGATTTGTAAAATAGTTAATACTGAAGATTACATTACTAAGATAGATTTTAATAATATAATAATGAAAATTTAATTTTCCTGATATATAATCCCGGTGATTATTTTTTAATTATATAAAAGTATATAATATGATAATAATAATATAATTACATTTTTATATCATTATTCGATTATTGATATATAATCCTGGGGATTACCATGTTCCTCTTTGCCAGTGGAAATCTGCCAGTTATCTAACAGCCAGTAGATAAGTGTCCTTCAGCAGTAAACATAAACCTTTGGAAAGTAGTGGACGTGCCAGAGCCCAGGGAACCATTACTGTTGGCATGATAAGCAAACGGCAGTGAAATGGCCTTTTTTTTTTGGTTTCTGGAACGCTCTGCTCTTTCCCCCTGGCAGGATGGCTCTGTTCCAGCGTTGCACACTTAAAAACCAGGCGCAGGAGATGGAGGAGCTAAAGATTAAACAAGATTTTAATAATTCTACCAAGCTCAATGAATAACGAAATGTCTCGAAACCTCTGAGGTCAGGACTTTGCAATATCAGAGCAGGTGGCCTAGTCGAGGCTCTTTCTTAAATTCAGATTTTTTTTTTTTTCAGATTCAGATATTTGCTTGACAGAATCCCAATCCGTCATACCGAATTTGGGTTCCCGGCTTTGAAAGCTCACCGTGTTCTACCGAGCGAACGGGACCGTTATCGGCAACGGTCATCGGCCGGGCGTCATTTTGCAAATTGAATCCACCGCGGTCTGCTGGTTCTCTTCTGCCCTTCCTCGATGGCCGTCTATTGGGCCAGGGCAGCGCTGATTTTCAAAACGCTGGCGCGATGACGGCGGGTCGCAAGCCAGCCGCAGCATGCTTGTTCGTAACATGGCGATACCCTAAATAGGTGAAAGGTGGGCATTGCATTAGCAACAGGCCATAATTTACGCTTCAACCAAACGAATTGCTGTTTCAAATCAGCGATCGACTCATATCACATTGCAGCTCCGCCCACTTTTGGTGTCGTTTATCCTCATTCTTCCGTCGCCAGCATTAAGCAAGAAAAATTCTGTTGATAATCTGACGTTTTGTCAGACGCTGGAGAATCTGGTCGAGGTTGATTTACGCTGCTGTTTAGGGTTTAACAGCGCCCGTAAAACTGCACAACGTAGCGCAGAGCAACTGAAGAATTTTCTTAAAAGCCGTCCAGTCAAAACCCGTAAACCCTCGCTGCTCTCCGGTCATAAAACGGATAGGAATTTTTTTCCCCTTGTGTGGCATGATGACAACGAGCTTTCCAAAAAAAGAATGTCATTCACAATGTTCCCTCGCGTGAAAGGAGCCATTTTGAGCAGATTCCGCCCATGCAGCGTTCACTTGCACGCTCTCGGACACGGCTTGCTTTCTCATTGGTCAAGTTTTAAGCCTGACCCCAAATTGACCTGTGTGTGTGGGACTCCTATCCTTTGAATAAAACCAAGCTCAATGCCGGTCCAACTCAGGTGATGTGCAATATTTATGCTGAACTGATTCAAAGTCTGCTGGTCAGGACTCTGTATGCCTATATCCCTCAAGATGAGACACTGTCATGGTTCTGTCTTTTTGTTTCTATTTTTTCCTTTTTGGGCCGCCAGTGGGCGGCACTTCTCAGTTCTTGTATTTCTGTTCATTCCCTCATTGGTTTCCTGTGTAAATTGTATTATTGTTTTCCATTATTGTCTCGTTATTTAATCATCGTCCCCACCTGCCTCTCGTTATCCCTTCCCTCTCGTTTGATTATGTATTGAGTTCACCTGTGTCTTGTCTATTTAAGTTCTTTGTCCCCCTTGACTCGGGTGCTGGTTCCTTGTGTTTGTTTCCGACTGTATGTATCTGCCCACTTTGGTCCTGCTTGCGTTTCATGTGCGTTTCTGCCTGCATTCCCGCTTGTGTTCCGCTTGTGTGTATCTGCGTGCTTGTGTTTGTGTTTCTGACTGTGTTTCTGCTTGTGAGTTCCCGCCTGTTTGTGTGAGTTTCCGCCTGTTTGTGTGTGTTCCGCCTGCCCGTATTTCTGTCCTACCTGTGTTCCGCCCAGCCTGTGTTCTGTTCTGTGGTTTTTTTGGTTTTTTAGTTTGTGGTTTTACCCCTTGTGACCCCTTGGTTTATTCCTGAGTTTGTTTGTATTAAATTCTTTGTGTAATAGACCCACTCTGCTTGGGTCTATTTCCCCAAAAACCCTGACACTCCTGCATTCTGTTCTGGGGTAAAAACTGTCAAAATTCATCTTTCTTACCACATCAGTTTCTTTAGTAAAAAAAAAAACACAAAATATACAGGTCACATGATAATTTCACATCTTTCCTATGTTTATGGGGTTAGGAATGCATTATTGTCTACTGCATTTCGTTGTCTCAGTACGTGTACTCTGTGCAATGACAAAGTTGAATCTAATTAAAATCTAATCTATTGCACGTTTAGACGACGTTTTGAACATCAGACGACGTTTTGAACGTTTAGACGATGTTTTGAACATCAGATGGTACTGTTCATGAGGGCATGTTTTAAAAGCAAACTTGGGGGACATGCACACTTGCTTGTATGCACATGCACAAACACACTCGGGGGCACACAAGAGCACGCTCCACCTCGGGAGGCTTTCAGTGTGTGTGAGCAACACGTTAATGGTTTACCTGGCTATGTACTGCGCAATGCATGGAATTCCTCCGTAGCCAAGATAAAGATAATTTCCCGTCCCTGGTTTTAACCGGGCTCTCATGCTATACAAAAGAGAGTTTTGGAAATATCAGGTTTTGTCTTTCAACTTAAAAAAAAAAAAAAAAAATTATCCACAGACATTGTGGATGTGTATAATTGCGCATTAAAATTTCTGTTTTTGCTAGAAGAAATAATTTGTTGCATCTGTCTGAATTCTGCCACAGATTCTGTCTCTGACCACCTTTCTGGTTATACACTTTGTTGTACGTCGCTCTGGATGAGAGTGTCTGCCAAATGCCTGTAATGTAATGTTTCTCTAAGCATTTCCCAATGAGTTTCTGGAAAGGGACTCATGGTGAATTTCCTGTAAGTCAACTGGAATAATAAAAAAACATGCAGTGTGGGAGTTCTGGGTCATTTCAGAGAAAGAGCATGTTCAGCCCCACAGGCTGGGAGGCTAACAGGTGTTATTTGTCATAAACCAGCCAGTTTTAGGCTTTCATTTTCGGGAAAAAAAAGAAATAAAAACATGTTTTGTGGTCTTGGGTTTTGGGTGACTAAAAAAAGACATTCAAAACATGCAACATCTGGCCTTTGGTCAGAACAGACGCAGTTATGGATCACTGTGGTGGTGTTCTCTTTGAGAATGAACGGGATCACGCATGCTTTTCTTCAACCGGCATATGGTAGTAATTACTTCCAAATTATATATTCTGTTACAAACACTTCTTTCCAGCAGGACTGAATTCCATTACATTCTTTACATTACATTACAGGCATTCACCAGATGCTTTTATTCAGAGTGTCTTGCACAACTTTTTACATGGCATTTGCATCCATTTACACAGCTGGATATACACTGAAGCAGTGCAGGTTAAGTACCTTGCTCAAGGGTACAACGGCAGTGTCCTACCTGGGGAATCGAACCTGCAACCTTTAGGTTTGCTTTCCCATGACTACCCATTACACTACACTGCCACCCACTGAATTCTGCTCCTGAATGCTGGGTGATGCCTATCGAGGCTGTAAGGTGACCCCTCCCTGGAGCACTCCACCCACTGGGCGTGTCTTTAAATCACGCCCGAAGGCTATGCACAGTACAGCCACCAGGAGGCAGTGTCTCCACAAACAAAATGACCCAGTCGTCTCCCTCTTGACCGATATAGAACATCAACGCCTTTTGTAAAAAAAAAATCATAATAATCGGATATTATCACTGCATTAAAAAAAAACGTGTCCGTTGAACTATAGCAACAGAAATCTAGCATTTTCCCCATGTTATTCTGCTCGTGGAATAAACTGAATGACACGTCAGCCCATCACGGTTTTGAGCAGAGGAGGATTCCTTTGGAAGCGAGGAACAGATGCTGAGGATGCAATTGTGCTTGTTCTGTCATCAACTTTAGAACTTTATTGACAATAAAGGCAATACAGTTATGTTTGGCGGTATGGCTCTGTTCTGGAGCTCTCCTGCCAACCACGCAGCCCGCGTGGATAAGGCCGGGAGGCCAGCAGCCAAACCCCCCTAAAGGGGTACACACAGAACAGATCCAGCAGCAAAGCAAGTTCTTAACACATAGGGGTGGAGCAATGCAATTTCTTAACACATAGGGATGGAGCAATACAAATTCTTAACACATAGGAATGGAGAAATGCAAATTCTTGACGCATGGGGATGGAGCTGGGGTGGTGGAGGGGATTTACAAAGCAACGTGCAGCAGCTTGCATGCAGGAGGAGCAGCCGAATGAGTAGAGGGAGGCTGTTTAAGTAGACCGCCCTGTTAAGTGAATGTACTGTGATAGGCGAACATCACTCAGCTGAGCCATCAGCTGATTCGGCCGGAGCGCTTGACTCTCGTGGCCTGCCAGAACTACGCGATGCTCCATTTTTGTTTTGTATTGCGCAGTTCGAAAAGTAAGCGTCACTGAATCTGAGACCTACAGACGGGCTTGCGTGCTTGACGGCATCTTGGTTGTCTATATTTTTTGGTGTTTGGATACCATCTGTTTGTTGGATGGACTCTTTGGGGAACACATGCCAACCCTCTTCTCCGTTGGCTTACTGGTGTTTTTATTTAAATTTATTTGCCTGCATTTTATTCCAACAAAACCATTCAACTGAAGGAAGGAGGAAGAAACAATGGCGCTGGGGAAGAGGTCTGGAGGTAGTGCTGGTCCAGCCCTACATGGTCAACTTCCCTTCAGCCAGTTAGGATGGGGGGGGGGACTGCCTTAGTAGATGTGCCAAATGTTGCTTCCGTTTTTTTGGTTTATATTCAGCACACAACATGCACTAGGTTAGGGTACAAATTTTAAGCCACAAAGCCTAGCTTTAATTGCAGCTCTAGCTTTTACGTTATAGCTAGGCAGGTTTACTGGAGGTTTACCTGTAGATATGTGGCTCGTAACACACATAATGATCGAATTAGCCCAGTCATTTCTGAGTTCATGAGTGACAACTGTTCTTAAGTCCCAATAGCGAACGGTCTACTGTGGTCGTATACACAAGGCAGACAGTGTTGTTGTGTGCAGTTAATTAGCTGATTGAGCCAGCCAGTGTTGGTGCATACAGTTAATTAGCTGACCAAACCAGGAAAATTGTTGGAAGCAAAAGCCAAGCATGCGCCTCTGGGAATGAAATTGAGGACATCTTTGCAGTGGATTATCTTTATTCCGACCACTTTCCGGTCGGTTCTTGGGACATTAATGATGTCACAATGGAGCTTTTCCCTCTCAGTCTCATAATGGCTTTGCATCATCATCATCACTTATGAAACAATAAATAGAACAGGATTAAGACAGGTTGTGACCTTTGCACCAGGCATGTGCGTAATGGGGGGGGGGGGGGGGGGCGTGAGCACCTTGAGCCCCTGCCCCTTCTGCCCCAAGTGCCCGATCTGCCCCTTTGATTTGATAAAACAAAAAATAATATTTGTTATGTTACTGTTGCTGTCACAACTTTTCATTCCCTCATTTTGGTGAAATATATCCTGCATCGTAACGGAGTGTTGTAAAACTGTTTTTCTAGGCAGGCGTGCCCTTTTCTCACTTTGTGCACCCGTCCCTGAAGAGGTCTCGCATCCACAACGGCTTCCTGGCCCTGGCTTCTCCTCTTCCTCCTCCCCCTGCAGGTCGGCTCACAGCTTGGCTGTCAATCTCTCGCAGACCTCAAAGTCCTTGGTGGCGAGGGCGGAGTCTCGGGCGAGCGGGGCGGGGAGAACGAGGGAGCAGTCGCTGTCAAAGTACTTCCCGCTGATGCCCTCCACCTCCTCCGACACGGCACAGTAAATGGTGGTGACGGCCCCCTCCTCAGCCGACTGCGGTGGGGGGGGGGGGTAAAGAGGCACAAAGTCAGTGAATGAGTTTCTCTTTCTCTAGCTAAAAATACGATTAGGGACTACTGGCTCAGCCAATAGCAAACAGAGGGGACTAACGGCTCAGCCAATAGCAAACAGAGGGGACAGCTGGCTCAGCCAATAGCAAACAGAGGGGACTCATGCTCAGCCAATAGCAAACAGAGGGGACCAACGGCTCAGCCAATAGCAAACAGAGGGGACAGCTGGCTCAGCCAATAGCAAACAGAGGGGACTCATGCTCAGTCAATAGCAAACAGAAGGGACTAATGGCTCAGCCAATAGCAGACAGAGGGGGCTACTGGCTCACCCAACAGCAAACAGAGGGGACTGCTGGCTTAGCCAATAGCAACCATAACTGTGTGGATCTGAATCTTTTGATCCCGTGTTTAAGCAATAGTACAGTATTATGGTTATGGAACTTGAGCAAGTAAGACAGAGTTTACCAGCTGAATTTGTAGGTGGGGCATTACTATTGTAGCTTTGAAAACCATATTCAAGCATATCTGCATCAACAAACACACAGCTACATACATGGGATATGTGATTAAGTAATATAAGCTATATATGCTGTGTTAATATAAGTCTTGATAATAGCTTTTGCAAAATGTGAAGTATAAATTGAATACACACTGTCCATCAGTAAAAATAATCCATTCCACCATGCTGTGGTTCCTGACTTTGCTAGACAGCAAGCACATCTCTACCTGTACAAATGCAATGCAACACAATTCCTTCTGGTTCAAACAAAGCAAATGAAACTGGTCACACAGACCAGTGGTCAGTTAAAAGTTCGTTTCTGCTGTCAGTGGTTGTGTAGTTTGAAAAAGTACTCCAGGTTTCCAGCCTTGTGCACTGTGACTACCTACTGAGCAAGCTTCCAACTAGATCCAAAAACTTGCCTTACAAACAGCAGGCAGAAGTCAGGAGCTACAGCCACTGTAAGGAAATGTAAGGGCCAATCTTAAAATGTTTTAGTTATGGAGTTCTCCTAAAAGCAGTGCATATGACTCCTAAATAAAAGATTCTTTAATTATTTGGTAGGCATTCCATGAGATCAGTTCAGCACGTCTGTTATTTTTTTGCAACAAGGAAGCTGATCAGGCTCATCAGGTTTATCCAGACCATTGATGGGCCACAGATATGCAGGTGTATATTTTTGTGCTGGCAGGTTAAATATAGCACTTATGCCCGCAGGCCCCCTCTGATTACACCAACTGACAGAAAGAGCAGCTGAAAGCCATCTGACTCGTTTTTTTTTAAGACCTCAGAGAGCCTCAGATGCGACGGAAGTGCAGCTGTTGCGTGAAACCGTATTTCCCACATGCTGTGTGCGTGTGCGAGTGCGTGTGTGCGACTGCATGCGTACGATGTGTGCATGTGCGCAGGAGCCAGAACACATTCCCTGTGGCTTATGCCTTGTACGTCACAAACCCCTTAAGTCTATAAATACAGCCATGATACAGAAAGCAACACAACTAGTGCTTTTTTTTTTCTTAAGTTTGTCCCCTTCCCCTTTGTCCCTCAGAAAAGAAAAAGGAACAAGCAAAGCAAGCCACAAAGAACACCGTCCATTACATTACAGGCATTTAGCAGACGCTCTTATCCAGAGCGACTTACACAACTTTTTACAAAGCATTTTTTTTATTTTTTTTATTTTATTTTTTTTTACATTGTATCCATTTATACAGCTGGATATATGCTGAAGCAATGCAGGTTAAGTACCTTGCTCAAGGGTACAACGGCAGTGTCCTTACCCGGGAATCGAACCTGCGACCTTCCGGTTACAAGTCTAGTTCCTTACCCACTGTGCTACACTCCGTCCTCCACACCCTCACTTTTTCCTCCTCGATCAATACTCTCAAGAGGAGCTCATTTGCTGACAGTAGCCTTTGCCTACGCAAATGACTCATATATGATCTTGTTTCTCGCTCACATTCGCTCACTTCTGCATGGCATTTTAATTAATGAATCATGTGGTCACGTAAACAAGAGCCTTCTTTAAAGAGTCCCTCTGCTCACCGTGCCTGGTCCATTTGCTCTGTTAGGAGTTCCCTGTACTCTGAGCTACCTTCAGGCCAAGCCTCTTTTCTCCAATGGAAAACAGAAAACACATCCTCGACCATGACCAAAAGTCTGCCACAATCTGCAGTAAAATCAGGTCTACACAGTAGATGTCCTCTCTCAAACCTTCATTCTGGAAGAGAGTGCTACATACATGTACTTAAGACCTGGGTCAAATGATTATTTGACATATCTATTACATGTCAGTTAAATGTAATTAATTAGCCCTTTGGAACTTAAGAAGAAAAACGTATTATTTAAATTCATCAGAATTAGTGTCTATAATCAGGTCTTCATCAGCACACCTCATAATAGTGACAGAATAATAATAGCTAAGTATATTTTAAGGAATAGTTTGTTTATTATATTTTAAGTAGTAGTTTAATAGCCCTGCTCTAATCAGTCTAGTACACACAAGCTAGAAGTATCACGCTTGAAGAGCATGCATAAAATAGGTCACACTCCCCTGAGATCATGTACCACTGTTTACATTAGTTGCATCATTTGCCATTGTATGCATCAGGGTGCTGATTGCTTCCAGTTCTAAAAAGACTAAATTGGCCCCCTCTGGTCAATACAGTTTGCCCGCACAAGCTACAAGTGAAGCGTCCCTGTGCGACTCACTAATTGATGACTGTTGACTGCAAAATGGAAAGAAGCAGTGGCTTGACATCCATGTCTCAGAATCAGACACACCTGCTTTGCTGTGCTCTCTTGGACTTATAGGAGTCTGCCCTGACGAGCGAGATCACATACGCAAGCACATACTAACTAGCTATTGCAAATTGGCAGAAAACAGGGCCACAAATGAATGTAAAATATGTTCTGAAGAGGGGATTTCAAACTAACTTAGAGAACACTGCTCTGAAAGAACCTGAGTGGGCGTGGATCTTTCCTCTGAACCTTTTATGGGCATGTGAGTGGTTCACAACATGGGGGACCGCTGGCTCAGCCAATAGCAAATAGAGGGGACAGCTGGCTCAGCCAATAGCGAACAGAGGGGCGTGGCAGTTAGAGTTTCTTTCGCTTTTAGAAAATGCTACTAAAACGTGCTCTGCCCTGTGTTGTAAATGTGGATTTATTAAAGAACGCACTCTGCGACAAACATAAACGGCAGGTTCATCATTTTTTTTTCATTTGCCCCCAATGTTGTAATGTCTGAATAACACGTTTCAAAATGTATACATATCGGTATATCTCATTTTCGCAAGGGCTGTGAACATACATTTGGTTTGTGTTATTTGTAGGTCATGTAGGTTAGGGGACAATGTTCTGGTCGGTTACTCACAGACCAGACAAACCTGACTCACCCCACACCCCTCCCCCCCCCCACCCCCACCCCCGCATGACTCGATGCACCACTCTGAAGCACAGGAATGGTACAGACGCGGCGCTATCAGCGAATGCCAGCGACTTCTTCAGGGTTCAGGGTTCAGGGCTCACTGATAAGGAATCACTGATAAGGCCCCGGGGGTAAAGCAGCTTTGGTGAAACGATGATGAACTTGTGTCCGGAAAATATAACTCAGGAACCCTTTGTGACCTTAAGAATGATTACTGCAAACCTCATTCACATAATGGCAACTGGCTTAACCTGATATGCCACTTCCTCTGCAGTCCAAAGTTAGAAATGAAAATCATATGATATTCACATTTTTTTCCACATGGATATAACAGTTTATTGTAACCATGGGATTATACTTCTAGGAGGTCATTTCAGTAGTTAACCTTTTTTCACAGAGGTATTTAATCAACCTAATTTTCACCTGTCTTCTTGAAACCAAACAGACATTTTCAGGTTTTTGAGGATTTCTTTCTCAGGGAATGAAGTCATTGATTGTAGTTAGTGGGCTTACTTCCGGCAAGCCCACTCTTGATATCTTTCATATTTTTTATTATCTGCACTTTCCGTCCAATTTTTCTAGCTGTAACTAGTCCTACAGTTTTTGCACTACATTCAAACTTTTTTACACCGGCTAGTTCCAGACATTGTTGCTTGTATTCAGATTTTTGAAATATTCAAAACTTTTTGAAATGTTCAACTTTTTTTTGAATAAGAAAATAGAGGGTCATTTTCGTGGAATGCTGTAGGACAACACGTTTCAACCATGTTGGTCTTTTTACTTGACAAAAACCAAAATGGTCTAAACGTTGTAACTGCTCATGGATTTAAAGTTAAATATATCACTTGGGAGCATAATAGCAGTGTGCTGGTAGTATTTTCTAATTTTGCATTATTTTTCTCTTTTCCAAGGCGCTAAATTTTGAATGTGCGTATGCCTTTATTATTATAATTACGATCCTATATCATCGTGGGACACACATTCTGTCCCTTTGGTATTATGCCATGGCGCAATGAAATGCCGATAATAAGGCTACTGAGGGTCCAGAGGAGCTTAACGTCTATGTGAAGCTGGACCTGTCAGTTCTTCCTTAACACTCTCAGAGGCGAGCTGGCCACTCTCCGAGCCAGGCTAATCATTTTCCAGGTATACAGTATAGTTCACACGCCCACCTCGGTGACCCACTGGATATGCAACCGGCTTATAGCCCGTCACTCGCAAGCGACTGAAGCACGTCGTTGTGATTCGTTCCCAGATTAAAAATTAAACGAAATTAATTCACACTTGTCCATGTTTGTGTTTGCAAGCGGCTAAAGCAACAACGAACAGTCTTCCCATGGAGATGACTAATAATAATAATAATATTAATTATCTCGTGGCCACGACTTAATTACCTCGTTCCCATGCATTATTCATTTGTGGCCATGCAATAATTTCTTTTTTCACAAACGTCACCAGACGGGCTTCGTACTATTGTGATGTATGGATGCACATTATATGAATACACATTCATGGAAGTACATTTTAATTCGGTAAAAACGTTTGAAGTTATACATTTAATATGCACTTTTGTTGGCTTAAACTCAGTAGCAAAATAAAGGGATACTTAAAAGAGACTCTGGGAATTAGTACAGCCATGTGCATAAAGGTTGTTTTCTGTCATTTAAAGTAAATATGTTCATGTGTTTTGTATTTGTTTTTCCTTTAGCTTTTACGGTGTGTTTATGATTAACAACATGTTTCGCAACTCAACATCCCAGAGCAGGACGTCCCCAAAAACCGTTTAAACTGTTTCGGTTTCTCCAGTTCACGAGGGCCACAGAGTGCCGGCCGTGCTGAGGGAACCAGCGAGCGACGCCATTTTACCTTGAAGAAGAAGATTCCCACCAGGTTGAAGATTAACCTGATCAGCCAGTTGTAGTTCCTCATCACCTCCGTCATCACCACACCGGGGTGAAGGGAATTGGCGGTCACACCTGTAACGCAGGCACGCGCACAGCGTGCCAGGAGGTGAACTCAGACCTGCGGCACAACCCGATCGGCAGGACCCTCGGCTGGGAGCGTCAGAGAGGCTGTCGCTCACTTTCTCTGCAGACACCCCCTTGCCCAGAGCAAACCTGCACATGTTCCACTTTACCACCATATATAAGCCATTTATGAGTTTATATGTAGACTGAAAAAAAATAAAGATTGCGTAACTTGCCCCAGGGCACAACGGCAGCGTTCTTTTCAGTTGCGATTTGAACCTGCAACCTCCAGGTTAGAAGCCACCTGCTTTCCTGACTGTTAAGCTGCAATGCCCCCTCAGTAATGCTGCTGGTCTTTCTGACACCCTAGCTTGACTGCACAGTTCTTTTTTTTTTTTTCCCATTTTCTCCTATTTTCTCCCCAATTTAGCCGTTATACCATTTCCCCGTGTGTATCACACAGTCTTGGTCGATGCGCTATCCTCTGTCGGTCTGGGGAGGGTGTAGACTACCACATTCCCCATCCGATACATGTGGAGTCACCAGCCGCTTCTTTCTCACCTGACAGCGAGGAGTTTCACTGGGAGAGCGTAACGCGCGCGGAGGTTCACGCGATCTCCCCCCCAGATCCCCTCCCTGCTGAACAGGCGCCCCCGACCAACCAGTAGGAGTCGCTAATGCAACGATCAGGACTCACACCCTGTGTCCGTAGGAACGTCTGACCAAGCCGGAAGTACCGCTGCCGGGGATTGAACCCGAGTCTCTGCGGCGGTGACTGCGGCGGTGAGAATGACACAGGGGAGTGAATGTATAGGCGAGACAGATTAACCTGTACCACAGGGCTGAGCAGAGTCTGTGTCCATGGACATTATCTGATGTTTTTTTTTGGGGGGGGTGGGGGGGCTTTCCCCCTTTTTTAACCCCCAGTGCCCAATCACAGTCCCCGGTGGAGTGCTCGTCGTGACCTCCGCCATCGATTTGGCAGAGCGCAGACAGGTGTGTGATGTCACACCGCCACTTCCTATCACGCGGTGGTTCAGATGGGCTCAGACACGAATCACGGGAAGACACTTTGCGTGTGTGCAGCTCAACCGGCGAACTTGCAGGGCCTGATCGGCCAGTAGGGGTCGCTGGTGTGCTGTTATCTCGGCCAACTAAAAAAACCCCCCATCTCTTGGGGGCGCTACAGCCTATAATGCATCATTTTGTGCCTTAACAGATACCAGACCGTGGGGCCCATCCATGTGCTAGAACAGAGCCTTAACAGATACCAGACCATGGGGCCCACCCACACACTAGAACAGAGCCTTAACAGATTCCAGACCATGGGGTCCATCCGTGGACTGGAACTTTGATCTCACATTTACACTAAATTTCTTCATAAGCTCATGCATGCCAGCTGAAGACCAGTGACCCTGCTTTGCTTTGCCCACCGGCCCAGTCCCCTCGCCACGCGCTGCCCCTGCTGGTGGTACCTGTGCCTTGCAGCCGGCGGGCCAGCTCGTTGGTGCAGAGGATGTTGTGGAGCTTGGTGTGGTTATAAACGCTGTCCATCGTGTAGGTCAGGTTGTCGCCGTGGAAATGGGAGAAGTCGACCACGCCCTTCCAGTGGTTGACCGAGGACACGTTCACGATGCGCGCTGGGGCGGAGCTTTTCATCAGGTCTGAGAGAGAGAGAGAGAGAGGGGGAAGAGAGGGAGAGAGAGAGAGAGAGAGAGAGAGAGAGGGAGAAGGGGGAAGAGAGGGTGAGAGAGAGAGAGAGGGGGAAGAGAGGGAGAGGGAGAGAGAGAGGGAGGGAGAGAGAGTTAGAGAGAATAGACAAAGAAACAAAAACAATTACTCACACTCAAAGAAAATGATACTGACTTTGCAAGTGCTGTAACTGAGCCAATAACAAAGAGTGGGGACCACTGGCTCAGCCAATAGCAAACAGAGGGGTCAGCTGGCTCAGCCAATAGCAAACAGAGGGGACAGCTGGCTTACCCAATAGCAGGCTGGTGAGCAGGAAGGGCCCCAGGTGATTGGTGGCGAAGGAAACCTCCAGGCCATCGGGAGTGATGGCTCTACGCAGGCCTGCAGGAGAACACAAGTCAGACGTCACTGCACAGAGATACACTTACAGTATACACTCAGCACAACATGCACCTGCACCCACTTATATACACACCTACACACACTTATACACACAACTACACACACCTACACGCACTGATATACACACCTACACACACTTATACACACAACTACACACACCTACACGCACTGATATACACACCTACACACACTTATACACACACCTACACACACTTATATACACACCTACACACACTTATACACACAACTACACACACCTACACGCACTGATATACACACCTACACACACTGATATACACATGTACACGCACCTACACGCACTGATATACACACCTACAACCACTTATACACACTAC
Source organism: Anguilla rostrata (assembly GCF_018555375.3). Taxonomy (NCBI): domain Eukaryota; kingdom Metazoa; phylum Chordata; class Actinopteri; order Anguilliformes; family Anguillidae; genus Anguilla; species Anguilla rostrata. Next base: position 4,233,864 of record NC_057946.1, on the reverse strand, counting down.
TATACACACCTACACACACTTATACACACTACTACACACACTTATATACACACCTACACACACTTATACACACAACTACACACACCTACACGCACTGATATACACACCTACACACACTTATACACACACCTACACACACTCATATACACACCTGCACACACTTATACACACACCTACACACACTCATATACACACCTACACACACTTATACACACACCTACACACACTCATATACACACCTACACACACTTATACACACACCTACACACTCATATACACACCTACACACACTTATACACACACCTACACACACTCATATACACACCTACACACACTTATACACACAACTACACACACTCATATACACACCTACACACACTTATACACACACCTACACGCACTGATATACACACCTACACACACTGATATACACACGTACACGCACTGATATACACACCTACAACCACTTATACACACTACTATACACACTTATACACACTTATACACACAACTACACACACCTACACGCACTGATATACACACCTACACACACTTATATACACACCTACACGCACCTACACGCACTTATATACACACCTACACACACTTATACACACACCTACACACACTCATATACACACCTACACACACTTATACACACACCTACACACACTCATATACACACCTACACACACTTATACACACACCTACACACACTCATACACACCTACACACACTTATACACACACCTACACGCACTCATATACACACCTACACACACTTATACACACACCTACACACACTCATATACACACCTACACACACTTATACACACACTCATATACACACCTACACACACTTATACACACACCTACACGCACTGATATACACACCTACACACACTGATATACACACGTACACGCACTGATATACACACCTACAACCACTTATACACACTACTATACACACCTACACACACTTATACACACTTATACACACAACTACACACACCTACACGCACTGATATACACACCTACACACACTTATATACACACCTACACGCACCTACACGCACTTATATACACACCTACACACACTGATATACACACCTACACACACTTATATACACACCTACACACACTTATATACACACACAACAAACACCTACACACACTTATATACACACCACAACAAACACCTACACACACTTATATACACACACCACAACAAACACCTACACACACTTATATACACACACCACAACAAACACCTACACACACTTATACGCACACCACAACAAACACCTACACACACTTACACGCACACCACAACAAACACCTACACACACTTATACGCACACCACAACAAACACCTACACACACTTATATACACACACCACAACAAACACCTACACACACTTATATACACACACCACAACAAACACCTACACACACTTATATACACACACCACAACAAACACCTACACACACTTATATACACACACCACAACAAACACCTACACACACTTATACACACCACAACACCTACAAGCACTTATATACACACACCACAACAAACACCTACACACACTTATATACACACACCACAACAAACACCTACACACACTTATATACACACACCACAACAAACACCTACACACACTTATATACACACACCACAACAAACACCTACACACACTTATACACACCACAACACCTACAAGCACTTATATACACACACCACAACAAACACCTACACACACTTATATACACACACCACAACAAACACCTACACACACTTATATACACACCACAACAAACACCTACACACACTTATACGCACACCACAACAAACACCTACACACACTTATACGCACACCACAACAAACACCTACACACACTTATATACACACACCACAACAAACACCTACACACACTTATATACACACACCACAACAAACACCTACACACACTTATACACACACCACAACAAACACCTACACACACTTATATACACACACCACAACAAACACCTACACACACTTATACACACCACAACACCTACAAGCACTTATATACACACACCACAACAAACACCTACACACACTTATATGCACACACCACAACAAATTCCTGCATTTTTTAAAAATATGCTGTAGCCCCTCTGAAAACCCGGAGAAATACTCGGGGATCTTGCTGACCAAAACGTGCCATCACGTGTCAGGAGTCTCTTGTTTTACTGTTGGTGAAAATTTGCATTTATTTTGGAATAAATCAATGCAAAACAAAAGAGTCTTAAGAAATAAGCCCGCTGGCTGTTTTAGTGTGAGGAGGCACTGGGCGTGACAGGCATTGCAGTCGTGAGCAATGCGCAAACAGTGCTGACTGTAGCTACTCGCGCTTTTGATTAGCAACGGTGTGTTTTGGATTGGACGCGAATCAGAAACCTTCAAGAATATCACTAGTGTCAAAAAGGGGCTTAAAGTATTTTGAGTATTTAAACATTGTTGTGGTCGGTTGACAGTTAGTTGTATGTATAGGTTTTCAAAAAAAGGGGTACAGCATCCACGGGACATGCAGAAAATATAATATAATCCATAATTCCCATGGTTCCAAACAGTATATTGCACTTGAGTACGCCTTTTTTTTATGGACATGAGCACCAATAAACAGCTAAAGAAATGAGTTTTTAAAAAGGTCCTGTGAACATAGCCTTAACAGGGAGTGTTTATATGACACGTGTTTTGTAGCTGTTCCAGTGACCTTTGGTACGCACTTATTGTAGGTCGCTTTGGATAAAATCGTCTGCCAAATAAATGTAATGCAATGTAATGTGTTTGGAACCTATCTCCACCTGAGGCCCCGGCGTTGTTGACCAGGATGTGCAGCTGCTTCTCCTCGCGCAGGATGCCCTCGGCGAAGGCCCTGACAGAGGCCAGAGAGGAGGTGTCCACCAGGCGCACGTGCACGTCCTGGTTTCCGCTACGCCGACGGATCTCCCGTACAGCCGCCGAACCCCTCGCCTCGCTCCGGCACGCGAGGATCACGCGAGCACCGCGCCGCGCAAAGTCCAGAGCTACGAACTTTCCGATCCCTGAGAGAGAGAGAGAGAGGGGGAAAGAGAGGAAAAGAGAGAGAGAGCAAGAGGGGGGAGAGAGAAAGAGAGATAGAGAGAGAGGGAGGGAGAGAGAGTTAGAGAGAATAGACAGTTATATTCTTTATACATTTTATTCGGTAATCCTGAGCAGTACAAACTGATATCATTAATCAATACATACACCGAAAGGAGAAATGTCTCTTGTTAAGAGGTTGTCTAGCCGACCTTAAAATGAAGTCACACTTTCTGTTGTAAATTTAAGATCTCACTATATCTGTTAGACACTGAAACAATGTTTCGAGCAATACAGACGCTCGTTAAAAAGCACAGTCCATTGTTATTAAACATTAGGAAAATTAACTCGAACTCAGCAGTAGCTGAACGCCAAGACCTCGAAAGCGTCATCGATATAGAAACAGATCGAGATCGCCCAGCAGATCTCGTAGAAACGAGTCCCCGTTGTATTTTATAACATTGAACCAATTAAATGTATTAAGGGCGGTCAAAGTCCTCACACCGGAATCCTGTCACAGAGCAAATATTAGCCGCGTTTCCTCCTTGAGGGACCCCGCAAGTGAACGCATAACCCCGGTAGGTAGACAGCGTTATAAACGGGATAAATTATAAAATGGGAATTTAGTGAAACAAATCAAATTATTAACAGTACTACAACAGCGTTCTTGACGGTTTCTAAGTCAACTTTGTCGCACAAAATTGCATTAGCCAGCTCAACGTCAATTTCCTACCTAACTCCATGGCGTATTTAATTATGCAATAGTTTTAGCTCGTTCATTATTTCACAATGCAAAGGCACTTCAAGGTTTAATTATATTAAAGTTCTCAACATGGTAGTTCGAGGGGTCAAGCCGTGTTATAGCCTACAGCTAGAGTCAGAACCACACACAAAAAAATAACCCAGCTGTGCCAGTGTTCTTCATTTCGTCAGTCGCGCGCCAAAGCTTTCCTCGTCGGTTCAAAGCGGCTACTTAAATTTCCATCACCTGTATTCGCTCCAGTGACGATTGCGGTCTTCCCTTTGAGCTCCACGGGACACGCGCGCGGGTCCCACGGTCCCCTCCGCTGTGCGCGCACGACGAGCCCCAAGACCAGCGTGGAAAAAGCCCACAGTGGATGCGAGAATATATCGGTCCATAGCCACTCCATCTGGAAGCTGTTCCAAACCACAATGTCAAGACCACTAAAGAATGCCACAGCTGACCGTTCTAAATGTCAACTGCGCAATCCTTGGAGAGGTAAGGACATGGCTGTATTTAAGTTTAAATACACTGTCCCACCCCATCCCTTTATCAAAATCCAAGGCTGTTGTCGATGTGAAACGCCAGGGTCTTAAAGTCAGACAGATATCACTATAGTTCAGCTTCAGCTCGGTCTCTGAATTGCCTATCCAGAATGCGTATTTTTTTTGCCCGTATCAACTGCATATTAAAATCTAAAGTCGCGTGTTTGGAGTAGCTGTTTGTAGTTGTTCCAATGACCTTCGGCATGCACTTATTGCTTAAAGCGACCTGTGATAAACACACATAAAGTGTGCCAGGTTTTATGTGCTGCCGGGCATATACTCATAAATAACTCATATATATATATATTGGGATTCAAGTTGGTCCAGTTTAAGTTTCAGTGAAGCTAAGGGCCTTTGTGTATTGTACAAAAGCAGTTAAATGCGTTTATATGAGGCTTACACGTTTAAGACTGTCTTCCACTACCACAAACTAATTCATTTTAAAATGTATTATAACGTGAACCACGTGCTTTTCATTTTCAACATCAGTTATGGTAGCCCATGTATCCTATTAAATATAATTCGTACTCAGTATTTTATTTCTGGTTGTTTTTCAGTTTTTCTTCTGCCAGTAACGTTTTAAAGCCACGTAAAATAAATGAGCCTGTAACAGCTATAAAGCGGGACACTGAACATTACATTTTCAGACATAAAGCTATAAGCTTGAACAAAGTGTCTCCAGTTTGGGTGTAGTTCTTTGTGTACACTTCTCTTGTGCACGGCGCTGCAGATGAATTTACTTGGATTCAACAGTTACGCTCATCTCCACGTCAAGCGCCTCAGAAACGGTGCGCGCGCACTGTGGGCTCTCCAAGCCAGGTAAATTGATATGGATGCATGGACATGGTTTATACGATTCTTTTTTTAAAGCGCCTACAGGATTTTATTCCCTTTTTTTACTGGGGAGTAAAAAAAAAAAAAAACATTATTTGGGCTGGTTTTTTGAAGGGGGTGGGGGGTTGGGGCGGTTCAGAACTGTTGACCAATCTTTTATTTCCACTGTAAAGTGCATGTGTGACAGTGTCTCTGTAAACAACGCTATACAAATAATTTGAGTGAATTACATTTTTAACAGACTTTGTCCAACTATATACAGACATTTTTAAAGTCATAAATAAATGCAGGCTTTTTGTGCTTGCATATAAATAACAGAAATGTGAATTATTCGTGCCTTATGAGGAATTCCTGCTTTTGGACGCACAATTCCATTAATTTCGAATGGAGATTCAAAAACAGTACAGCAAATGCGGTTGCACCACATGCAGTTCATCTCATACACTTGCGATATTTTCATTTTCTGAGCGCTCTAAGACTATCCACTCAAGTCTCAAACACTAGTAGCCTACATCAACCGCCCAGGTAGTTTCGGTCAACTTTCGATGATAAGGACAATGCAGGTTATTGGCAACTCGTCGCCACTGATTTGCATTCTATTGTTATAGAATAGCAACCGGGAGTGGGTGGCCAGAAACTATTCCAAGCAAGAACTTGAGGAACTGGCTAAGGAACTGGTCTGGAACATCAGACCCCTTCTTGATGAGCAGACTGGTTGATTTACGGAGGCCAGGTACCGATCAAGTCACATTATTATGAATATGCATTTCTGTTTCCCCAGAAAACAATGTATGAATAAAGGTAAAAACATTCAGTCCTGAGAACGAGGCTCAAACTGAACTCCGCTGAAACCGGTGCGTTACTGTTTTTCTGAGAACTTCCGTTCCTCTGAATAAACGTCACTTCTCATCAAGTTCGTGAGACCTTCCGTTTTCTTCTTAGGTCGCTGAAATTTTTTTTTTTTCCTTCTGTATTTGGCCTCCCGGCTCGGGTGGTTGAGTGTATGGAATTTGAAAAAAAAAAGAAAAAAAAAAAAACCTTATTTGGGCTTGTTTATTGAAGGGGGTGGAGGGTTGGGGCGGTTCAGAACTGTTGACCAATCTTTTATTTCCACTGTAAAGTGCCTGTGTGACAGTGTCTCTGTAAACAACGCTATACATAGTTCCTTATGTAATACATTCGAGGTTTGAGGGGAATAGAGTTTAAAAGCACTTTTACCCAGGTTTCCAGCAGATGTGAGGAACTTCAAAAACAATCTTGGGAATGTGTATTATAGGGCACACATTTCATTACTAAAAGTGAAGTGAGGTAAAAGGGTCATTTGTGAAGGATGCCTTTATACAGAGATTCAAATGGTGATAATTTCTTACAGATAGAGAGGGCCACCCAACCGTCAATCAATCAATCAATCAATCTATCAATCAATCAATCAATCTTTATTTATATAGCACATTTCATACAGTGGCTGTAGCCCAATGTGCCGCACATGACTGAAAGACAATGCTATAAAAACAAAAGTAAACAAACAGAGGTGAGCAAAGGCACAAAAAAAACAAAACAACAAATAAAAGAATAAAATAACCATAGATGAATAAAACAACAAATGACGAGGCACCTTAAGCAAAAGCCAGGCTAAAAAGATATGTCTTAAGGTCTACAGAGGAGGAGTCCCTCAGATCCTTAGGCAGACTGTTCCAGAGGCTAGGGCCGCAGTGGCTAAAAGCTGTTTCCCCGTGCGTTTTTGCTGAATTCCTTGGAACGACTAGGAGGCCAGCTGCAGAGGATCTGAGGCGCCTGCCAGGTACATATCCAAAAAGCATGTCTGAGAGATAGGCTGGTGCCAGGCCATTCAGTGTTTAAAAAGTAGTAAGAAAATCTTAAAATCAATTGTAAAACTGATAGGCAACCAATGCAATGACTTTAAAATAGGTATTATATGTGCTCTCCTTCTTATATAGAACAAAGTGATGAGTACCAGAATGATCCCCAGTAATGAATCTAAGTGCGTTATGATATACAGCATTTAGATGCCGCAGAGTAGCACGAGCTACATGTCTATAAATTACACCCCCATAATCAAGGACAGAAAGAAAAATGGATTCAATTAACTTCTTTCTGGTAATTACTGGGAAGCAAGTTCTGTTCCTTTTTTGAGAAGCCAAGCTTGACCCGCAGTTTTTTAAACTAGATTGGTTATGTGCAACTTAAAAAGGTAAATTTATCATCAATCCAGATTTCCAAGTATTTATAATGGGAGACAGTTTCAATAGGAGTGCATATCTGAAGATTGGCATTTTCAAAATATTTTTTGACCTGGTAAATGGCATGCACCTGGTAATATCACTATTTAAAACAAATGAAAGATGTATGAGTGCCCTTCGCAAAAAACAAAAACAAAAGTAAGCTGCAGATTCTTAACTGCCAAGGGGATAGAGTGTGATAGAGAAAAGCAACAGAGAACTGTATTATCTGCATAAAAATGAACATTACAGCCTGTGTGCTCGTTACACACACACACACACACACTGGTACACACACAAAAAAAAAAACACACGGTAGGAAAGGGGATTTAACACCATGTGACTCCCTCATGATCAGTCATTCCCCCGCCCCGGTCTCACTGCAGGCAGATAAGGAAGAGGGCCCCTGCGTGTTTGTTTTGCATACATTATGAAAGAGCTGACCGGCATCTGCAAAATGCTTATTAAAAGCTGTGCATTTTGGCTGAGTATTAAGTGGTTCAGTAGTGTCAGAATTGACATGGACAGGTAGTGATGTGGCATTATATTGCTTGGTAGAATTTACAATCTTCCAGAATGTTGTAAGATTTGTATAGGAGCTGGTAAATTAATTATTAGAATTATCTGCCTTGCCTCTCCTCACTGATGATGTGCATTTGTTCCTTAATTGTCTAAAAGCAAGCCAATGACCAGGGTCACCTGAATGTCTAGCCAGGTCCCATGCTTTATTTCTAGAGTGAAATAAATTTGATAGCTCTGAGGTGAACCAAGGGCTGGATCAATCCTTAATTCTCAATTTTTTTTAAAGGAGCACGTTTATTTCCAAAAGTAAATAAACACAAGTTATGGTGATATGGCTAAAATACCATACCTTACTCCTTTACTTACTATCGGGTATTTAACGGCACGGTGAATAAGAACATCAGTTTAACGTCTCATTTGAGAATCACATACTGCCGTCAATGTCCTCCGTCACTGCGCTGTCTGAGGAGTTCAATGGTGGGTCATTTGGCCGGTATGTAACACTGCCCTCTGCTGGTCTAAAAGCGCCACTTCCAGCAAGAAGCGATTGTTCTCACAAGCCAATACAGTTTAGCTCAGTGGTTTTGAAGCTCGATGCTGGGGGACCCCTGGGAGTGCTCGTGTCTGATCCAACCACAAATGCAATCCTGTGATATTAACGAGTTTTTTTTTCTTTTCTTTCTAAATTGCGCTTTTCGTATTTTAAGGGATTATTTGGCCTCTTAAGATAGGCTTATGTCAGAAATGGCCATGCATGCTATCAAACACCTAACAGATCTCATTTCAATTTTGGGGGGTGAGGTGAACAAGCAAATTTTATTTAGGGTTTTTATGTTCTATAATGCAAAACCTGGCGGCACAATCCGGTTAGTACAAGTTTGCAAATAATGCTGATGTTGAATTTATTTTTGCATGTTGGTATCGATTTGCTGGTATACCAGCTGGAAAACACCACAGATTGGTGATCATTTCCAAAGATTTTGAATTCTTAGCTTTCCGTGATGTAAAATATTTTAGATATATTGCCTTGCACTTCATATGTGATGTGTGCATTTGAGAGGGATATTCTGGGGATTGAAATTGTTTTCGTTTTTTTAAAAGGATTAATGAGCCACAGGCTCAAAAGTTTAAACGAGATTCAACAGCTAAATAGTGCTTTACACCGAAGATACTTCTCCTTAATAAACACTACACAAACCGTTCCTAACCAACTCTAACTGCGTTCGGCCCAATTTAACACACCTCTCCTGCTCTCTGTGTAGGGGAGTAGATGCTGCTGCTGCTGTGGGTCCACCCTAGTGTAGAGACCAGGGCTTTGCTTCAAGGTTAATGGGCGCGATCTGTAATTCCTTTGATGAGTTACTTTGAAATAGGTGAATATGTAAAGTCAGAATTTAACCAGACCTCTTGAATGCGTACATTTTGAGTACAATAATCACACAATCTATTTAAGTTGCATCTTAGGTTGGTTGGTAACCTCTATGGGCAACATTACATTATAGGCATTTAGCAGACTTTCTTATCCAGAGCAACATACAGAACATTTGACATTGCATTTAAAAAAAAAATTGCATCCATTTATACAGCTGAATATATACTCAAGCTCAATGGTAGTGCACTACCCAGGAATCGAACTTGTGACCTTTTGGTTACAAAACCAGTTCCTTACCAATTTCACTACACTGCCGCTCTGCCAAGTAATATGTGCCATTCACTCAGTAAGCTAATCTTTAGCTAAGCATGTCACTGTGCATGTTTTCAGCTGAGAGTAAATCCTCAGCCAAGCTTGATGCTATTAATCTTATTTCAGAAAGTATCTCTGATTAAGCATTTTGCTATGAATGTTATCTTTTCAAAGCTAGAATAAATACAGGCTTAAAAAATAAATAAATAAAAAACCTTGTTTCTTACCTGTGGGCTCACTGACGCAAAATGTCAGTATTCAGATAGCAGGCTGGAGTCGATCTGCAAAAAATTCGCTCTGTCAAACGTTGGTTCCCCAAGAAGGGGCGGTAATCTATATTTAACTGCTACTTGGTTGCTACTCTCTGTATAATTCTCAATTCCTCCCGCCTCTGCTTCTTATCACTCCCCATGGGGCCTGAGTGGGGGGTACAGTAAAAAAAAAAAAAAAAAACTCTTAGGACATTTAATTTGTTACATTCGTCCTCCCTCTTTTGCTTTGTGGTTTCTCTTTTTTTTCTTTTTTGAAATTGCGTGGGTGTGCAGTTTGGAAAAAGGGCCCTTTTTGTGTCAAACCCTGTGGTTTAGAGAGCATTGCTCATTGCTATGTATCACCATCTGTGCATCTGTCACACTGGTGATCTTTAGTAGAATTCACTGCACTGTCCACACCCTCATCTTTCCTGTTGACCTCATCTGGCAGTTGGTCCGAGCTGTCTTCTTCTTACATTACATTACATTACATTACAGGCATTTAGCAGACTTAAACAACTTTTTACACAGCATTGCCGTTGCATTCATTTATACAGCTGGATACATACTGAAGCAATTCAGGTTAAGTACCTTGCCCGGCAGTGTCCTACCTGGGACCAACGGCAGTGTCCAACCTGGGAATCGAACCTGTGGCCTTAAGACCAGCTCCTTACACAATTATTCTACACTGCGGTAGTATAGTAGTCTAATTTCGCAAAAAAGACGAGCTTGCAGCCACAAATGAAGCGGGGTTAAGAGTAAAGCGATCCAAATTTAAATATTAAACGCATGCAGAACACACAAATCTCTTCCCTGCTAGGTGTTGCAACGAGCCTACAGCCTGACAGCTCCCTGAAACAGGACCAGACAGAAGCGACAGTTTGCAGGAAGGGCCAAATATGCTGCGTTCCTTTTGACCATACCCTCCTGAAGGCTTCCAACCAGAGCCTCTTTGACTTTAATTATTTCTTAAGATTCTTTCAGCCGGATCTTTTTCCCTCCTGGGTCGGTTTTCGTTTGGTCCTTATCGCGGTCTTTTCCCCCGAAGACGCCACGTCTGGAGGCAAGGAGAAGGAGGCGGGGCCTGAAAGGACAGCACAGGGCGTCTGCGTTTGAGTGGCGGGGAGGGCGGAGCCAGTGCAGGTAACCACGGAAACGGTATCTCTCGCCTGCTGCCACCACAGACCCTAGAAAAGGAAAAAAAAAGAAGAAAAAAAAACGTACAGTTAACAGAAGCCGCCCCTGATAGCGGTTAACTGGTTGAAGCAGTTACAGTAGCTGCTCGTAAACAGAAAAAGCCCACGGCTTGCCTCCTTCTCTCAGTTTTTTGCATTCTGGGGCAGACAGACAGAAGTTTAACTGCAGATTTTTTCTGACCAATGACAGCGTTTGAAAGTTCGGCAGACCAATAATTCCTCACAGCTCTACATGGTTTAACAAGAGTAGAATATTGGATTGAATATTTTTATTACGGCAAGGGAATCTTAATATGTATTTACTTATTAATTTAAATTTGAAATGAATGACTCATTTGGGAAAGATAATTTAGCCCGGAGAGAATTTCCATTCTAATGTGTATTTGCAGTATTCTTATGTATTGAGCAGATAGGACGTAGACACAGTTAGGGATGTGGCAGCTATGAATCCATCTCAGTCTATTATAAATGATCTCTTCTTAACAGGTTACCCCCCTGAAGACAACCACAATGGAACAACAGTAGATTGATTATTTTATTTGGGCAATTATTTTGAAATCGTGCAGGTGTCTTAAAATAACAGATATTAAGGTACAGGTATTAATTTGGCCCAGGAGAATATAATTTGTCAAAATTTGATTCAGTGTCTCAAAACTGTCTGTGACCTGTAATGTAATCCGTTATGCAACTGACTGCTTTATACTGTATGAGCAATGCTATATGTTTAAATTAGATCAGAAATGTTTGGGTTTGGAAAAAAGGAGAGAAATGGGGAGGCTTTTCTGTTTTATGAAATCTAAGTCACAAAAAAATGACATTGGCAATCCTGAGCAAAACCACATAAACACAGAAAAAAAAGAGTCTCATAACTAAGATAGCAAAAATCAGATTTTATGGAACTTTTAAGGAGAAGGCATGTTCTTCTGCTAGAAGACATGCTGCAATGAGAGCAAATCACAAGCTGTACAGTACGTGTTCTAGAATGCGCACAAATGATTCCATATGTGGCACTGCACAGGCGTTCTGGAATACGCATAGCTGAGTCCATATGTGGCTCCCAGATATGGCCTCTTTATGTCTTTTTTTTTTGCACACAGAAACACAGACAAAGTTCTGTGGCACAAATTAGCAGTGAATGACTTTACCGTTCTCTCCCCTGCCCTGCCCCCCGCCCGGCCCCCCTTTCCCATTTTCATGCCTGTGAGGACATAGGGTTGTTTGAGGGGCGGTCTGGAAGAGGCGGGGCCAAGAGGTTCCATATAAGGAGGCGAACCACGAGGGAAAGGGGACTCACAAAGAGAGAGAGAGAGAGAGAGAGAGAAAGAACGAGCTGAACTCAGCAGCATATCATCTGCTCCTGTGTACACTGCTCGGACAAGTTCTTCGAGGAGTTCTTAGAGTAACCTTGACGACCAATAAAAAGTTTGAAGAGGCGAGAGATAGAGTGTGTGTGTGTGTGTGTGAGAGAGAGAGAGTGAGAGTGTGTGTGTGAGAAAGAGAGAGGGGGAAAGAGGCGAGAGAGTGTGTGAGAGAGAGAGGGAGAGAGAGAGAGAGGGGGGAATGAAGGACACGCTGAACTCATGGAAGGACGGTCAGGCTGGGGGAGGAAGAATGCCTTTCGCTTTTCGGATTAGAAACGAGTGCTGCCGCTTGGCGCTGGCAGAAACGCTCAGCACCTATGTGATGATGGTAAGGAGAAACGCCGACGGCTTTACCGGAGGACCTGAGCAGCACCTCAGTGCGTGAAAATCTCACCTGTCTGCTCACTCCTGCACTATGCAATAAGTGTGGTTGAGGGGTTCAATAAGTAAGCTCAAATTAGTGTGTACTCATTTTTATGACTATTATTTAGATCGTATACATTGTGTTAATTAAAAACCTTGATGTCCTGTGTTGTTAATGTCACTACAGCTAATATTGGTATTTCTACGTGTGTACATTTATGCAGTCTGGATTTAATTTATGATGTGGCGTTACTGGGATATTTTATTGTCCTCTTGTCATATTTTTGGCTCGCTCAGTGACACCATGTGCTGCGGTAGACGCATGCATTTGCAGTCACATGATTCATTATGAGCAGATGAAGCTGACCAGACCTGGTGCAATGTATTACTTGGAACACTTCAACCCTTTTATACACCACTGCTATTCATTACACATTTACATTCAGGCATTTAGAAGGCAATTTTAATTTAAAATTCCTGCAAATTACAGACAATGCAAAAAAAAAAAAAAATATATATATATCTCCTTGAACATTTATGATTAGAGGTTTTATGACGGTTTTATACTTTGGTTGGTATGATGGCATAGCTTTTTCAAACCTGCACATGAGAGATGTGCACAAGTGTTTCAGATTTTACAGCCATTTTGCAGACCTCAAGTGTTCCAGACATGTACCTGATCGAGGTCTGGTGCTAACAAGGCGTTAGCACTAGTGGCATGCAAACAGTTTTGTTTCATTTGAGTTATTGACTCTGTAAAAGAGCAGGGGGCTTCTGAGCTAAATGCTTTCTGGAATGTTTGACTATTAGTCTGCAGTGCATCGTTTGGCTAGCAAGCAAATCTGGTGCCAGCTCACACCACAAATCCTACTCTTAGAGCTTGTGACCAGCACCCGAATTCAGGAGACTTGCACATGACTCTCGACACCTCAACATACCTCTGTGTTGATTCAGGAGGGCTTCGTACTAAAGGTTGACCAACATTTATTTGCTTTGTTATTGACTAACTTCATTTCTGCTTACCTTGCAATTTGGCTACTTTAAAAAAAAAAAGTAGTTCCCCAATTTAGTCTAATCACGAGAAGCTATGCCCGTAACTTTGTGCAAAGAATTCGACATTAAACGGTTTAAGTCATTTCTCTTTCAAAACATTTTTGCTGCCAGTTTTAATGACCACCAAATATATGGTGATACAAAAATGGTTATTTTATTGAACAAAGGAGCGCTTGATGGTAAAATGTGCAAAACAAGTTTTTACAGTATTCTTCCGGTATCCACGGAAACGCAAGTAGAAGCGGAGAGGAAGCGTAGCAATGTGGTGAACTCTGGCACAAACTCTTTTTCTACCGTTACCTTTTGTCTGTTATTATTTCACAGCTGTTCCTGGTCTTTGATCTCATTGAAAGGGCAAAGTTTATGATGCACAATGCATTTTAAAAATGTATATTAATATGTAACGGACAATAAAAGTATCTGTTTCTTATTGAGAGCCTAGAGGAAAGAAGCACATCTATTTTGGCCTGGATCTGAGCCAATGTGTTTCTCCAGCTGAGAAATGCATCAGACTCCAGTATGGATGTGCATAAGCTGGAGGGAATGTGGTAAGGCTATACGCGCTGGGCCACATACTTCATATGCTATCATAAGCGCATGAGAATTACATGCGACAGGAACAGGTCAGTCAGTTCATCTAGGCTCGTTATTTACTTCCTGTTCAGAGCAGGGGTCGTAAACTCTCATTGGAGGAGAGTTTTACGCAGCGCTACAGGAGGGCTAGCGCTGTGACTGCGGCTCTCCTTCAGCTAGGCCTTGGAAAACAGGCGTGTTCAGTCAATCAAACACTTAGGTTAAGCACCTTCGGCAAGTACAGCCGTCTCTAAAATGAACTCAACGAACTGAGTATAAAAAGTCGGTTATAACGCATTTGTTTGTATTTGTCAAAGTCAAAATTAAGGACGAATTATTTGTAGGCCTAAGGGTCGGGGTTCACGTTCCTGACCGGACAGTGAAATGGATGGAAGAAATTTACAAGTAATTTGTTATGAATTAGCATGACCATGATTCCCTGGTCTAATGGACTCATCCCAGTCTGCTGCCAGTTCTGAGCATAGAGCCTATAGAGTTTAGAGGTTTCAAGGTGGACCCTCGATCCAACATTGGTTCTGTGCATGTTGTTCGGTTTTGACATATTCTAAGTCTGGCAACCCTAGATGTGTGTGTTTGGCGCTACATCTTGCTGCCGCTGACCGCGCGGTACCTCCGCTGTGCTGCAGACGTTCGGCCTGGGCACGGTGGCGCAGGTGGTGACGGGGGACGGGCTGTTTGGACGTTACCTGAGCATCAACCTGGGCTTCGGACTGGGAGTGGCCATGGGAGTGCACATCGCCGGAAAGGTCTCAGGTAAGGCCCACCTTACGGGTAAAAAAAAAAAAGTGTCATAACCAATGTGAAGCCGTTTAGTAGGGTGCTGGGCCACCGCGTGTGTGCGTCCTGTGTTGACCCTGTAATAAAGGACTAACGTCTGGACCTCCGCTGGAGGAATACGACACCACAGAGGAAGAAAAAGCCGCTCGTACGTTGTTGCCGAACGTGCCAGAACATCTCAGAAATGCTGGATCGGGTTTCAGATCTGGTGACTGAAAAGGCCAAGACTATACGGATAATGTCAGTGCTAGGGAGAAGCCACACATCCTCTGACGAGAAGCAAATTTGCAATCGCCTCCAAGGCATGCTGGGACAGCTGGTGATACGAGGCAAGCTGGTGAAGCAACCAGAAGGACAGGGAACATGACCGGATAGCCAATCGGTTTCAAGGTCAGACATGTAAATCTTTTTAAAATTAAAATTTTTTTTTTATTGCGCCCACAAGAGACCGATTGTGGGAGGCGAGAGCGATGCCTGGTTATTTCATCCTCAAAATCGCGAGGGTTGCTCCGGCTGTCAACGAGGGTGTGGTCATTTTGAAACAGGCCCCTCTCTGCAGGAAAGGAATGCGTTAACATGGGGAGACGTCAACTCAGCACCATGAAATAACAATAGACTTTGGCCTTGCCTTCAAAGGACATAAATACACAAAAACCATGTCAAGAAAGAAAAACTGGCCCCACACTATTACAGAACGAACTGAATGCTGGATTTACATCGCTATGTTCATGGACGTGTCTGTTCTTTAAAAAGGCTGGTTCTGCTTGAATTTAAAATGGTTGTGGTTTTGTTTGAATCTACAAAGGCCCAGCCATTCTGATTCTGTTTGAAGTTTTAAAAAGGCCCAGCCATTCTGGTTCTGTTTGAATTTTTAAAAGACCCAGCCGTTCTGGTTCTGTTTGAATTTTAAAAAGACCCAGCCGTTCTGGTCCTGTCTGAATGTACACTGGGACCCTCCCCATGGGCTCAGGTGTGACCGCTCTCTCCGCTTGTCCAGGGGCCCACATGAACGCCGCCGTCTCCTTCACCATGTGCCTGTTCGGCCGGCTCGCCTGGAGGATGTTCCCCGTCTACGTCGCCGCGCAGATGCTGGGCTCCTTCATGGCGGCCGGCACCGTCTTCTCGCTGTACTACGGTAAAGCAGCCCCGCCTCCGGCATCCGGCCTCTCCTTAACCCTGCTGAGGAGTGAGAACTGAACATTCTGATGCTGATGTCACAGTCACTGCTGGTGACTGAAAGCAGTGGAGTTCTAGAACTACTGACTTAAAAAAAAAAACTGACTTTTCAAAAAGCCTACAGTTCAAAGAGTTAAGCACAGAGCTGGAGGGCCTGTGATGTAAATACCCTTGCTAATTACCCAGGCTAAACCAACTAATTAGCTGTACTCCCCAACCGCTGATCACTTGTGCATGTCAGACCACAGTGAAACAGTTTAGATACAAGATAAAGAGCAGTCTTCAGCTTTCACGCAAGATTTTATTAAAAATATGGAGATGGGGTAAGTGCTTGGAGTTAAATTAAAAGCATAAATTGGCCTGGAGTCCAGAGGGAGATAAGCTCTTCTTTAGTGCACCTTTCTCTGTGATAATCAGAATATTATACAGCTTTGCACAGGGGTCACTTGCCCTGGTCTCAGCCAGCCGAGGTTCCATTTCACCTTAAAATCAGCAGCTAATTCAGACCCTGGAAACCAGGGTTTTCAAGTCTATTTACCATGTATAACAAGTACAAGTACTAGTACACCGGAATTATGCTATTCTCACCAAATGTAAGAATAAAAATATAAATGTAAGTCTAAAGATCACAATGTGACTACAAAAAATCACAGAAAAAGTTAGCTACAATAAGTGAAGAAGGCGTTAAGTGGCTATTGCAGTGGGCAGCAGTGGCTGGGCGTGTTAGGCTGTGTTTCCCAGGTGAGGTGCGATGAGCTGAAGGTGTAATCAGCTGCTTTACCTGAGATGGCGGAAACTAACAGAGCTAAACGAGCTGCCTGAGACCAGCGGAGCTGAACCAGCTGTCTGAGACCAGGCCCGAGGACTCCACGGGCGTGGCCCAATGAAAATCCCACCTGGACCCTCACCTGGGTTGTTACTGGACAGGGGCTGGGACGGTTGGGAAGGTCGAAGCAGCGATTGGTCGAACGGCGTCGCAGAACGTGCCGTAACCTGCGTTCTCTCTCTCTCTTTCTCTCTCTCTCTCTCTCCCTCCCTCTCTCTCTCTCTCTCTCGCTCCGTGTCGTCAGATGCCATGCTGAATTACTGCGGGGGCAACTTCACCGTCGCTGGCCCCCGGGCCACCGCTGGGATCTTCGCCACCTACCCCGCCCCCTACCTGTCCATACCTGGGGGCTTCCTGGACCAGGTGAGCACTCCTTAACCTTTTTCAAAACCTCTTGTTTAACTTTTTCCCCCCAAGGTGGAATGTTCTCTTGTAAATATGTTCCCGCTCCACTTCAGCCGCATCACATGCAGAGTTGCACACAAGCACACGTGTTAATGCACCACGGGCCAGCGCTGATTGGCTTGTTCTGCAATGGCTAGGTCATATTAACACACAGATCTACCTAATTGGTAGGGGACAGTTTAAGGCCAAGTCACATTAACACACAGACCTAATTCCCAGTTTACATGTGAACTTACTCACTTTATGGCCGAGTGGTGTATGGTCATGTTAACACAGTCCTACATACTCAGTTTACAGTTTATATTTTACTTTATGAAGTCATGGCTTCACAGCAGTTTTAGATCTCGATTTAGTGATGGTGGTTTTGGGTGGTCCCCCCCCCCGTACCCCCGTGCGCCCCAGGTGCTGGGGACGGCCATGCTGCTCCTGTGCCTCATGGCGCTGTCGGACCAGCGGAACCAGCCGGCGCGGGCGGGGTCCGAGCCCTTGGCGGTGGGCCTGCTGGTTCTGCTCCTCGGCGTCTCCATGGGGAGCAACAGCGGCTACGCCATCAACCCGTCCCGCGACCTGCCCCCCCGAATATTCACCGCCCTGGCCGGCTGGGGCCCGGAGGTCTTCAGGTACGAGCGCTGCGCTGGTTGCAGTGACTGTGTACAGTATAATTATTGTGCACAGTTACCGTGTTCAGTTACTATGCTCAGTTACTGTGTTTGCTTTCTGTGTTCAGTTACCATGTTTAGTTAGCGTTCAGTTACTATGCTGTTATTGTATTCATTTAATATGCTCAGTTACTTGTGTTCTGTTACTATGCTCAGTTACTGTTTAGGCACTGTGTTCAGTTACTATGCTCAGTTGTTGTATTCAGTTACTTTGCTTAGTCACTGTGTTTAGTTATTGTATTCAGGTACTGTGCTGTTCCTGTGTTTAGTCAGTGTTCAGTTACTATGCTCAGTTACTGTGTTTAATCACTGTGTTCAGTTACTGGCCCCCCCCTGTTATATTTTCACCCGTTCTCTCTGTGCCCCCCCCTCAGTGCAGGGCAGAACTGGTGGTGGGTGCCCCTGCTGGCGCCCCTGATTGGCGGTGTACTGGGGGCCGGGATCTACAAGCTGTTCGTGGAGCTGCATCACCCCGCCCCTCCCCGGATCTATGGGGCCCAGCCCAGGGAGGCGGAGCTTGAGAAGAGCGCCACGTCAGAGCTGTGCGTGTGAGCCAGGCCCAGCCCCGCCCCCCGCCTGGAAGTGTGGGCGGAGCCAGGAGAGGAAACATGAGCAGAGCAAGGAGAGGAAACATGGGAGGAGCCCAGATATAATATGTGGGCAGGGGCAGGACATGACGTGTGGGCGGGGCCAGGACATGCTATGTGGGCGGAGCCAGGAGGTGCAGGCTCCGCCCCCTCGTGTGTGATTGCTGCATTGCTTGCTTCGTGAGACTGCGCTACCACCGTCTGCGTCTGCGCAGTGACTGCGATGCAGACGCAGGGAGGCTGTGTGGGGCGGCGGTCGTGGTGGTTGCAACCTTTCACTGAAGCTCCTGCACTCTGCCAAACCCCCTCCTCTAAAACCCCCCCGCTCAACTTAGCCCGGCTCAGTGCCTGTAAGACCCTATAGTTAGACAAAAAAAACTGGAAGTTTTTATAATAAATAACTATCAAATGAAGGAGGTAGAGAAGGATGGACAGTGGTGGCAAAACTTCTGCACACTAACAGTTTCCTGGAAGGCATGGCTTTGATCGTAGACTTAATTTGGAATTTCTGTGCCCCCTGGAAAACATCTGTGCCTCCATTCAGTGTTCCGTTAAACTGGGTTCGGTGTGGGTTCACTCTGGCGTTTATACGGCAGACAGATGCAAATGTGTGCAGTGTGACGCAAAGCAGGGCTTATAACTTATGAACTTCTAACATGGGCTAAACTCCCTAATGGGAAGACTAACACGTGCCTCTTTCTGCCTGGAAGGTGAGAAGGGTGTGCAGTGTGGGGATTGGCCAGTGATGAAAAGTGATGTCACAGTTAGCCTCCTATGAGAGGAGCGTGTCCAAGAGAGAGAGAGAGAGAGAGAGAGGCCTTCACTCAGACTGCAGTGAGAAACCGCATTTAATTAGTGCACAGAGCATTCCATACAGGAAACATGCCAGGGAAGACTGAAATAAATACATTGTGTAGTAAATACAGGACGACTTCTGTGTGAGGGAGGGCCTGGCTTTGCCAAAGAAAACACAGGCATGCAGACACACACAGGTAAACACACATACATGTGCACGCACAGACATGCACACACCCACACACATGCACACACATACACAGTCACCCACACCGACACTACATTAGGTACCCTGAAGAAGCCTCTACACACAAGCACGTGCACACACACGCTCACACACATACACAGCTGCCAAAACCAACAGGGGGAGCAGCCTTGGCAGGGCTGCTCTCAGCTCTTATTGGAGTTCATTACAGAAAAAGGGGCGGAGCCTGGACGGGAGGGCAGGTCTGGGGGCGGGGTGTGAAAGCCCTTTGAGTTTCTCTCACTCAGGAACCGGCCCACCGAGGGGGGGGTCCCCTCACCGCCGGGTCCCGCTCAGTCTGGCCGAACCCCCGTGTGCCTTTGGGGTGCCCCCGCCCCCTCCAGGCTGGGCGGGGGACTTCTTCTTGGGCGCGGGGGGCTTGACCTTTCCCCGAAACGCCCTGCTGAGGTCCAGCCTGTTGACGATGGGATCCCCGTTGGAGTCCACGTGGGCGTCGCCGTGGGCCGTGAGCGGGCGATAGAGACACGCCCACTGCTGCGAGGAGACAGAACAGCTCTGACTCGCAGGTGCTCTGACTCCCTGTACACCTGGATGCTCTGATTCCCTGTACACCAGGACGCTCTGACTCCCTGTACACCTGGATGCTGTGACTCCCTGTACACCTGGATGCTGTGACTCTGTACACCTGGATGCTGTGACTCTCTGTACACCTGGATACTGTGACTCTCTGTACACCTGGATACTGTGACTCTCTGTACACCTGGATACTGTGACTCTCTGTACACCTGGATGCTGTGACTCCCTGTACACCTGGATGCTGTGACTCTCTGTACACCTGGATGTTCTGACTCTGTACACCTGGATGCTGTGACTCCCTGTACACCTGGATGCTATGACTCTCTGTACACCTGGATGCTGTGACTACCTGGATTATCTGAGCCTTCACCTCCTGTGGCTGTCAACATACTGAACTCTTTATAATTAAATAAAAAATTAGCTGAACAGAAAATTATGTGATGCAGTTTTTCACCGTCTTAAATTTTCTCAAGATTCTCAGCAATTTTTCCATTTAGGTATTGTACCGGTGG
This sequence comes from Anguilla rostrata, assembly GCF_018555375.3. Lineage (NCBI taxonomy): Eukaryota > Metazoa > Chordata > Actinopteri > Anguilliformes > Anguillidae > Anguilla > Anguilla rostrata. The sequence continues at coordinate 4,212,852 of NC_057946.1, read as the reverse complement.
TGGAGCTATGCAATGATGAAACCCAAGAAAAGCCTAGGTGATTTATCTATCTGGGATCTGAGGACTAACAAGAGCATGGGGGTCTTTGTAAATGTGTGATGTCAGCTGACCGCCTCTTTACTGCACTGTGATTGGCCAGCTGAATGGGTGTGGCTTCAACGCTGGACGACTGCGCAGCTCAAGTGGGGTACGCTCTGCCGGCTAAACCCCTCCCCCTTCCCACGGTAACGGTACGGCCAATCACGCGTCACCACGCGGGTCGGCTCTGTCACGGTCCAGTTCCAAGACATCACTGCATTACGGACCAGAACCTCAATGGCGCGCACCACTTGGGGTGCACCACTAGGTGGCTCCACTAAATTCAACTTTTGATTCCCTTTCAGCTGGAAGACCGTCCTAAAAAAAGCTGTTGTTGTTGCAGGTGTTGCTGCCACGAGAAGAGATAAGCGTAAAGGCTATTCTGTCTCTTATCTTCTTCCAAGAACAATCACCCAAGTCAATGAGCTTAATTAGCAGAGACGACTTCTGCTTAAACAAGTTTTGCATAGCTGTCGCAGTTAATTAAGCTGAATAACTTGGACAAATGCTCTAGGCTCTTTAGCAATTCATCAAATGAACAAATCATTCTTTTTAATTACAAACGTAGCTGCGGGCCATCATTCCAAGCGGGAAAAGGCCACAGCCATTAGCGCGTTAGCATTAGGACCTTATTATTACCTTGTTATTAGATGAAAAAGCACTGATCTGGCAATGGCTGCACTAATAGGAATGAAAAATAAGTATCATGAAACTTTTGCCATTTGTAAACTAGCAAACAAGAAATGTTATCAACAGTTCAGAGTATTGTTAGGGTGCTGCCCACGTTGGCAGGGCCTTTCTGTGAGGGTTGGTGGTGGGAGGGGGTGCGGGTGCGGATGGAGGGGGGGGCTGCCCGCATTGGCAGGGCTGTTCTGCGGGTTTGGCAGTTGGCAATGGGTAGCGGTGGGGGTGGCTGACCGTGTTGGCAGGGCTTTTCTGTGAGGGTGGTGGTTGGTGGTGGGTAGGGGTAGGGGTGGGGGTGGCTGCCCGTGTTGGCAGGGCCGTTCTGCAGGTTGGTGGATGCCCTTACCTTGGCCTGGGGGCTGGGCCCGTAAGGGGTGAAGTTGTACTGCCACTCAGGCAGGCCCAGGTGCGTGATCAACAGCCGGTAGTAGGCCGTGAAGGAGGAGCTGATGTAGTGCCAGTACAGAGCCCTGTCCAGGAACCACACCTCACTGTCCTGCGCCTCCCTTTCTGGGGAGAGAGGAGAACCAGGTGAGCTGCAGGAGGTGCAGGCCAAGGAGAGGTGACCCACACCTCGCTGTCCTGCGCCTCCCAGTCTGGAGAGAGAGGAGAACCAGGTCACCGCAGGGAGGTGCAGTGGAATTCGGTGTTCGTAATTCCAAACCAAACTGACAAGCTTTGGACCAGACAAACTTACTGGGAGGAGACTGAATGACTACTCTTTCACACAGTAAAATGCCCAGTGTTGATTCAACTCTAAAACAGTACGTATGAGTTCAATAGTTACCATATGTACTCTGTAAGAGCTAATTTAACACAGAACATTTAACTGTGCACTTTTTCTGGTAATGACTTTCTGCGTTCGTTTGCATTTTGGGGTGCTCTTCATGATCAACGCACATTTCATCTCAGGCATTTCCGGAAGGGGGATTCAAACCCGAAACCTCCTTCTGGCTATGCCTCTGAATGCGACGCTGGGGTACCTTGGCTGCAGTTCCGGTAGACGAGGCACACCTTTCCGTTCCCGCCACAGGGGTCCAGCTCGAAAATACGGCTGCGCTCGCCAAAGTGGGGCACCCCTGGGGGGTCGTCTGATTCTGGGGGGGGGGGGGCGAAAAGGGAGAGGGTTATCAGAACATGTGAGCGAACAGCGAACGCCTGCCTGCAAAACAGCCTGGATCGAACTGTGAGAGCTCAGAGAAGCTCTGCTTAATATCAGCCGTATTAAGCCTTATTACATGAGGTAAAATTATAACAACAGTAAATGATAATCACACAAGCAGCCAATAAACAAAGAGTAAAAAAAAATGCATCTCGCAGTTTTAGGTTAGGTGCCACTGCCTTTTCATCACCACCACTGGCAGTATCGCTGCATGAGAACAGGAGTCTCAATGGGATGTTTTGTCTTTCATTTAACCATTATGTGCATCCAAAAATGCCCAAGTAAAGGATATCAAAATTGTGAAAATGATCAAAATCAGAACGCCCAACCCAGCGTGTATGCACTCCCTGTCCGGCCCCAAAATCCATCCCCAGCCCCTTTCCCCCGTGTCACCTTCCGGTTCCTCCTGGCTGTCCAGGTCGGACAGCGCGGGCATGTTGGGCAGGGAGAAGACTGCTGATTGGCTGAGAGGGAGGAGCTTGGCCAGGCTGTTGATCACCATGCTGCCCAGGGGTACCGCCTCACCTGAGAAACAACCGAGCCGGTCCAATCAGAACCACCGACACGCTCAAGCATTTAAAACACCTTAGAATTTCAGAATGCCTGTGATGGACAGCATACTGTAGTGCCGCCCATTATTGGGTTTGTGAAGCCTCAGTCTGCTATCACCAATGTCAACTCTAGAAAAAGCTCAAGCATACCATGCAACACTGACCTTTTCATTTATTGCCGTCTAAAAATGTATAATTTGATTTTATGTTGAAATGGTCACAGATTTTAAATAGAATGCATCTGGGTTGAATGTGCCAGAGACCTCTGAAAGCCTCTTAGAAGACATGTCGGTGCTTAGTTTGGACATTCAAGCACTGTCTGGCTTTATCTTCTAAACAAAGTCCTACATTCTAAAATGACTGATGAAACTCACTCACTTTCCAGTTTTGTGCACCAGGTCAGGGTGAAACCATCCGTAGTAAGATAGAAATCTCGCAAGTCTTCGGGCAGCTCACAGTCGTTCCTCTGCAAACACAGAGCACCCAGTCATGAAGACATCTTTCCCGTTCACAGCGCCAGTTCAATCGAGGCTATACCCACATGTTCCCAGGACATGAGGCAGCGTCTCTCCACCGGCTCCCTCTCCACAAAACGCACGTCCGTCACCCCCGGCAGACCTTCTGAATTTGAATATCAAGGCAATTAAATAGGTTAACCTTTCATCGAGCGTACTAATAGCACATGTAACCGAAGCAGTGATAGTTATATTAATATGAAGTTAATCAATACGTTTTGCACGCATTTGCGTTTTGCATTCAGTCTGGTATAGAGGTTACGCAGAAACATAAACATTTTCAGCAACTTTGGCTAAGTTAAACCGGCTTGCAAATTCCGTTATCTATCTCTCTGTCAGGGAAACAACTCTGCAGAATACTAGCAGATTTAACAGATTGTCAGCTCGTTAGCTTCATTGTAGGCAGTAGTTATTAGCTAACTTAACATTAACGTTAATCAGTCAAGCAAATGCTAGCCGAAGGTAAAGGATCATGTAGAGATGCAAGCTAAATATAAGGTAGCAACTTGCTACCGAGTTAGCTAGCTACCAACCAAGCAAAATGACATTCTCACCAAGCACCCGGGTAATACCGAGAGTCAGTCTTTCCACAAACCCTTTAAATCCTCTTGCATCCCTGATGTCCTCCATGACTAAATTGTTTTATTGTTTCCTGAATAAAAAGATAAATGTTTCACGTAACTCGCTTGGTAGTGCTATTTTTTGTATTTCACTCACTCATTCATTTTATTTGGCTCGTGTCCTGTTACCAGGATACATTTTCGCTGTTGTTTACGGGAAATGTAGTTTTTAAAAGAACTATTCCGCGTCACTTTTGTAGACGAACCATACATATCGACAGACGGATAAATTGGCCAATGATACGTAAGTACTTTTTCGACAGCAAATTATAATTCAGTATAAAGGCGGGACTAAACATCCTTTGCAACGCTTGGCTACCTGGGAGTGGCGGTTGTTTCAATATGGCGGATGTGACCAGCGGTGAGAAGACCGCTGGGATTTTCTGGATTAAAGACAGTATCCTTTAACGTAGGCGCAATCTGTATGTTCTCGCAAGACTCGCAAGAATTTGAGTTTAGTGTGTCGCCTGTTTTTATGATGGTTGTAATTTCCTTGAATGTTGAAAACAAGTAAGGGGTTTTCAAACTCAACTAGACAGTGCCTTATGATGGCTAAGTCTAGCTAGCTTGTCAGCAAACTGTTGAACTATCTTGCTGGTTAGCTAATTAGCTGTCCAAACTAGCTAACTGTATTGCCATAACGATTTTGCCAGTATGCCATTTAGTTGAACCTAGACTAATATTAGTCGCATGCTAACGCGGTTAGACTAAGCTAATTTGCTAGCTAATGTATCCTTAACTCTAAATAACAACGTCTGTTAAACGCTAAGACTACTGTTAAAGTAGCTAATTAAAAGCAATATAATAAATAGTGTGATTTTTATACGTAAGAACTGACATATACTCTGAGGCTGCAAATTAGGAATGTAGTCTGAAGGCTAACAGCTAGCGGAAAACTGGCTAAATTAGCGAGCAATTGTTAACGTTAGGTTAGTTGTCTAGCTAATAATATTATCAGCAATTTTGGCGAACAAAAGTAGACCGCAAACTTGGCTAATAACTGCAGCTAATTTGCCTTTAACTAACATTACAGTTGAGTGGCTAAGTAGCCTGCTTGCTCGATGACTGTCGTTGCCTGGACTGGTTGCTAACCGCGTTTCTATGTTTATGTGTACAAATGACGTTTACAAAATGACTTGCCGGTTTTGCCCTGTACTTAGAAGTCGCTAATCTCTAGTTTTGTCCCTCTCCATAGTAATATTTGCTTCAGGCATTTTTTTCAAGCTTGGTAGGTAAAGTAAGCAAGCTAGCAAGGGCATTTTATGTTTGCTCACATTTATAGAAATCTAACTAGTCATTTACACCAGTGAATTAATACACAACGTTGTTTCCACAATAAAGCTATGTGGTATGTGTAATTGACGACTTGTCATGATAGAAAAGTATCTAATTTACGTAGTTAGGATGATAACTCATTGAGTTGCACATATGTCATTCAATAATCCCAAAGAGGTAATCTTGGTTTGCTGTTGTATTAAAATTATGCATTAGAATGTGACTGGCTGTCTGAATGTACCCACTTATTGTATACTTTCTTAATCGTCAATCTCTTAGCATCTGATGAAGATCAGCCCATGGTATTTGTCCCAGGTGAAGATAGTCAATGTTACATCCTTGAATTGATATTCAACAGCTACCTAGCCAGTGGAGTAGTTAACCTTTGCATGTTTGCATGTTAATATGCTTGTTGCCTGCTGGTGGGTACTTGGCTTTGCTAGATGCCAGCCAACACTGTCTGTGAATCGTTTTGCTTTTCTTCGTCCACCAGAGGGCAGTCATACGTTTTCCATACCTGCTTGCTTTTTTAATGATTAAAAACTCATTTTCATAGTCCCCCTCTCTCTCTCCCCCTTACACTCTCTGTGTGTGTATGTTGTATATGTTTTTAGGCGTGAGCAATCAGGGTAATCTCCGGCCAGGGGCAAAGGTGGGGTCCGGCGGTGTGAGGAAGGGGAAGGTGAGGCTGGGGAATGGCAGCGAGGTGAAGGGCATTGTGGGAGTTGGATGCCAGCTGGAGGGGAGGAAGAGTCGGTTCTCGCGGCCCTGCTGCCAGGGCAAGGCCCCGGCCCACCCCTCCCACCCCGCCCAGGCGAAGGCGCAGCTCCATTCTCCGTCCCCTGCTGGCACTGCATTCAGAGCCCCGGTTCTGAGCCCCACCAAGCCCACGTCCATCTACGTAAACATGCAGGTGGGTCTTCCTGTCCTCCACAGCGCCCCCTCTGGGGACTAGGGGGTACTGCATGCGATAAGTGTGTGTCATAGTTTTCATAATTCCTCTAATTTTTATGGTCTGCCTCCCATCATCTTTTGTAGTTTTATTGTCCTTGATTGAGCACTTTACTCTTCTGTGGGTGTTTTTATAGCATTATTATTGTCATTTTTACTGCTTAATGTCTCAGCCGTTGTTCTTAATTCAGCATTCTGTGTTTATTTTGATAAATGGCAGGTAGCGAAATGGGTTTTGAGTGTCATGTCTTGTACGTGTTATTGCGTCCTCTGCATTTACATAAAGATATTGAGCTGTGCGGTGTCTCGTGAATACGACTACGCGTTGTGGTGCTTATTCCTAATTTGGCATTAGGGTGACGCGCTGTAATCCTTCTCCTGGCATTCCGACCGTCTGAGGCTTTCCGTCTTTTTGCGCAGGCGCTAGCCAAGTCAGCCCAGGCCCGGAGTAGCGCCTCCCTGAAGGACCTCTGCGCCGAGGACAAGCGGAGGATCGCCAACCTCATCCAGGAGCTGGCCAGGTAAAGGCTTACGGATGAGCGAACAGCCGAGACGAGCGGAGGGGGGTGACTGGGGCTGTGTTCATAAACAGTCTTGGTGAGCGGGTGCTGATATAGTATCGGTGTGAGCTGGTGCTGGTATAGTATCGGTGTGAGTGGGTACTGGTATAGTATCGGTGTGAGTGGGTGCTGGTATAGTATCGGTGTGAGCGGGTGCTGGTATAGTATCGGTGTGAGTGGGTGCTGGTATAGTATCGGTGTGAGTGGGTGCTGTTATAGTATCGGTGTGAGTGGGTGCTGGTATAGTATCGGTGTGAGTGGGTGCTGGTATAGTATCGGTGTGAGTGGGTGCTGGTATAGTATCGGTGTGAGGGTGCTGGTATAGTATCGGTGTGATGGGTGCTGATATAGTATCGGTGTGAGTGGGTGCTGGTATAGTATCGGTGTGAGCGGGTGCTGGTATAGTATCGGTGTGAGTGGGTGCTGGTATAGTATCGGTGTGAGTGGGTGCTGGTATAGTATCGGTGTGAGTGGGTGCTGGTATAGTATCGGTGTGAGTGGGTGCTGGTATAGTATCGGTGTGAGTGGGTGCTGGTATAGTATCGGTGTGAGTGGGTGCTGATATAGTATCGGTGTGAGTGGGTGCTGGTATAGTATCGGTGTGAGTGGGTGCTGGTATAGTATCGGTGTGAGTGGGTGCTGGTATAGTATCGGTGTGAGTGGGTGCTGGTATAGTATCGGTGTGAGTGGCTGCTGATATAGTATCGGTGTGAGTGGCTGCTGATATAGTATCGGTGTGAGTGGGTGCTGGTATAGTATCGGTGTGAGTGGGTGCTGGTATAGTATCGGTGTGAGTGGGTGCTGATATAGTATCGGTGTGAGTGGGTGCTGATATAGTATCGTGTGAGTGGGTGCTGGTATAGTATCGAGTGTGAGTGGGTGCTGGTATAGTATCGTGTGAGTGGGTGCTGGTATAGTATCGGTGTGAGTGGGTGCTGGTATAGTATCGGTGTGAGTGGGTGCTGGTATAGTATCGGTGTGAGCGGGTGCTGGTATAGTATCGGTGTGAGTGGGTACTGGTATAGTATCAGCAGTTTGCTCTGAGGCCCTTTATAAGCCTGGTCTCAGCAGGTCTTTTTCAGGGGTGGGTTAGGGTTAGGGTTTTGGGGGGAGTTTGGGGGGGGGGGTTTGAGTTCACTCACGTGCAGTGGGGGTCACGGCGGCCTGTCTCCTTGCAGGGTGAGCGAGGAGAAGGACGAGACGCAGCAGAAGCTGAAGGAGGAGCAGGAGTCCTTCGAGCGCAAGATCCAGCAGCTGGAGGAGCAGAACCAGCTCATCTTCCAGGAGAGGGAGGGTATCCTTTCGGAGTCTGCTCCCATTGGCCCAGCTCCAGCTTTCAGTGAGCCAATCACAGGGGACTGTGCTCAGTCCCAATGATTTCACCGCATACAGTTGAAATTTCCAGTATATGAACATTTACCCAAAAGTGGATAGGCATTAAATATAGATTAACATAAATGTCCCTGAGGAGGTTAAGCGGCTCTTTCATCTGGTGCAGTTGCCTTGTTCAAACTGTAGATGGCAGTGTTTACCAGGGAAGTGGTTTTGATTTCCCCAGCAGTGCTGGCGTGGTTTGAGAGCTGGGTGCTCATTAGTTCCTTAGCTGTGTGCATGGTGGAGGCAGTTAATTTCTTTTTGGCACAAAGCGTGTTTTCTCTGCGCCGCTCCTGTCTCTGTGAAACTCTGGCTGAGCTGGCCCACACCGGCAGCCATTGCTCTTAGTTTTTGGTGTAACGCGCAAAATGTTTTAACCTCTCCCTTCCCTTCCAACTCGCCTCTTTTCTCGCCGTGAGCAAAGGCGAAAGGGAAGTTATCATTCTGCCTGTTTTCTCCAGAAGTACAGCCCTTTACATATTTTACTGTAGAGTACAGCTCATTTGCAGATTGCAGTACAGACTGTGCCTTTATGTTAGGACTTTATTTCCTTGCCTGTCACAGTACTGTGGTTTAATTTGCTTTCATCATTTTGCGTACCTCATGCGGTTAAAATCTGAGTGCGTTTCTGATGTGGAGTGGCACTTGAATTGTTTACCTGATAGACCAGACATCAGACAGAATATGCAGCATTGCAGCTCTGTACAGCCCCAGCTGCTGTTTAATAAATGTCATACGTTTTTGGGTGGGAGGGAAATGTGCACTTCCTGTGCGTGAGGAGCGATTGGCGCGGCTTTGCGCTTTTTTGGCGTGTTCTGCTGGTGCTGCTGTGGCAACGGTGCTACCGCGGCAACGGTGCTGCCGCGGCGACGGAGCTACCGCGGCGACGGAGCTGCCACGGCGACGGCGCTGCCGCGGCAACGCCACCGCCACACAGAGCAGGCAGTGATCGATGACGCAGAGGGCCTGCTAGCGCAGCGGCGAAGGCGGGAGACTCGCTCGCCCGCGCTGGACCCGCAGTCCCGTGTAGACGGCTCGCGGGCGAGCGAGTCTCCCGCCTTCGCTACGCTAGCAGGCCCTCTGCGCCATCGATCGCTGCCTGCTCTGTGTGGCGGTGGCGTCGCCGCGGCAGCGCCGTCGCCGTGGCAGCTCCGTCGCCGCGGTAGCACCGTCGCCGCGGTAGCACCGTTGCCGCGGTAGCACCGTTGCCACATCCGTCGCCGCGGAAGCACCGTTGCCACAGCAGCACCATCGCCGTGGCAGCTCCGTCGCCACGGTAACACCGTTGCCCGCTCAGCCGACAGGGAAATTGCTGTGGTCAGGCGTCTCTGCGAACGCTACGACAAAAAGTTTAAAAAATGGCCTCCCCTGACGAGGTCATTGCCTGGGCTGGGCTGGTGAATTCAGGCTTATTGTCAGTATAAAAAAAATCACACCCCAAGGTGTTTTATAATATTGTATCCCAGCTATTTATAATAAAATATCTTTTTTTTAGATGGGGAAAATGTGCCCAAAAATTGAATTTTCATTTTTTTGACACCTGATATTTATGTGTTTGGGGAAAAAATGATCATAAAACCTTTCTGGACCTGGCATCAGCAGTTTCCTGCTTTTAAGAAGAAACCACCCGTCATGGTGGCCCCACAGGGCTTTGAGTGGGTGTCCTGCGGCAGCCTTTTCTGTGGCGACTTTAGAGAACGGGGATGAGCAACGCTCGAGGTGCGATGTCCCCGTGTCCCGACCTGCTTTCAGTCTGCCCACTCACTCCTGTGAGAGGACTGCTGTTTCTCGTGCCGTCAGCCACTGTGATCTACAGGAGAGCTTGCGCAAGTGAGGAGAGAGGTGGGGCGACCTGCAGTTCCCTGGTACGCAGCTAGGGGGCAGTGCAGCGGTAGCCTGAGGTAAGGCGTAACGTAGGCAGTGCTCAGAGTGTGCAGTGTCTAAGCTACAGGTCTCTGCCTGTGGTCAAGCACACACCTTTACAGCCTGAGCTACTCGAGAGTCTGCTTGAACTGTAGTTAACAGCCAACACTGCAGACCCAGTTTACCTCAGAAGGACTGGATTTTTGTACAGCGCACCCGCATATACAGACTGGTTTGACAGTTGAGCCTGTCCTCGGTACTCATCGGATGAATCGGAAGCTGGAACACGCGTGCGAATAAAACTGCTATGGCCGTATGGCGGCCATTTTGTATGCCAGAACGCTCGTGTTCTCAGCCTTTGCGGAAGGCTGTCGCCCGATTGGCCGCGGCGCACGGCGCGCGCGTGGAGCTGCGTCGCTGACTGACGCGGGCCTCGCTGCGCGTTCTGAGCCGTCGCCGCCGCCGCCGCCGGCCCCATCAGGCCCAATCAGGTCCTCTGAAGCCCGGCTGGTAAAGTTCCACTCTCTTTACCGCCCTGCGGCCGCCTGGCGATCGCGCCCGGCTCGGGGGGGGGGGAGAGCGGCTAATATAACTGTCAATTTAGCACCACGGCGTGAAGCATAAAGAGGAATCGCGGGCGGGTAATTGCACAATTGGCACCGGAGCCCGGGTATTAGGAATGCACAACTCAATTAAACGCACTTCAGTTCTGAACTTGGCATTTACACTAAAGTTCTAAACTCTATTAAAAGGAGATTTGAGCGAAAAAATCCATGGAGGGGACCCAGTGGAGACGGAGATGAGAGCCGGGCTGTCTTTTAAAGTACAGAAAGTCATAAAGACACCGTCGAGATGAGGATTTAGAACTCTTTTAAAAGGTTAAGGGGAATCTAAAGGCAAACACATTTAAAAAAAAAAAATAGGACCTGTAAAGTGTAATTTCTTGACAATCGCTTCCATCTTTTGAGATTGCGGGGTCATCGGGGGAATACACCCATCTCTCCTTCATAGAATCATTACTCGAGTTTGAGCGTTGGAACAATTTAAAGCTCGCCCCCAGAAGTAAATTAAGGTTTTATCAATCCCGAGTTGGGAATTCTCGACCATGTCTGAAAGAAGAAACGTTTTTTTTTTTTTTTTTTTCCGCAGCGATTGTTTGGTTCTGTTCCGTGTTGCTTGCTTAAACTTCACAACGCGTACCGACTACAGAGGGAATATGAACGTTGTGCGCGGCCTTAATGCAATTCATCGCTCTCTGAATCTTCTGACAAGCTGCTAACAAACTGGGGAGCAGTGCTTTGTATCTTCATGCTGTTGCCGAGAGGGCAGGGCCTGACCTCCATTAGCTGGAAGCCGATTGGTGGAAGCTCTGAGAGGACGTGCTGCTCTGTTATTTGCTCTTTCACTGGGATTAAAACTCTGCTTGTGATTTTACATCCCTGTTTTGTGTTCAGAGTTTGTTAAATCCCATCACGTGCGGGTGTCTGTGTGCTTGTGTGTGCATATGTATGTGTGTCTAGGTCTGTACGTGTGTGTGTGTGTGCATATCTGTGCGTGTGTGTCTGTGCCTGTTTGTGCATGCGTGTGTGCATGTCTGTGTTTGTGTGTGTGCATATCTGTCGGTGTGTGTCTGTACACGTGTGTGCGTGCATGTCTGTTTCTCTGTGTCGTAGACTTTAAGGCCTGTAGTGGAGTCTGTGCTGGCAGATATCTTGGGCATTAGAATAGGTGTGATGGTGGCCAGGGTGTCAGCCCTGTGGAGAGTGTGGGACTCTGAGGCCTGAAGTCCAGCAGGCCTGATCTGGGCAGCGTTTTGGGCTGCCTCCCTCTGAGCAGGACTGTGACCTGCACTCAGCCAGCTGGTGTGCTTCACTGTGACACCCAATCAGGTGCCAGCGTCGTTCTTCTTCTCAAGCACTGATTGGCCAGTTTAGAAAATGCGCTCTAAAACTGCAGAGAGCTTGCTTTGGGAGGGGTGCTGGCTGTATCCGGGCGCTCAGTTTTGGGTAGTCCGCTATGCCGGGGGGTTTCCCTGGAGACGACGTTTTTGTGGGGCGTTGGGGACGTTCCTCCAGTGAGCGGGTGTGTCCTTGACCCGGCCGGCCCAGGTCTGCAGCAGCAGTACCGCGAGTGTCAGGAGCTGCTCGCCCTGTACCAGCAGTACCTGACCCAGCAGCAGGACAAGCTCAACCACTCCATCGCTCACCTCAGCTACTCCCACTCCAAGGTACGTCCCACCACTCCATCGCCCACCTCAGCTACTCCCACTCTAAGGTACGTCCCACCACTCCATCGCCCACCTCAGCTACTCCCACTCTAAGGTACGTCCCACCACTCCATCGCCCACCTCAACTCCTCCCACTCTAAGGTACATCCCACCACTCCCATCACCCACCCCAACTCCTCCCACTCCAAGGTACGTCCCACCACTCCCATCACCCACCCCAACTCCTCCCACTCCAAGGTACGTCCCACCCACTCCCATCGCCCACCACCTCATAACAGATGTGCTCAATAAGAGATGGACCTAATAACGGCTGGGGTGTGGAGTTTCTAGTCTCTAAATTACTGGAGGAGAGAGTGGAGGCCAGCCACTAATAACAGTGATGAACGGGTTAAGTCCTCTCTCTCTCTCTCTCTCTCTCTGTCTCTCTCTCTCTCTCTCTCTCTCTCTCTCCCCCCTCTTTCTCTCTCCCTTTCTCTCCCTCCCTCTCTCCCTCTCCCCTCCCCCCCTCTCTCACACACAGGTGTACACACACACACACACACACACACACACACACACACACATTTCTACATGGGCATGGGGTGGCTAGAGCATGCATGTGGGCCAGCAAGTGTGCATAGAGTGCATGCCAGGGCTGAGGAACACACACACACACACACACACAGGCTGGGGAACACACACACACACACACACACACAGGCTGGGGAACACACACACACAAGCTGGGGAACACACACAATGCATCAGGTTGTGTTTTTTAGTTGAGGGAAGGTTTCTCGAGTGGCGGTATTGATGGTAATCCGTGCCTGCGCGCGCGCACACACACACACACACACACACACACACACACACAGGTCCTCTGTGTTCCGCAGGTGAGAAACGCCAATAGTGATTTAGCTTCCCTTCTCTGTGTTTGATCGCTCTGTCCCTGTTCCACTGCCAGACCTCACTGACTGCTTTGTGTTTCTGCTTTTCCCTCTGCTCTGCCCTCCCAAAAACCCCTACACCCCCCCACCCTCTACACCACAACAAACCCCCATCCCTCAAACACCTGCTACACCCAAACAACCTCTCACACGCACTACACCCCAACAACCCCCACCCCCCCACCCTCTACACCACAACAACCCCACCCCCAAACACCTGCTACACCCAAACAACCCCTCACACCACTACACCCAACAACCCCTGCACCCCCACCCCAACACCCCCTGCACCCCAACAACCCCCCCACCCTCTACACCACAACAACCCCACCCTCAAACACCCACTACACCCCAACAACTATACACTCCAACGATCCCCACCCACCCCCTACACCCCAACAAACCCCCCCCCCCCCCAACACCCCCTACACCCCAAGAAGCGCGTCTGTTGCGCTCTGTTGTGTGTGCGCTCTGTTCTCGGGGGCGGAGTCTGGGGGGGGGGGGGGCGGGGGGGGGGGGGGGAGTCTGTGTCCAGTCCTTTCACCTCCCGGTCTCTTCCGCAGGTGATTGGCAGCGACGGAGCGGCCTGGCAGCCTGCGAGGGGCGGAGCCACGGGGCTGGAGGGCTCGTACCTGGGCCTGCCCAACGTGGGCGGGGCCAGAGGGGGGCCGACCCGCGGGACTCCGCCCCTCGCGGACAGCTTTCGGACGGCCACGCCCACTCCGCTCTCGTCCAGCAGCGGGCGGGAGAGCGGCCCGAGCGGGGGGCGGTCCCAGAGGAGGGGCGGGCCCCGGGAGGGGCGGAGCGAGCCGCGGCTGGATCGCCAGACAGCCACTGAACCGCGCGGGTCCCGGCGGTGCGTCTGCACGGAGGAGGGCCCGTCCCCCGCCGCCACGCGCCGAGCACCCCCCACATCGCCCGCCACAGCGCCCCCTGTGGCCCGGGTGGACTGGGAGGAGAGGAGGAACTGGCTCCTGCTGCAGAAGATGGAGCTGGAGGTGCAGAGGGAGAAGCTCCAGGCCCAGCTGGCCCAGCAGGAGGAGCGACTCTTCCTGCACAACCAGACGCTCCGGCAGTCCCGCATGGAGTCCAGCAGGTAGGAGCCCCCGCAATCTCACTCTGACCCCCCCCCCGCCCCCTTAATCTCACTCTGACCCCCCCCCCCCCCAATCTCACTCTTTTTTTGGGGTGTTTTTATTCAGAGTTCTAAGCCAGTGTTCTAGAACTCCACTGCTTTCAGCCACCAGCAGCGATCGTGACATCATCAGCATCGGAATGTTCTGTTAAGATTTAATGTCACTTCCACTTTGGTTCGGATAATGAAGTGAAAAGCAGTTCATAAAACATTCATGAGAAATTCCCTAAATGTTCTGTGAGTTATTTTCAGTTCATGAGCTGAATTTCTGTTAATTTCCTGGTTTGCCTGTATTAACTTGGCACTGGTTCAGTGTTTTATGTTTCTTATCAGCTGCAAAATGACAAACTGATTTGATGGTGATGTATAATAATATATAATATATTGGTAGATATACACGTTGCATGTGTAATGATGAAATATATATGCGTTTTGAATGTAAATGTACTAGTGTAGCCTGAGGCAAGATGAACCCAGTAAAATAGATGGTGTTTTTGACATGCTGCAGTGTGGTGGTATTGGGTAACGGTATGACATCACATCCCCCCCACATCCCCCGCCAGGCTCCGGGACAGGGTGGCCGAGTCCGAGCCCGCCCCCGACAGGGACACCCTCAGCGGGACAGCCGAATCGAGCCAAACGGCACGGTAAGACCCCCCCCCCCCGTAAGACCGCCTCTGTATTCTTAACGTTGGGGGTTCAGTCTCCTTCCTGTTAGAGCCAAACTTTCCACATCGATGTGTCATTAATATTCATGAACGGGCGTGGCCGAGGACGGCACCGGGGCGACGGCTGCTCTGTGATTGACAGCAGCGCTGGAAACCCCTGCTGTTGTGAAGCAGCGAGAAAGCAGAGTGTTTGGCGGATGTGTGGGGTCTGCGGTGCCGCACACCGCCGAGGCGTTCAGGGTCCTGCTGGTGTGTGAGCGTGTGCGGGGAGCGTGTCGCTGCATTTCACAGGAGAGAAATGTTATCTTCCTCCTGTCGGGGCCTTTTCCCTCCCCCCAATCTCGCGCTTCGCTGCCTGGGAACGGGACACCCGAGCACTAAAAATGGGGGGGCGGTATGTCATCGCTCGCTGTGCCCCCCCGCCCCCCCAGGGTGATTGATGTGCAGCCCCACGTGATCGGGGGAATTAAAGGTGCTTAAGAGCAGTCTGCCCCCTGCTGGAGACCCTGCTGAAGGAAAGCTGGTGAATAATTCAGCGCGGTCCGGTCTGGTGATCCCGGGTTCGAGAGAGACGGGCTGGCGGACAGGAATACCAATCTGCGCCGGGCCGGGGGTGAAGGGGAACTAGGGAGAACCGGCATGGCAGCTGAGATGTGTTACCCGTTTCACCAACCACCGCCCCTGCTCACGTTTCAGTCATCCCTACCGCCCCTTGGTTTGCAGCAGATGTGGGGGGGGGGGTGGAGCGTTGGGGAATTTGAGAGGGAGGGAGATGCAGGAGTTTTGGGTGAGCGTGTGACGCTCGTTTGCGCGTTCGCAGAGGAGCCGCGGGTCTGGGGACGGTGAGAGCGCCCCCTGGTGAGCCGGAGGACCTGGACCGGGTCGCGGCGCAGGAGGGGGAGCTGATGCAGCGGGGAGAGATGGCGGCCCTCCCCTTACAGAAACCCCTGCAGTCAAACGGTATGTGTGTGTGTGTGTGCGTGCGTGTGTGTGTGTGTGTGGGGGGGCCACAAAAATCTTAAGTTTACTTTATTAATATTCATGTATTGTGTTTATATAGTGCCTTCCATATAACGATGTCAAAGCGCCTTTCAGCTGAGGGGCAAAGTCCTCACTACTCTCGCTGGTAGTTTAGACACTGTGGGTGGGGCTGATGATGTCATCGCTGTCTTCTCCCAGAGGCCTCGGCTGTATCCAGGAGGGATGCTGCCACCTCTCCTGCAGCCGCCCAATCACGGCTCAGGGCAGCCCCGCCCCCAGCCTTAGGCCCCACCCCGCCTAGGACCCCCAACTCTCGGTAAGGCCCGCCTCTTCCTCTTCCACACCTCTTCCACATCAGGCTCTTTACCCAGAATACCTTGGTGCTTTCTGGAGTTCATGGCTCCTTTGATCTTAACACGAGCCCCAGGTCCAGTAGATGTGAAACTCACCCAGAAGAGAACCTCAAAGCTCCACTGCAGTATTTCAGTGTAGGTATGGTGTCCTTTTCAATATAAGGGCTGTGGTTCAAGGCCCAAATGCTCAGTTTTTCTCATTAGATAAGACTGGATGTTAAAGTTCAGTATTGTAATACATATATACCGTAATGCGTGTTGCTGATGTAAATGCTCAGTGTAGCATTGTAATGTGTATATACGGTAAAATGTGTGGTGTTGGATAAATTATGCATTCTGAAGTGAACTTAAAATGAAATCCTGCTCAGTTTGAGTTTATTCTGCCTGATCAATCTTCAGTCCGGTTCTGATGTTCAGACGCGCACGGCGAGTGTAATGGACGCGGTGCGGTTGTGAGGTCACACCCGGGTCAGACGGAATGTTCTGGGCCTTCGCGAGGCCTAGCCTTGTGCGCCTCAGTGTACAGCGCCTCAGCGGGCCCGCTCGGTGAGGGGCGAGGGGGGGGCGGTTTTTGGGGAGGCGACGCTGCGGGACGCGTCCCTGACTGCGCGGTACAGCGGCTGTGTAATTACGCGTACACAAAGGCGCTGCGACTGAGCGCGCTCACGAAACGGCTGCGTGGGGGCGGGGTGGGGTCCGTAGGGCGGCCGGGGGAAACGGGAGTACCCGGGGGAAACAGGGAGAAACTCCACACAGAAAGGCTCAGGCTGGGATTCAGACCTTCTCACTGTGAGGTGGCAGTGCTGCACCACCACACCACCGTGCTGCCTGTGTGTTAGTAAGAGGAGAGTGGAGAGGTGTGTGTGTGCGTGTGTGTGCTGCGGTGTGTGGAGGTGTGTGTGTGTGTGTGCTGCAATGTGTGGAGATGTGTGTGTGTGAGTGTGTGTGTGTGTATGCTGCGGTGTGTGGAGATGTGTGTGTGTGAGTGTGTGTGTGTGTATGCTGCGGTGTGTGGAGGTGTGTGTGCGTGCTGCGGTGTGTGGAGGTGTGTGTGTGTGTGTGCTGCAGTGTGTGGAGGTGTGTGTGTGTGTGTGCTGCAGTGTGTGGAGGTGTGTGTGTGTGTGGTTGCTGTGGTGTGTGTGTGCTGTGTGTGTGTGGAGGTGTGCGTGTGTGATGTGTGTGAGTGTGTGTGCTGTGTGTGTGTGTGTGTGGAGGTGTGCGTGTGTGCTGTGTGTGTGTGGAGGTAAATGAAGATCTCGCCGGTAGTACCGTAGCTGACAGACACAAGCTGTGCACCATCAGCAGGTGTAGCGGGACCCAGCGGCAGGTGCTGCAGGTGGGGCATCCTCCGTTTCTCCTCCTGTGAGGAGGAGGAGGAGATGCAGGAGGAGGAGGAGGAGAGCGAGCTGTAGATGAGTCGGTCAGCTTTCTGTCCAGCTTCACTGCCAGGGAAAGACATGGATGCTTTTCCCCTCTAAGTGTAACTAATTAATTTGATGGTGTATCACTGTTATACTGTTCCCCATTCAGTTGTACAGGATAATAAATATAAAATGAAATGTGTTTTTTTATTTTTTTTTGTTGTTGTTTTTGGGAATCTAACCTCCTGGGAATATTCTCGAAAATGTTCTGTTATTGTATTTCTCATTTATTAATTTT